>NC_092875.1:201826968-202137135 GCF_028372415.1 Notamacropus eugenii | reverse complement strand
GTGTGTGTGTGTGTGTTAAAGTAGTTTTTCTTTACCAAAAAAAAAAAAAAAAAAGTCTGGCAGTAGCTTTACCTTGTGCTGCCTTATCAGTGATTTAAGTTTACAATTGTTAACTTGAATAGCCAACATAGGTTTAGACAAGAAATTATAAAGAGCAATCTTGAGCTCCCTCTTCTGGTCAAACCATAACATTGCTTTTTCAGCCTTTGCATTCACCCCCTGCCCCTCATACTATAAACACAGCCCAAATGTTAAGATGAATTAAGAATGAAAAGGATTCCCTCAAATGAGACTGAATCATATTATACAAGAGTAGACACTAAATTGACCTAGTTGCTAAGATCATTTCAGAGAATGACATAATTACCAGTGCTATTCGCAGAAGAAAATATTATGTTTGAAAGTTGTTACATGTTTAATTTTAAAATAATCAACACATATTCTTCTAAGAACAGAATTTGTTACTTAGTCTTAATATTTGGTGGTAGATTTTATGTCTTTGTCCAGTAAAATTATCTACATAACTCTTAATGGTTTTTTTTTTCATTTTAAATATTCTAGTTTTTAACACTGGTTAAAAACATACATATATGTTGTCTAAGAAAATTAAAGTTCAAAATAAGAAGTGTTTTTTATGGTCAAAGGATATGAAAGAGTAGTTCTCAGGAGAAGAAATTCCAACCCTCAATAATCAATTAAAAATGCCCCAAATCATAATAATAAGAGAAACACATATTAAAAAACAAAACAAAACTCTTTGCAACCAACAAATTGGCAAAGATATGACATATAAGGAAAACAACAAATATTGGACTATGGGAGAACTGACACCTTAATACAATGTTGATGGAGCTGCAAACTTAGCCATTCTTGAAAGCTGTTTGGAACCACCAAAAAAAAAAAAATCACTGATAGCCCTTTAATCCAGCAATACTTCCACTAGTCCTAGATCTCAAATAGTCTAAGACAATGGGAAAGGAACAATTATATATAAAAATACTTACAGCAGCACATTTTATTATAGCAAAGAGCCAGAAACAGAGGGGACATGCATTTGGGAAATGGCTGAATAAATGATCATATGTGAATGTAATATAGTTTTTTATTATATTGTGCAATAAAAAGATACAAAAGGAGTAGAGTCAGAGAAAATGGGGAGAGACTTGTATGAACTGCAAAGTGAGTGCATAGTAAGCAGATCTAAGGAATAACTTATATAATCACTAAAACATTGTAAAGAAAAACAAATTGGAAAGATTTAAGTACTTTGATCAATAGAAATGACCAATCATGACTACAGAGGCCCCAGAATGAATTATGTTACCTATCTCTTGAGAAGAGAGGCAGTGGGGACTTTACGTGTAGAATGAAGGGGATAAGTTATGGTGGTGCTTTTAAAACAAAAAAGGAAAGAAAAACAGAGCCCTTGAGCCATTTAAAGAATACACACAGACAAGCAGGACAACTTTGAAACTAAGGTGTTGAATATATTTTATTTTATTATTAATCTTTGCATAATAGAGATTTGTTGTTTCACAGAAAATCTTTTGTGTGTTTTGTATATGGAAATGTTGGTTTTGGTCAATTTCAGAAATCTAATGGACTTAGCATATAAGAAAATAAATGGTATTATGAAATAGTGTAAAAGTATAGTTTTGTAAGAAAATTTACATAAAACATCTAGGAATCTAACTTGATAGTTTCAGCCAGTTTTAATTTAGGTAGAAAAATTCTTATTCAGAGCAATGAGAAGTCTTCACATGAAGGATAGCTAGATAGTATTTTTAAATAGAAAATTCCTTGGGTGATCTATAAGTAAGAAGGTCAGCACTTACAGGAGATAATTTACATTATATAATCATTACCCTCACTTCATATTTAACAAATAATTTGGGATGTTTTTGCAGATTCGGTAATAGTCATCTTTTCCATTCCTTGTAGACTTGTCTGTCTCTGATGATTATTTGAGGGTATATGAATAAGAAAAAAATGGTATATTATGTATTATTTTTAGCAGTTTTGATGGGGCAAAGCACAATATTTAAGTTTCAAGTTTGCATTTGCGTTTTGTGACCTCCTTTTGGTCTGTTATTGTACTAAATTAGTTTCTTTTCTTATATCCAAGATAATTGTATTTCATTTCTTTCTAGGAGCAATATTCAGAAATTTGAATATATGAAATCTTTATTTTGTTTATTTCTTGGAACAATTTTTATGTGACCTTTTTTGTAATGCATTTAGCAAAGTCTTCATGGAGAAGTATGGGTAAGGTCATAAACATTAAGGTTGAATTGGACTGAAAGTAGAACTGAAAGGTTCGACTTGAAAAGAGAGGTCCCTAGCTGGGCACCCCAGTGGTCCAGTACTGTTTTTCAATGATTTGATTAATGACATAGATTTCATACTTAGCTGCTTTGCAAATGACTCAAAACTAAGGGGGATTATAAACACTCGGAAGACATAGTCAAAAATAAAAAAAAAATCTTGACAGGTTAGAGTATAATAAACTGAAATTTAGTAGGAGTATACACAAAGTATATAGTATACTAGGATCATAAATATAGAGGTGGAAAGGAACCTTAGCTGTCATAATCTTCTAACTTTGCACATGAAATAACTGAGGCCCAGAGAAATTAAGGCAGTTGCTAGTGTTTGAGGTAAAATTCAAGCCTAGGTTTTGCAAATCTTACATTTATTGTACATGGTTTTGTTTTGTTTTAATCAACTTAAGAACAAAATGGGGCAGAAGTGTGGCTGAAAAAGATGTTTTAGTAGATTATTGTAAACTCAAGATGAGTCAATGATGTGATCTGGCTCAAAAAAATTATTGAAATCTTATGCTATGTTAAAAGTTATAGTATACAAATCTAGTATACACTGTATTAACTTTTAGATACCACATTTTAGGAAATAATCAGAACATTACTAAATATGTCCTGCATGCCAGGCACTCAACTAGATAGTGGGGTTATAAAAACCAAAATGGAACTTTGAAAGAGCATGCACATATATATAAGTATATATGAAGCAAATACATTATATTGTAATTGCACTGTAATGTAGGGGAACTAAAAGAGGAGGGGAGACCAGAAAAGACCTCAGGTAGAAAGTAGCATTTGAGTTGAACTTTGAAGGTTTCAAGGAAAGTCGGAATATTAAGGGATGGAGATGAAGTGCTTTCTAGGTGAAAGGGACAACCTTAAAAAGGCACAGAGATGAGAGGTGAAGAATAGCAAATGGACTATTTTGGCCCACCATGGTAGGCTAAGTGGAATAAACTAGAAAGATTTGTAAAACACCTTAAATGCCAAACAGAGGAGTTTCTGTCTGATTCTACAAATCATAGAGAGCTGGTGGTTTATAAAATTAGGGGAAGAAAGGACACTGATGAACTGGAGCATATCAAAGTAGTGATGTTCCTTGAGATTGTGCCATTGGTCAGTTGATAGAACTGAGATGGTAGAAAGACTTGGGGACAGTGGGAATGTTATTCTGCTTGTTCTCCAGAACTAGGTCAATGAGTATAAGATGCAGAAAGACTGAATTAGGTGTGATATAAGGAAACTTTTTTTTTAAACAATTAGAGCTATCCAAAAGTGGAACTAGCTGCCTCCGATGATAGCGGATTTCCCCAGCACTTGAAGTGAAGACTTCTGTCTTCACACTGAATGACTCCTTACTAGATACATTGTATAGGAGATTTTTGTTCAAATATAAGCGAGATGGCCTCTGAAGTCTCTTCTGTGAGATTTGAAATACACAACAAATACCACCTTAGGTAACAAAATCTTGAACAAAATCAAAACCCTGCAAATAACACGAAGGCCAGTATGTGTTAGCTGATAAAATAATGGGCCATGAAAGTACATATTAATTGACTTTTCAAACTTATTTTGTGTAAATATAGATTTAGGGATCTTAAAAATGATTAAGGTGATAGATTGTAACATTAAGAATTGATGTTCTAATACCTATTTAGGGAGCTTTTAAAGCACAGATTATTGAGCCAATAGGCTATAATGGCCAAAAGAAACCCTTCTTATTTCGCAGATCACTGACGCGATAAACAATAATGGCTTAGACATTTCTACAATATGTGTCTGGCCTGAATATACTGAGAAACACTTAAGACATAGTAGTTCGTGTTCCTTTTCCCACCCCTACACCACACCCTACATCCCCCAAAAACTTTGATAGTAGGAAAAAGAATACATGAAAGTTTGAATATATCTTATTTCTAGTTTTTACTTTTCTTTTATTCTGTTATAAATTGAAAAAAATATATAAAGATATATTCTAAAGTCATACATTCTTAAAAAGAGAGGTGCTATTTCTAGGTTAATTGTAGTCCTCTCTGTATTTTAAAGGTCAAAATAGAAATTCTTAAAGTTGAGAAAATAATTAAAACACAATAATACAGCCTTGCTACATTATATTTGTTAGGCTTTTTTCTTTTAAAGGAGCCCTCCAGTAAGTTCAGTGCTAAATGAAGAGTGATGTATTGCATCGTTCTATCTTTTTATATTGTGCTACAGTTACAGGGAAAATGAGGGAAACTAAACTGAAACAATGAGTTTAACCTCTGACAGAAATTTAAATCGAACATTTAAAATCCCCCAGTCTAATATTTGCTATCTTAACAAAATTCCTAATCAGTCTGAAACGTATATTTCCATTTCAAAAGAATGTTAGCATCATGGCAATCCAAGGATAATGTCACAAGATCAACAGTGGAGTAGCTTGTTTCCCTGATGGTCATGCTTTTTGTTTTATCTTCTACTTCATTAATCACTGGCCAAACCTAAAGTTTTTGTAACTTCAAACCTTTATTTCAATTTAGCATAAGTTGATTTCAAAGGAACTTAATAGTATATGAGGATTTTAACTTTGAAATATATTAGCATAGTACTGTGTTGCAAAGATAGGATCTTATTCTCATTCATTCATTCATTCAAAAAAAAAGCAACAACTCTGACTGATATTTTCTTGTTTAAGCAGAATACCATACTTACCCTTTATTGTTGGTATAAACCATTATTTTACTGAGAACCATTAGCTATTTAAAACTTGGTACATAAATTAAAGAGGAGCTAAATGGATTTGTGATTGTTGCCATTAGTAGCATTTTAGATTATACAGGCAATTATTGTGTTCATTATCCTAGAACAGCCCCTTTGCAAAACTATTGTGGTTGTCTTAGACATTATGCACAAATTTTCCCTTGGAGATTAAAATTTCCAGTGGCGTATTTAATTTTGTTATCACAGTTGTTTCAGACAGAACAAATATTATGACAAGTAGAAGAAAATTTGCTTTACAAATATGGGAAATTACAATAAATGTTGAAAATTACTCTGTAGTCTGTTTAATTCACCTTTTTCTTATGTAATCATGATTACCTCAAATGATTAAGAATATTCTGTTAGAGAAAAGATTGTAGCTGTGGCAAAGGACAGAGGTTCTCCAAGATGTTACAGGTTTCTAGTTGGAAAACAGTAACACTTCTAAATTTACCAGTTAACTAGGTTTTTAACCAGAATGTGACAATGGTACATTTTAGAATTAAGATAAACTTATAAATGTGCCTTAGATGAATTATAAGCACTACTGTGAGTATCCAGAAAAGCTATTTTTAAATATTTACTCTTTTAGGTGTTCTGTTATTTGATGCCAGTTTTGCAAAGTAAGATATAACTGTATATATCTTTAATTTGTTCCTTTTTGGAGATTTCCTGTTAAAGTTTAATAAGTCAACTTCACTTTAAGAAGAATTTCAACATAGTACTATGTTCTGTAGTCAGATTGCCGGTAGGCTGTAGGAAGATTAGACATACTTAAGATAGTGTACTTGACAGAAAGCAGGATGTAATCTTGTTTTCAAACAAAAAAAAAAGATACATTTTACCTGAAAGAAAATAAGTTTTTCTTTAATGTGCTCTAAAAACCATTTGGACAACATTTTATTTGGTCTCTTGACTCTTATATTCACCAGTCAGGCAATTGACCACATCAGTCTTCATCAATTAGAAAGGTATTAATGCTTAAATTATCTACATATCAGTGTGCAGCGGGTTATATTTAATGTTTCGATCCTATATGTGGCATTTTTTCAAAGGAAACTTTGTATTCATTTCTAACTGTTTTTGTCTCTGCTTTTACAGTCTTTCACTGCTATGATGCAGGGGGGAAAAGTGTGAGGTAGTGGTTATGCATTTTGCTGGACAGAGATTCTTTATTTTATTACAAAAAAAGACCAACTCTAGAAGGCCAGATTAAATCATTCCTTTCACTTTTTAATGGGATTTGGATGAATAGAGTAAAATATGCACTTTGCATTCATTGATAGCATCTTTAGGTTGAGGTAATTGAGTCTTTTTTCCCTGACTGAATGAATAATGACTTCATCTGATCCTCAGCGAGGCCTGAAACTTAGACCGCCTTTGTCAACGCAAAAAGATCTGGGCTTTGAAACATGCTCTACTTCCCTGGCTTAATTTTTCTTCATTTTAATCCAAAAACCTATTTTTCTCAATAATTCAAGCATAAACTATGTAGTAGTTGAAGCAGCGGAAATTGCAAGATATTTGTCCTCGTTGTGCTGCTTTTTAAATGCAGCTGATAAATCAGCCGCTGTGGTCTTCAGCTGCCTAGTTCTCAAGGGAAGGGACAGCCTATACAGAAGCAAGAATGTTGGAATTTTTCAGAACTATTTAAATATAGTTCCTTTTCAGACTGTTTGTTATCTAAAGAAATGTTATGTTTTACTGATCCTGCTGGCAGTGCCTAAAGATAAAAGAGCTTCTGTGATAGAGCTCAGAGAAGTTCTTGTTGATATAATTTTCCCACACATTTTACTTGACTAAAAGTTGCTTCACAAAAGTGAATCCGTGTATATTATACCTTATTGGGAAAATAGGAAGCTTGAGATTTCTGCTTCTTTGAAAAGTTCCTATTCAAAAGTTAATTACTAGATTTCTCTTGGCTTTTTTTCCTGTTCTTTTGAGGGGTACAATAGGAAAAGGTTTTCTTCTTCTTGTGGAAAGCCTGGGCTCTTATTCAATATGTTAAATTAAAAATAAGCCAATATTCCACTTGAAATTGATACTTATCTGTTAGCCTATTCATTATTTAAAGTTTCCTTAGTCATTAGATGCATTGCACATCATAAGAGACGAGATATAAAGAAGGAAAATGAGGTCAGGTTTCAGAAACATTAAGCCTGATTCACCAACCACAGTTTGCAAAGTGAGCTCTCCAAAGTATGCCAAGGAATGTCGTCCCTAGATTTATGGAGGAAATGAGCATCTTGCTGGCTTGCACACCAGTGGGGTGGCTAGCAATACAAATGGCTACTTGGATTATAAATCTTTAGGTCATGTAGCCCTATCTGAAGCCCTCCTATTTTTGGAGATGGAACCAGCTGTGTCTACCCCTATGCCCTTATAAACATATTACTCTGCTTTTCTATAGTCTTTAAAATCTACTTATAAAGAGTGTCAACTGCAAGTAACTGATTTTTCCATTAAAACTGGAAACATGTGGTTTAAGCAGAGAATCTTAATGAAGCAGTGAATACTACTTCCTCTGTTGCTTCAGAAAATATATTATTGGATTTCACCAGGTTAATATAGCAGAAATTATATTTTTTAACTGAAAATTCTAGGAAAAACTTAAAGGTAAAATTGCTCATTTTTTCACTTTTGGCTTTTTAAATATTGAATCTAAAATTTTCAGCAAATTTAGTTTTAAATCTTATCTAAAACAGATGTGGGTTAATCATGTATGAGAGTAATAAGATAAAAAATTAACTTTTTAAGGTCATTTTAAGGATTTTGACATTATTACAGAGTTAATTTAAGCATAGCAATTCTCAAGCTTTTTTGCGAAAGGACATAACATTTATCTGTTACCATTTAGCCCTTTCAAAATTATCTTTTTCTCTTCGGAACAAGTTAGTTCTTGCTGGCTCTTACTGTGGTAGAGATATCACCAATATTGGTGTAACTGCCATTGTCAACCTGATCCTAAGTTCAGAAACCTAAGTGGTACTAAATAGTATTTGTTGATTTGGACTCCATGAAACTCAGAGCTCTATGAAATTATATGCTTCATAAATAGAAACTCCTTTGAGGTTCTTAGAGAACAAAAACTCTGAGTATATTACATCTAAGTGGTATAAGAACACTCTTGTGCTCAAACTCATTATCTTTTCAACTCTTTGATAACTCTCAATTTGAGTAAAGAGTTCTGAATAAATATAATTTAGATCTCTGCCACAGTAGAAGCTCAGAGGCAATGTCCCAGAGAGAAACAAAAACTCAGGCTCTTAGTTTGCAGTTGAATCTTACCTATAAAAGCAAATTACCATTCCTACCAGCATTTCAATTTCTGCCCTGGTAGACTAATCTAACATCTGATCATAGGAATTATTTTTTTTTTTTTTTTGCATTTTTTGCCTCATTCTGCAAACTCTCAAAGAATTATCCCAAAAGATTTTGACCCAATTTGAGAAATTCTTCCCACACCAATAAATGACTTGTGGTGAGACTATTTAAATTAAAATATTTTCCATTTCATTCTAACACTGATGTAAATGTTCTTTAAAAAATGAAGAACATCTAATAAATGAATTTTTGAACCAAAAAGAGATTTCATATTGTAGATTAATATATTAATTTATTATATATATTATATATTATATTAATAGATACATTAATTCTGTCTTTATTGTAAGGTTTCTGCACAAATAAACTTTGTATTATTTCTTTCAGGTGGGATTGTTGGATCTTGAACTGAATCAACTGACCAAAGCACTGTTTTTGGCCCTTGTTGCCCTTTCAGTTGTTATGGTAACCTTGCAAGGATTTGTAGGTCCGTGGTACCGTAACCTTTTTCGGTTCCTCCTATTATTTTCCTACATCATCCCCATAAGGTAGGTGTAAGGATAAAGAAAAAAAGGTAAATCTCTAATTTTAGAATGACTTCCTTAGAGTTACATCAGTTTCATGAAGGAAATTAATCTTATCAGGAAGCTGAAGGAGAAAGTCTTAAAAGAGAAATCTGCTATTTTTTAAAGGTTCATTCACAAGAGAAGGAGACCACTGGGTAGGTTCTTTTTTTGTGTGGAGGGTTTATAGTAATCTAGGCTAGTAAAGTGATCTAATCCTTTTCCTGCCATCTATGTATTACCAAGAATATAATTTCGATCTTTTGGATTATGCAACTTGAGAAAATGTCAGTCTTAATTTCTGCAAATGGACTGATAAATAAGATTGAGTTTTAAAAATTCTATCTTTGTACAAGGATCTATAGGTATTTTAATTATTTACATTTAAAAGGAAAACTTTTTAAGTTAAATACTTTAAATAGTAGTATAATTAAAATATTGAATAAATTATTTGTATATTCAATAGTTGTATATGTAATATATTTAATTTTCTATGTGATAGTCTACATAACTATAGATTGCACTTGTGATAAAGTTAACTATTAGAGCCTATTTAATTTTATGAATATATTTACATTGTACATACAGTTTAGATGGAATACCACATGTTCAGTCATTAGTAAAACCAAAATTTTCATCAAGATAATAAGAGCTAATATTTACATGGAACTTTAAGGTTTGTAAAGCACTTTTCATACCTTATGCATTTGATCCTTATGACAACTTTGTAAGTTACTGACTTGATTTATTTTTTATGTAAGCCAGCATACTGGCTTAACTTAAACCACTGGGTACTTTCTACTTAGGCCCAGTATAGAATTTTAAAGAACTTATGAATTAGTAATAAGAGAAGACTCTGGTAAGATAGAGTGTAGGGCTGTATGTGCAAGGATGGATTTAGTTATTTGGAAAATATAAGTGTGCCTACACTTAGTAATAGCAACTTTGCTGAAAAGGTGATTGTAAAGTTTAGCCATCTATTTTCCCACTTATAATTTAAAATGGTGAGTACATTTTTATCTCTGCTAACTCTGTGCCCAATATGTCAACCACCTAGAATCATTATTATTGCTGCCAGTGAGATTTCTGCTGATTTCATTAGGATTCTCTTCATTTTCTTGTGTCAGAAAAAAATAAATCTTTGTTCACCATGGTGATGATCATTGGATCCATGGGAGTTAGTGAGATTGCCAAGTAAAATAGTCTGGGAGAAAAGAGAAGAGGAACCAGCAGAGAGGACTCTGTGTGTGTGTGTGTGTGTGTGTGTGTGTGTGTGACTTGGATGAAGTTACAGCAAAAGAGACTGAGAAGAAATAGTCAGCTGGGTAGGAGAAGAACCACGAGAGAATGGTGCCCCCAAAACTTAGAGAGTCAAGTCAGAGAGGGTGATCATCAGTGTCAGAGGCTTCAGAGAGCTCAAAAGAAATGAGGATTGAAAAAAGGCCATTAGATTTGACCATTAAGAGATCATTGGTAACTTTGGAGAAAGAAGTTTCCATTGAATAATGAGATCAGATGCCCTCCTGTAGAGTGATGAGAGGAAAGAAAATCTTCAGGGGGTTAACCACAGAAGGCAGGAGAGATAAAGGATGATATGTAACGGAGATGGTAGCATCAAATGTTGGTTTTTTGATCATAAGGAAGATGGAGATGCTTGTAGACAATAGGAATGAGCCAGTAGACAGGGAGACATTGAAGATAAATGATAAAATAAGGATAAAAAAGGGGCACAATCTATTAGAGGAGTTAAATTTGAAGGAGGTCACTAGTGCCAGTGGAAGGATGGGCCTTATTAAGGTCCTAACTGAATCAGCAGAAATCTCACTGGCAGCAATAATGACGATTCTAGGTGGTTGATGAATTGAGCACAGAGATAGCAGAGATTAAACTATGAGTGGGAAAATAGATAGCTAAACTCTACAGTCATCTTTTCAGTAAAATATGGGGCAAGATTCTCAGTTCAGAATGTAAGGGGAGAGGGAACCATGACAGGTTGGAGGAGGAGGAAAAAGGTTTGGTAGAACCACTATGTTGAGTGGGTATTGTGACTTAATTAGAGAGGTGTAAAAAAAGATTGCCCAGCAGCAATGAGGGCCCATTCAGTACAGTTGCATGATTTTTTTCTTTTCTACTTGTTCAAGTCTCTCGTTTTCTTCAAATTTCATCAATTCTGGTTCCAATTCTTCTGTGAAGCTTTCTTTGACCTTCTTCGATTGAAAATGATAAAATTTTTCTCTGCCTTTTTCCTAGGCATCCACTTGTACTTGTCCCATTTTCCCATTCTCACCATTAAATTATTTTAAACTCTTGAATGCAGAGTTTCTTTTGCCTAATAAGTGGCACATTGGATAAACAGAGCACTGGTCCTGAAACCAGGAAGACCTGAGTTTAAATTCCCCTTCTGATGCTTACTTGCTGCGTGAACCTGGCCAAGTTGCTTACCCTCTATGTGCTTCAGTTTTCTTATCTGTAAAATCAGAGTAATAATAGCATCCAACTTTCAGGATTGTTTTGAGGATAAAATGAGATATTTGTGAAATGCTTAACATAGTGCCTACCACATTATAAGCACTGTATAAATGCTAGCAATTTTTTTTTTAAAAACCTGTTAACTTCTTATTATATGCAGAGCATTATTCTAAACACTGAGAATAAAAATAGATAAGTAAACCAGTTATTTTTCCAAAGGAGCTCGTGTTCTAATGGGTTGTATAGGGGATGTATGGAATGTTCTTAAGGTTCAGTGACCAAACACAAGGCATCAAGACTACCACATCCAACATTATTTCTATGGTGAAAAGTATTTATATGCAGCTTGTCTCTCCCCCACTAGTTTATCCTTCTTCCAAATGACAAAGTAATCTTCCTAAGGAGCATGTGTTTGTTTTCTCAAAAACTGTATATAAAACTCTATTATGTAAAATAAGTTAAACTGCAAATTCCACGCAGCATTTAAGGCCCTGCTCAGTCTGGCTCCAACCTCCTTTTTCAGTCCTATGTTACCTTATTCTCATTCACACACAGTGTATTTCAGAGCTCTCCATTCTCCTACTCTGAATTTCTCTAAATATCCAGGTTCCTTCTCTCTAGCCTCCATGCATTTGTATAGGCCTTCCACATTCCTAGAATCTATTCTCTCTTCATTACTGCATTTCAGAATGCTTCTTTTCCTTGACAGCTCAACTCAGGTACCTGCTGACCTGCCCCCTTGACAATATTTTCTTCTTCAATTTTTTCTCAAGCTCTTTGTCCAGCTCTCTTTTCCCCCTTCACACTCTCCCTGGAGCTGTTCTTCCTTACCTGCAGATATGTTGTATTCCTCAGTGTGGTTTTGAGGATGTGAACTAGGCTGTTTTTCATCTTTTTCTTATTCCCAGCATCTAGCACAAAGCTTTCAAAAAGCCTAAGTCATTACTGGTTCTGTGGTACTGCATTGAATTGAGCTTCAAACACCCAGCTCACAACTGAATTTTTTAAATGCATCCTTTTCAGTAATAGCTTACAACATCCCTGTGGGATAAAGAATTCAAATATTTTTCCTTTATCTTACAGATGAGAAAACTGAGATTCAAAAAGGTTGTTACTGGTCACCTGGCTATTAAATATTGAGGCCAGAGTTCACACTCAGTTCTTCTTCAAGACCAGTAGACTTTGTGCTTTGACACAGGGAAGGTAAGGGCTGCCAAGTGGGAAAGGAGGTGTCATAATATTCAGGATTACATCCTGAATCTACCAATTACTGACTCTAGACAAGGTATTGAGCCTCCCTGAACCTCAGTTTACTTACTTGTAGAAGGGAATAATACTATAGTTATTACTACAGTGTTTTTTTAGAGTTATTTTGTAGAGTCAATAAAATACTAAATCTGAGTGTGCTTTTTAAATTACATAACACTATGAAATTAAAGATATTATTAATATCATGTTTCTTTTTGCTAGTTTGTTAATGTCTTCTTGAAACACTTTTTCCCCCCTTGATTCAGTCAGGGTTAAGTGACTTGGCCAGAGTCATGCAGCTCCTAAGTATCTGAGACCGAATTTGAACTAAGGTCTTACTGACTCCAAGCCAACCCCAAGCTAATGTCTTCTTAGCATTTTGTTCATTAGGTTTCAGAATTCTTTTCTCGTGTGTTTTGTCTGCTCCCTTCCCCCTAGAACAATGTGGGGCATTGTTCTTTATTTTTGTCAATTTTATTTTTGTATTCTTTAGTCACCTACTTAAAAATACATGATGTAGGGGAAATATATCACAACTATTTTCTAGATCCTGGGATCCCACTTAGGCCTTTTTACTACCATCTATTACCTATTTTTGGATGATATATTATGAATAAAACTATTTCCCCTGTATTTTAGATGGTATTATTAAACCTTTGATTGGGAGAAATGATTGAATTCTAGACCTTTTAGAAGATGCTCCTTACATTTAAAGGGACATACTTCCTAGCTGTAGGAATACATAAAAATTTCTGGTTCTTGACTAGATTGCCAAATTCTAAAAACATTTGACTATTCACTTTTTCCTTTCTTAATTTAATAATGTAGAAGAAATTAGTCGTTTTCTTTGGTTAGCAAGGGTTACAAATACTTTTTTTATGTGCAAAATGAAGAAGGCAGATCCTATTTAGAAGTTAGGTGATTTCAGTCAACATTTTTATATTTCATGTGTTCAGTCAAGCTAAGAGAGACATTAGAATTCGAATCTCTAACACTGGCTCAATTTAGCTCTAAAATAACTCATGCCTACTTCAACAAGATATTTCACTTCCTTTGCTACGATCTTAGAATGCAATTATGCAGATTTAGTAGAAGGGATGAGAACCGGAAAATGTGAAAAATATAGGACACTGATTTGGAGGAATTGGCATTTACATCTAATTGAAACAGTTGTATTTTCCCTTTGCAAAGTTTCTACAAAATATTTGCAACATTTTCCCCCTGTAAAAAGCATGTAAAAGAAGATTTGTTAATGTTAAAATTGACATTTGTTAATGTTAAAACTGATAACATTTTAGTATGTGTTAATTTTGTGCCTTCTTGATTTAACAAAGCATGAGAAAACATTGTCATTTTTGCCATAACAATGTACTTGCAAAAACCCTGGTACTATAGTTTTTTCTATAGTATGCTAAAATGCCATCTTAGTATATTTATCAGAGTCCTGAAGCTTGCAAAGGTTGAGTAGACCTGTAGAAAAATTTCTTTAAAGAGCAACCATTGATTTTTTTTTGCATGTTTTACAAGTTTTCCCTTTATCTTCAATAAAAAATATTCTAAGTTAAATTCATTCTCCTTTATTTCCTTGAAAGGAATGCAAGTATCTGAATCCTTTTTATTACTCGACACAAAATGGGGGATCCAGAATACTTCCACCACGGATTGTAAACTCCTTCAAGGATACAGAATGTTTCTTTTTAAAAAAATTCTCTTTGTGGGAAACTAGAACTATAATACATGCCTTGATGTTTATTAAGTGATTTTTAATGTTAATCCAAAGAAATAATATCTGACAGTTTAAAGATATTGGAAATCTGGATGAGATGCTTTTGGTAACACATTGATAGCTGTATCTTTTATAAGCAGTCATTTTTAAAAATCAGCATTTTTTTTTTTTTTTTAGTAAGACTCTAGAGTCAGAGCCTTAGTTTCTTCATCAGATTGGGACACAGCATTTTACTTCCATCTTATATGAGTCAGTGAGCCAAATCAGTGAGTATGATGGAGGTTTGCCAATGAAAATGCTCAAGCTCTCATTATATGAATTAACAGCCTAAGTAATGCTAAAGGTTCTGCATCAGAGCAGTAGTCATTAAAGACACTGAAGCATAAGGCACTGAAAAAGTCCTGTAATATAGATTGGAAAATGATCATTGCTACTGAGTTTAGAAATTCACTTTTTTGAAGCTTTACTGAAACTTCTTTGAAGCTGTATCCCAGGTATAGAGACTCATGAATAAAACAATCAAAAAAATTAAATGTTAGTTAAATTTGGGAAGTTAGCAGCCTTTCAGGTGTTCCTTAGTTTTGGGATTGTGCTGTTACTCCATTATATCATTTTAAAACTAATACTTTTATAACTCTCTAACCTTAATGGGAGGCCATCTTTAATAATTACTATATCTTGTTGATAGGGTAGAGGGAAAGCACATTAAAGCTGCTTAAAATTTAATAGAGAGCCAAGGTCCCTAAGACAAGGAAAAGGAGAATGATACACAGATGAAGGAGAAAGAACCACTATAAGAAAGAATCAAGAAATAAGAAAGAAATTGAAGCAACTACTCTAGGAAAATTAATAGTAATACCAAATTAATTGTTAGACAGTAACTTGTATGTAAAAAAGAAGTATAGAATTGTGAGTAATTGTCAAGTTATTTTAGCAATATGAAATAGAAAATGCTGATGAGCCTTATAACATTGGGGAAATGTTTTAAGAATCTTGTTCAAGTATAACATTTATTTAATCAAATTATCTTATTTTTTTCAGTATTAGTAGGTGGAAATGATGCCCCATAATTACAACTATGTTCTTTACAGTTTTAGTATATAGGAACTGATATGAATATATAATTTCATATTAGTTTGAATTTCTACTATTCTCTTACTACTTTGAATTTTGATGTGTAAGCACCAGAGAATTAAAGTAATTTTAAAAAACTACTAGGTACCAGTTGACCTTTGACACAGTTTTAGTCACTAAGTTGTAAATGATTCTATACCAATCATATTCATTTTCATAGTTTTCTGTATGTATAAATAAAATTCATTGTTATCAGTACTTTTGCAAAAAAGCATTCTGAATTATCAAGTTATTTTCCTGTCCTAGAATATGAGAGTTTATACTAATAGTGCTTTGGTAGAGATGATTCATACTAATAGTGCTTTGTTGTGGTTGTGACAGGTTCTCACTACCACAAAAAAAAATGTCTTCTATAGTCTATAATTATGTAACTATCTTTTAAATAAAATACGTAGGAGAGCCTTGAAAATACTTCATAGCTATTGTTTTGTTAATAGCAACTCAATTTATCCAGTGTTTTAGGAAATGCTGTAGATATTTATTTAGATTTCAGCAAAACATTTGCCAGAGACTTATTCTGCCATTATGAAGAAGGTGCAGAGTTTGGGACCAGGATATTGTGCACCATGATGGCATTGAAACTGGTTGAAAACCTGACACAAATGGTCAATAATGGGTTCATATTAACTCTGAAGCAGGTCTCCAGTATACTGCTCACAGATCCTGTCTTTGTACTCTTTAAAATTTTTACCAGTGACTTAATATGAAAATGTAAAAGGCACACTTGTTGTATCTGCCTGTAGCATGAAGCTGAGTAGGATAGAATCACAGAATTGTTCTTTAGCTTAGAAAACTGAGACACTGAGAAGTTAAATTACTTGCTGAGAGTCACAGTAATTTTTGACATGGCATAGACAGTACTTGAACCCAGGACTTCTTGACTCCAAGGCCCAATCTCTCTGTTATACTATTTCTAAAGTGCTGGAGATATAAATAGAAAAGTGAGGCAGTCCCTGCTCTCAGGGCTCACATTTTAAAAGGGAGAGAAAAAACGGGGAGGGTTTAGCCGAGGCCAAATGAACCAGGCATAGAGGTAGCTCAGCAGCAGAGCAAGTCAGATGGTAAATGGAGTGAAGCTGCATTTCAGATGGTAAATAAGGCCTGACGGAAGTGAATTAAATACAGTAGTTCAGATATGATCTGACCAGGGCAAGGTGCAGAGACATTATCACTACTTTGTTTCTTGAGGCTGTGACTTTCTTCATATGTCAGGACTGCATTACCTTTTTTGACTGAGCACAAATCTCTTGGCAACCCCACTGGAGACACTCTGCTCTGATAACATTCATCTGTTATCAACAATTCTTTGAATTAGGTCATTCAGTAAGTTCTGAAGCCACCTAAATATATCATCAATTATCATCATCATCACCATTATTGTTATTACCTTATTTACAGCTCTCTTCCACAATATGAGAATGCTTTGCTAAAATCTAGGCAAGCTCGCTGTATATTTATAACATTTTCATCATTCACCAGTTTAGTAACCTTATCAAAAAAGGAAATAAAGTTCATTTTATCTGATCGTTTCTTTCTGAAACCAAGTCCTCTAGAAAGCACTCAGGATTACTCTAGAATAGGAGTTTGGATTTTTTTTTGTCTTGGATCCCTTTGGCAGTCTCTTGAAGCCTAATGCTACTGTGGTTTGTTGTCTACATTTATAGTTGAAGGAAATCTTGTTTTACTTAGAGGTTAGTGAAAATACAGATGTAATTTTTTCCCCTTCTAAGTTCAAAGACCCCCCTAAAACCTACCTTCAGGGGTTTCATGGATTCCAGGTTAAGAGCTGCTGGTATTGAGTCAAAACCAGTCTGCTGAGCTCTATCTTCCAAGGAAACTACATAGACCTTCAGCTTATAATGCTTTTCTAGTTGGAATGCTCCAGAAAGGGGGAAGAACTCAAGGAAAATAAAGAGACTATCTCCACCTGCATCACCCATACTCGTAATATCAGTCTGGAGCAAATCTTTCATAACCAATTTGGTTACTTCTCCTTAACTCTGACTCTTTTTTAATTTAATTTTTTTTTCCCAATTAGCAAGCATTTATTTCCCTTACTCCCCGATGAACAGTAAATTATAAAAAGAATAATAAAACTCTCATAAAAATAGGTATAACAGATTGCTACTTTGGTCATATCCAAAAAATATGATCTCATTTTGCATCTTAAATCTTTTTCCTCTTGGCATGCGGTAGGCAGCATGCTTCATATTTAGTCATCTGGAATCATGGATTGTCATTGCATTTATCAGTTCTAAGGTCTTGAAAATTATTCTTTTCATAATGTTGTCATTGTATAAATTGTTCTCCTAGTTCGACTCACTTTGCTCTTCTAAAGTCCCCAGTTTCCTCTGAAGTTATCTAGTTCATAATTTCTTATGGCACAATAATATTCCATTCATTTATAAGCAATAATTTGTTTATAGCCACTCCCTTCTCCTCCCCCTCTCCCAGTTTGGTAGGCTTCTCTTAAATTTCCACTTGTTGGCTACCATGAAAAGAATTGCTATAAATTTTTGTGCATATTAAGCCCTTTTCTTCTTTCTTTGATCTTTGAGTACCACCTAGTAATAGTATTTCTATAGAGTTTAGTAACTTTTAAGGCACAATTCCAAACTGTCCTCCAGAGTGACTGGACTACTTAACAAATAGAACAACAGTATAGAAATGATGTGGTTTTCCTGTAGCCCCTCCAACATTTGTCATTTTCCTCCTTTCCATCTTTTTTGGCTCTAGCTCCTGCTTGAACTCATTGATTTTCTGTCACCACTTCCTTACTGCCATCCTTGAAACTGTAAAAATATACTTCCCCACCCCAACTTCAGCTTTCTTTGTGTGGCACTATTTCCTCTACCTTTCTCTTCAGAAGCTCTTCTTTACCTATGTCTTTCTTTTAAAAGGCCAACTTCATTGTCATTAAGGTATCAAATAGTCAGTGAGTCAGTAGTCAAATAGTCAAGTACAGTGAGTACAACAGTCAGCAACATTGTGCTACTCCAGTTGGTGTAGCACTAAGTAAATCAGTTTAAGTAGTTTTACCATTTTTTTGTCATATTTACATGGCCCAATAAAGAACAATATTAAGGAAAGATCCATTTATTCTTATGTATTTAATTTTTTTAAAAGAAGTAAGAGTTATATTTTTAAAGTTTTTTTCTGCATTATTGATATATTATTATGATTTCATTGTAATTATTTGAAAATTGTTAGTACTTTAAAGGGGAAAAAAGCTGGTATTATTCTCACCCCTCCCTTAGAAAGAGAAATTGGTACAGGGACTTTAAAAAGCAGTGAGCTCATTCCTTTAAAGCGTATATGGTGATAAGAGCAAATTGGCAAAATGTTAAGAATCATTTAAATATGTATTGAGTTCTTTCTTAGTTTTCAACTTTCTCCTAGATACTTTGGTAGATTTTGAAAAGGTATATTCCTTGTTCCCTATTCTTCTTTTTTTTTTATTTACTTAATTTATTTAACTTTGAATATTCATTTTCACAAAATTTTGGGTTCCAAATTTTCTCCCCATTTGTCCCCTCCCCCCACCCCAAAACACCGAGCATTCTAATTGCCCCTATCACCAATCTGCCCTCTCTTCTATCATCCCTCCCTTCCTTTGTCCCCATCTTCTCTTTTGTCCTGTAGGGCCAGATAACTTTCCATACCCCTTTACCTGTATTTCTTATTTCCTAGTAGCAAGAACAGTACTCGACAGTTGTTCCTAAAACCTTGAGTTCCAACTTCTCTTCATCCCTCCCCGCCCCACCCATTCCCTTTGGAAGGCAAGTAATTCAATATAGGCCGTATCTGTGTAGTTTTGCAAATGACTTCCATAATAGTCGTGTTGTGTAAGACTAACTATATTTCCCTCCATCCTATCCTACCCCCTATTGCTTCTATTCTCTCTTTTGATCCTGTCCCTCCCCAAGAGTGTTGGCTTCAAATTGCTCCCTCCTCCTATTACCCTCCCTTCCATCCTCCCCCCCACCCTGCTTATCCCCTTCTCCCCCACTTTCCTGTATTGTAAGATAGGTTTTCATACCAAAATGAGTGTGCATTTTATTCCTTCCTTTAGTGGAATGTGATGAGAGTAAACTTCATGTTTTTCTCTCCCCTCCCTTCTTTTTCCCTCCACTAAAAAGTCTTTTGCTTGCCTCTTTTATGAGAGACAATTTGCCCCATTCCATTTCTCCCTTTCTCCTTCCAATAATATATTTCTCTCTCACCGCTTAATTTCATTTTTTTAAGATATGATCCCATCCTATTCAGTTCACTCTGTGCTGTGTGTGTGTAATCCCACCAACTACCCAGATACTGAAAAGTTTCAAGAGTTACAAATATTGTCTTTCCATGTAGGAATGTAAACAGTTCAACTTTAGTAAGTCCCTTATGACTTTTCTTTGCTGTTTACCTTTTCATGCTTCTCTTCATTCTTGTGTTTGAAAGTCAAATTTTCTTTTCAGCTCTGGTCTTTTCATCAAGAATGCTTGAAAGTCCCCAATTTCATTGAAAGACCATTTTTTCCCCTGAAGTATTATACTCAGTTTTGCTGGGTAGGTGATTCTTGGTTTTAGTCCTAGTTCCTTTGACTTCTGGAATATGATATTCCACGCCCTTCGATCCCTTAATGTAGAAGCTGCTAGATCTTGTGTTATCCTGATTGTATTTCCACAATACTTGAATTGTTTCTTTCTAGCTGCTTGCAATATTTTCTCCTTGACCAGGGAACTCTGGAATTTGGCCACAATGTTCCTAGGAGTTTCTCTTTCTGGATCTCTTTCAGGCGGTGATTGGTGGATTCCTTGAATACTTATTTTACCCTCTGGTTCTAGAATATCAGGGCAATTTTCCTTGATAATTTCATGAAAAGATGATGTCTAGGCTCTTTTTTTGATCATGGCTTTCAGATAGTCCCATGATTTTTAAATTGTCCCCCCTGGATCTATTTTCCAGGTTAGTTGTTTTTCCAATGAGATATTTCATATTCTTTCATTTTTTCATTCTTTTGGTTTTGTTTTGTGATTTTTTGGTTTTCATAAAGTCATTAGCCTCCATCTGTTCCATTCTAATTTTGAAAGAACTATTTTCTTCAGTGAGCTTTTGAACCTCCTTTTCCATTTGGTTAATTCTGCTTTTGAAAGCATTCTTCTCCTCCTTGGCTTTTTGAACCTCTTTTGCCAATTGAGTTAGCCTATTTTTCAAGGTGTTATTTTCTTCAGCATTTTTTTGGGTCTCCTTTAGCAAGGTGTTGACCCGCTTTTCATGCTTTTCTTTCATCTCTCTCATTTCTCTTCCCAATTTTTCCTCCACCTCTCTAACTTGATTTTCAAAATTCTTTTTGAGCTCTTCCATGGCCTGAGCCCATTGGGTGGGCTGGGATACAGAAGCCTTGACTTCTGTGTCTTTCCCTGATGGTAAGCATTGTTCTTCCTCATGTGAAAGGAAGGGAGGAATTATCTGTTCACCAAGAAAGTAACCTTCTATAGTCTTATTTTTTTTCCCTTTTCTGGGCATTTTCCCAGCCAGTGACTTGCCTTCTGAGTTTTCTTTCCACCCCCACCTTGCCTCCAGATCCGCCCAGCCAGTGCTTGGGGTCTGAGATTCAAATGCTGCTTCTCAGCCTCAGGGCTTTGGGCGGGGGTGGGGCTGCTATTCAGTGTGAGATTAAGGTCAGGTGCTCAGGTGGCTCAGTTCCCTCAGGGGGTTTATGCTTTGACCTTCAACAATGGATCTGAGTTCCTGCCTGCTCTGGGAGCCCCAATCTGCTGCTGCCTCCTCTGCTGCTGCCTCCCAAGGGGGCCTGACTTATGGGGACACCCCACTCCCCTCTTGACCAGCCAAAGAGACCCTCTCACTGACCCTTGTCACCTGTGGGTGGAGGAACCTGCGCAGCTGGTGGAGATTCTGTCCCTGAAGCCTGCTCGGATCTGCTCCTCTCCATGTTGTGCGTCCAAGGCAGGGCTGGGCTCTGCTCAGGGTCCGATGCTCGACGGACCTTTTGCGTCAGGTTTTCAGGTCTCTCTGGAACAGAAATCTCGTCCGCTCCGTTGTTCTGTGGCTTCTGCTGCTCCAGAATTTGTTGGGAGTTCTTCTTTACAGATATTTTATGGGCTGTGGGTCCAGAGCTAGCATATGTGTGTCTTTCTACTCCACCATCTTGGCTTCTCCCCACCTTGTTCCCTATTCTTAAGAAATGTGTTTTAGTTTTAGTTGAGTCAGTAAGACATATTAAGTAACAGCCAATAAAAATAGGAAGTAATACTCATTAATATGAAGCGATATATTTCATAGTACAGACTCAAGTTTTATAGATGTAAGGGTGAAAGCTTCATGGAGGAGGTATGAAACATAAGGCTAGACCATAAAGGATGAAAAGATTTCTAAGAAGAACAAGAACAAGGAGAGTGAGTAAGTTATAGATGAGAACATGAAGAAAGACATAAAAAAAGCCACTTTGATTAAATCTGGCAGTCATGTTAAGAAATAAGATTTAATATGTCATAGAGGGCTAGAATAAGGAGGCCTTCAACATCCAACCAGAGTCCTATTGCCTTGGTTGACTAGGAAGTAGAGAACATTTTTAAGTTTTCAAATTGGTGAATATGATGATAATAGTGAAAATACTGCTTTGACTATGTCACTTCTCAGTCATTCAGTAAATATGTATTAATCACCTATTTGTCAAACACTCTGCTAAGCTATGGGCGTACAA
This sequence comes from Notamacropus eugenii, assembly GCF_028372415.1. Taxonomy (NCBI): domain Eukaryota; kingdom Metazoa; phylum Chordata; class Mammalia; order Diprotodontia; family Macropodidae; genus Notamacropus; species Notamacropus eugenii. The sequence goes on along the minus strand of NC_092875.1, from coordinate 202,114,902 downwards.
AAAGAAGCAAAAGATAGACCCTTCCCTGAAAGAGCTTACAATCCAGTAGGAGAGACAAGCAAACAAATATACACAAATTATAAGCAATAGGAACTATCTAAAAGAGGAAAGGCACTTGAATTAATAGGGATTGAGAAAGTCTACCTGTAGAAGATGAGATTTTAGCTGGAACTTGAAGTAAACCAGGAGGCAGAGATTTGGAAGGAGAATGTGCCAGGCATGGGGGACAATGCCTGAGAAAATGTCCAGAGCTAAGAGATGGAAAGTCTTGTTTGACATAGCCAGGAGGCCAGTGTCACTAGTTAAATGTTTGTAATTAGGGAGTAAGACATAAGAAGACTAGAAAGGTGGGAAAGAGGAGGGTAGGTTATAAAGAACTTGAAACACCAAACAGGAATTTGTATTTGCTCCTGGAAGTGACAGGATGAAGGGAAGTTTGTTGCATTTTCTACTCAACCTTTTGGTGGCTTCCTATTGCCTCTAAGATAAAAAAAAATTTCCTCACATTGGCATTTAAGACCCTTTACAGATGATCACAAATACTTGTCTAGGTTTATTTCATCTTCTTTCCTCTTCTTGCACTCTGTGTTCCAACTAAACTTCTGCTGACTCTCCTTGAGCTCAGCCTTCCATCTCCTTTTAATGCAATTTTTCATCAGTTCTACCTCTCAGAATCTCCAACATCCTTTAACTTAGCCCTTACATTACCTCCTAAGAGAAGAAGGCTTGACTGAACAACTGTGCTAAGATAATTATATTTCCTGCTACACTTGCCTGACATACAGTCTCAGGTGAAAAAAGAATGAGACTTCCTCCTGGCCACTGGATTTCCATCTTCTGCTGTGGATATCCGAGGAAAGCTTTCTTAGAGGCCAGTGAAGCAATTTCCATCTATGCTAGCACAAGGCAACTTCCACTTCCTGATGTCAGCCTAATCTCCCACTTGTTTTGTGGAGAATCTCCAGTCCAAAGAAGGGCAATTTCACTTTGACCTCAGGCCTTCCAAATTCTTATTGGAAGAGGGATTTCCATCACCTGCTGTGCAGTTTCCTGCCTAATATCCAGCCTCAGAGGAAAGAGGAGCAGTGAAACAGGGTCTGACTCCAGCCCAATCTCCAGTATCCCTTGAGGAGTAGCACCTTCTTCTCAGTGATGGATGTTTTCTTACCTAGTCATATCCTACCCATTCAAGTGATTCTGAAGCCAAACATTGAAACTCTATACCCCACCCACCAACTACCCAGTTTCTTATTCCCATCCCCCTCAACCTTCTAACCTCAAAGTTATAACCTCTTTCCATTGTGTTCTCTAAAATGCCCATTCAATAGGTAACAAACTTCCCTTCATCCTAAAGTTTTCATCTCCTACTCTTTCCATCTTCTAGCCATTACTGAAACCTGGCCATCACCTCAGTGATGCATCCTCCCTGGCCACCTTTCAACTGAGACACTTCAACAAAGTATGACTGGAAATATGCTTGAATTGACTGAGATATTTGATTACTTATTGTGAGGCATTTATAAAATCAGGAATCTCTTTTGGAATGGAGTATTTCAATATCTGGAAATTTAGTGGTAGAAGCTTCCAGGAACCTCCTGAGAAATAATTTCTTGGAGTAAGGGGAGTCCTTGGGCCTCCTTTACCCACCCTACCCCGCTTGACCACTAAAGGACCTTGTAAATTTCAAAGAACCATAGGATTTGGGCCTTCTATTAGCATTTTAACAGAATTCCAGGAATGCAGAAGCTGGCAGCAGTGTCTGTATCAAGAGCCTGATAATGGAGTGGATATGATGTGGGAAGAAATTCAAGACTGTACAAAGAACCCAGCAGTAAAGCTACATTATACCTAAGGAGAGAGTATCTGAAGGACCTTAGAAAAAAAGTTTCTAGTAGCTATAATATTTTTACTGTATGTATTCCCTGATCTTGAGTCCACTCTTCTGAATTTTATATATAGTTGTAGGAGAAATAGTCACTTTTTGGGGGGTGAGAGAAGTTTTGTACCAACTCTTTTCATTATGTCACCTTGCTATTTATCCTCAAACTAATGACTAAGTCTGTCCAATTGAAATCAACTGATAATCAATGAGGGGAAAGCACATCACAGTGACCTCATGAGCTGTGACATTAGAATGATTCCTCAGGGGTACCTCTAGAAGACTGAAGGGAAGATGTAGTAGCCAATACTGTAGAGGCACAGCCTGCAAGTGCGAATGGCAGTTGACAGAGGAACTCCAGCATTTCTTTGTATCCTTAGTATCACTCATCATGCCTTACATATAATAGACATTTAATAGATGCTTGCTGGATTGGAGTGAATTGGAAAATGTATTGATAATACATTTTTGCTTATTGTTAATGTAATTTTGCTTCTTAATGGGGAGATCTTTCTCATCTACTAATAGGCCCATGTTTCCTGCTTAATTCACATGAGTCAGGTCACATGGAACAGGGAGGGGTAGAGCAACAAAGGTGGAACAGGAACAGGCAGATCTAGAGTAGAGCTGAAAGGAAGTTGGTCAGAGAGCAGTCAGAACTGAGAAGGGCAGCAACTAGCATGAGTGGGAGAGCTTGTTTGTGATTGGTTTAAGGGAGCCTGCTTGTGATTGGTTTAAGGGAGCTGGTTTGTTGGAAGCCTAACAGAGGGAAGACTTAGGGATGGTAGTGCCCCCTGCATTGTTATTGTGTATGGATTTCTTTCTTGCTGTGATGGATTTGACATTCTAGTGTTGGGATTTGACTTTCTGGTGCTTGAATAAATGTTTTGGTTTTGTCTTCCATGTGGAGAGTCTGCTGTATTTTGTGATTCAGAATTGCACTAGCATATTCATGGTTGCTGTAGGTGCTGTGAATATTGCTTTGGTGCTGCAGAAGATCAGTCTAGTTATACATAAAGAATGTTATAAGGGACAAATTAGGGGAAGAAATACTTCTCTGTTAAAAACTTTACCTTGTTACCTTAACGTCCTAAGGAAAATTTATGACTACCCATCTATCTAATGTAAAAAAATCTTATGGTATCTCTGACAGGTAGTCATCTACCTCAGTTTTTGTATACTTACAGTGCAAAGCTTGCTACTTTATAGGGCAATCCATTCTTGGACAGTGTAGTTGTTTAGAAATATCTTTCATATGAGTTGAAACGCACTTCCCTATAATTTTCATGTATTGATTTCTCCTTTGCAAACATGATATAAGGTGGAATGTGGTTAAGGTAGAGCAATCTGGATAGAGTTTGGAAACAGTAATGTAGAATTATGAATCACATATATAGAAACCTTTGGAGTAAATGGAATCACCAAAGAAGATAATGTGGAGAGAGTAGCAAAAATGACCTAGAAGAGAACCTTGGGGAAATTTCCATGTTTAAAGGGCAAGAAGAAGATAAGAACTCAATTGTGACAATAAAGAAGTCAAAGATAGGAGAAGAATCATGAGATTCTATTGTCACGGAAGCCAAGGATGTTATTTATCCTTCATTTTCAAAGAGGACCAATGACATCACAGTGACTTGTGTGTGAATTGAAGTGAGGCAGAGTTGCACAGTCTTCAGCCTCACTCTCTCTTCCAAAGTCATCACAGTCCAGTGGCAAGACAAAAGTCAGGATGACTGGCTATGATGTGGATTGCAGTGCATGACGATGCTAAGAGTGCTACGGTGCCTGCTTCAGCCATTATCATGGCCATTGGAACAAATTTTCTTATCTGCCCATTCCTCCAGAAGAATGTCTTTACATGCTTGGGGTAGACACCCTCCTAATTCACCAGCAGGTTTGAGGCCTCTGTGTTCCTCTCCACCTGGTTTAGCCCATCTTCAAAGACAATTTTGTCAGAGTATGGTCACTATGCATGCTACATACAGTTTTTTGAAGCCACAGGTGAGAGTGGGTGAAAGGTGGACACCAAAGATGAATGAGCAGCCCTAAAAAGTGCTCAGCAAACCCTCACACCAGAGGTGCTAGTACTGCCTAAACACCCATATTAAGAAGAAGAAAGGGTTAGCCCACTGTATCAAATGCCATATGATCTGAGAAGATCAGAATAGACAAAACAATTGGATTTGGTGGTATGGTTGCTATCAATACTTTGTTGCATTTCAGCTTCAGAGGCTGCATTGAGTGCACAATCATCGGCAAACAGAAAATCACGCACCCACACTCCCTCCACTTTGGTCTTGGCTTGTAACCTTTTCAAATTGAAGAACTTACCATCAGTATGAGAGTTGACCTTGATGCCCAATTCATCCTCATTGAAAGCATTTAGCAACATGGCTGAAAACATCATGCTAAAAAAGCATGGGAGCAAGCACACAGCCTTGTTTCACTCCATTGGTGACTGGGAAGGCATGAGAGCTTTGTCCATTATCCAGAACCTGGGCAAACATGCCATCATGAAATTGACATACAATGCTGATGAACTTCTCTGGGCAATCAAAATTTGACATAATTTTCCATAAGCCCACACAACGAACAGTGTCAAAGGCCTTGGTCAGATCTACAAACATTGTGTACAGACCTCTGTTCTGCTCCTGGCATTTCTCCTGAAGTTGTTGGACAGCAAACACCGGATTGACTGTACCTCAGCCCTTTCTGAAGCTACACTGGCTCTCGGGTTTATGACCATCTTTCAGGTGAAGGATCAGCCTATTAAGGAGGACTCTAGCAAGAATTTTGCCAGCAATGACTAAGAGAGAGACCCGCCTGTGATTGCCGCAGGACAGTCTATTCCCTTTACCTTTATAGAAATGGACAGTGGAGGCATCCTTGAACTCCGGGGGGATAACCTCTTGCCATATAACCATCAGCCACCACCACACCATCCATATGTAGAACCATTGGTTACAACAAATGGAGAAGTTTTGAATGCTGGAAATAAGTTTACTTACCTTGGTAGTGTACTTTCCAGGGATGTACACATTGACAATGAGGTTGATGCGTTGCCAGAGCTAGCTCAGTGTTTGGGAGGCTAGATTGACTACCAAACCAAAGGTCTATAGAGCCATTGTGCTGACCTCGTTGTATGCTTGTGAAACATGGAAAGTCTAGCAGTGCCATGCAGGAAACTGAATTATTTCCATTTGAACTGTCTTAAGAAGATTCTGAGGATGACCTGGCAGGATAAGGTACCAGACACTGAAGTCCTTGCTCGAGTTGAACTATGAAGCACTCATACTATGCTTCAGGCAGCGCAACTCTGATGGGCTAGCCATGTTGTTAGAATGCAAAATGTACGCTTGCCAAAAAGACTATTTTATGGAGAACTTACATGGGTCAGGCAATCGCATGGTGGTCAGAAGAAGTAATACAAGAACACTCTCAAGGTCTCTCTCAAAAACTTTGAATTTGACTGTGCAACATAGGAGACACTGGCACAGGACCGCTCAGCATGGTGTGCCCACATCAGAAAGGGTGTTGTGCTCTATGAGCAAAGCATAATTGAGACAGCACAGATTAAACGTAGGATGCTCAGATTTGAAGTATCCACCCCAAATATTCACATGGACAATCTATGCCCAATCTGTGATAGAGCATTCTGAGCTCATATTGGTCTGATCAGCCACAGTTGGACACACTGAAATTTCACTTTATCATGGTGATGTCATTTTGGTCCTCTTCCAGAAGGAAGGACAACAACCAAGGTTGCTATCAAATAAGATCTTTTTCAATGGAGTGAAAAGAACAAAAGCCTAAATGCAAGTAGAATCATGAAGATTAACATGCTTTTTTAAAGATTTTTGCAAGTGAATTAAATTAATGATTGAGGACAATAGCTTTGGCAGAATAGGCAAATCATAAAAGTTACTCAGGACTAAGAGTTTATGTAGGGCAGAAATGAAGGAAAGAGGAAAGGTATCAGGATTTCTAAAGCAGAGGGAAGAACATTATTGAAGTTGCCTAACAATAATTAAGACTAGGCAGAAAGTTTGGACCGCACAGGAGTTACCGCCCTTCAGAGCCACATGTAATAAATCCGATCCCTCCCATATATCATAGCTTTTAAATGTCTTCAAGATAGCTTTACTACGAGTCAGCATAGTACAGTTCAAAAAGAGCACTATATTTGGAATCAGAAGACCTTGGTTCAAATCCTAGCTCTTCCATTTACTACTTGTGTAGGCCTGCTCTCGGCCTCAGTTTTCTCATCTGTAAAATGAAATAATTAAACTAGATAATCTTTTAAGGCCCTTTTCCATTCTAAATCTATGATGTTTTATCCCTTTTGTATGTAATTGCTTTCAGGTTATATACCCCTGCTTCCTTCAAATGTTTTTCATCTGCCTTTCTTTCTTCACCATCCTAAGTCATAGTCATCTGGATGTATTCCAGCTTGTCATTTAAACTGGCACCTTGAACTTAACTCACTGTATTCTAATTATGATCTAGCCAAGTACAAAAAATAGTGAAACTATTATCTCCATTACTCTAGATAGATTTCTATTAATTTTTACTTAAACTGAATTAGCTTTCTTGGAAACTCTATTACATTGTTCTGTTCTAACTTGTAGCATAATCAAACTTGCTAGTTCTTCAGAAAAGGATTTTAACTTGTTGAGTAAAGAAAAATGTAGTCTAAATCATGGAAGTCATCATCTTTATGCTGATTCTGCTGCATATATACATCATACTAATTGCTGAAGGGTGGTGGGGGTTGGGGAACTGCTTAAGAGTGCTCTCTCTACAAAGCAATCTTAAGCAAGTGTGACATCTTTGCTATGGGAATATTCTTTTTTTATCTTAACTTTCATTTTTTAAAATTTTGAGTTCCAAATTCTCTCCTTTCCTCTAGCCTCTCCCCTACCTGTTGAGAAGGCAAGCAATATGATATCAGTTACACATGTGCAGTCATGCAAAATATTTCCATATTAGCCACATTGCAACAACAACAAAAAAAAACCACAAACGAAAAATAAAAGTAAAAAAGTATTCTTCAGAGTTCATTAACTTGTTGGGACTATCTGATAGATATCTAAATCATATAAAACCTCATTATTATCATTCTGAATCTCTATTTATCTCCTCCTGGGTTCCTTTCTGTGCCACCAAAAGTCAGACTCTGCTGTTTTTCACTTAGCTTTATACTGTTTCTATTCATTTTTACTCTCTTTCATCTATGAGTAGCACTTAAACCCCAGAAGACCTCAAAGGGTATAATCTTAAAGAGCTCCTTAATGAATATTGTTAAGTAATATATAAATGTATAAGTAATTAAAAAGAAACATTAGGAAGGAGAATAGTAGAATAAAGGGTCAAGGATCTCAAGGATAATGATGAAAAAAATATTAGAAAGGAAAGAGGGAGTCTATCAGTACCAGATCTCAAACTATATTATAATAGTAATTATTAAAATTATTTTATACCAGTTTGAAAATAGTGAGACTGCTCGGTGTAACAGATTGGGTGTACAGCAAGAAATTCACATAAACACAACAGCATAGTGTTCAGTAAATCCAAAGATAAACCATCACCATTATGCTACCCCGTTGTTGCTGGAAGGGCTTATTTGAAAAAACTCCTGGAAAACCTAGATAGCAGTCTGACCAAAATTAGATTTCGATCAGTACCTCATACCATATGCCAGTGTAGGGTCCAAAATGGACACAAAAGCAAGATATAAAAGGTCATTCATAAAAAAGTTAGAAGAGTAAGAAAGAAATTACCTTCTGATAGCAAATCAGTTTATGAGTAAACAAGCAATAGGATTACACAAGACAAAAAGGACAATTTTGGTAGCATAAGATTAAAAGTTGTTGCACAAACAAATCTAATGAAAATTAGAAGGGAAAATAGAAAAAGGGAAAAAAAGTTTTGCATCTAGTTTCTCTAATATAGTTCTTACATCCAAAATAGAGAAGGAACTGATTCAAATTTTTAAGACTAAACATCATTTCTTAATAAGTAGTCAAAAGTTATGAAGTCAGTTTTCAAAAAAAGAACTCTGATGTAACAACCATTTGAAAAAATGCTATAAATCACTAATAATTAGAGAAATTGAAATTAAAGCAATTTTAAAGCTCTATCTCAAAACCATAAGACTGGAAATGATGATAAAAGGAAAATGACAAATGTTAGAGGGGCATTTATATTTGTGTCAATATCCTTATATACCTTGGATATCAAATGAGAAATTTTTTGCAAATATTTCCATTTAATTGCTTCCTTTCTAATGCTAACTGCATTGATTTTGTTTGTACAAAAACTTTTTTTGTTTTATGTAACAAAATTTATTTTTATTTTATGTCCTATGATCCACCCTGTCCCATCAGGAAATTTTCCCATACTTTTAAACTGTGAAATATATCTCCTTTCATTCTTCTCTAATTTGTTTGATATGACCTAGGTTATTTAAACTTTTGGAGTTTATTGTGGTATTTGATGTGAGGTGTTGAACTGAGTCTAATTTCTCTCAGACTATTTTCCAATTTTCCCAGAAGGTTTACTTTTTATTGGGCAAAATTATATTGGGAACAGGAATAGGAAAGGGAGAGACCAGTTAGACACTACAGCTAAAGTTCAGGGAAGAGCTAATGAGGGCCTGTTGTCATTGGAAATATAAATAAAGGGAAGGATTGAAGAGACATTATTGGTACAGTCTATAGGATTTAGTAACTAAATGGAAAGAAAGATGAAGTAATCAAAGATGATTCAGAAGAATTAAGCTGGTATTACAGAATGGAGGGAGCCAGGATGATATCACTGGTTTAGTACTTCAGATCAATACATCTTGAGTTTACCACTAGCCAAACCCCCTCTCTCCCTGACCTCCAGAACCTTATCAATCAGCCTGCAATAGGAAGCCCTGATAATTTTACCCAGAATTGATAGGCAATGAGGACACGATCATATCAATATTCTAACTGGAAGCTTTACAGTGATCAGTTTTATAGTTCTCTACTTCTATAACTAACTGCCTATTTTAATACTCTCTGCTAAATTGACCTCCATTTTGTATCCCAGCCTATTGTTGCCTTAATCAAGAATTCCTCCCTGATATTTGGTGTATATCTTCATCCCCATATACTTTTTTTATCTTTCTATTTCCTGTTCATATCCTTCTTAACTCACACTGTGCCCTTTGGGAATCCACATTTTATTGTAAATAAACTCCTTTTAATCCTAATTCTTTTCCTTAAACAAACCATCCATTTATTTGCACTAATTTGAAACCTAGCTTTTCTTTCAGGATAGCATATAACCTGTCACTTTCTTCAATGCTATCTACTGCTTCTCTAATGACCCCCATCTCACAAGCTCAGGAAGTAGGATTGCCATTTTTAGACCTTTGTTCCGCTACCTTCGTTCAGTTTGTCAGTGATTCTCGACACTCAGTCATATACATCATCTTTTCTTGAATTTTTTTTTGCCATCTTCAGTGTCTTTGTAAAATGGAGATAATAATAGCACCTACCTCACAGGATTGTTGTGAGATACAGTGAGATAATATTTATAAAGTGCATAGTACCTGGCACACAGGAGGCACTGTTTATTCCCTTCCCTGCACTCTCCTTTTCTTATCTAGGGCACTCTCCCATATTTCTCAATGACTTCACTCCAGTCATTGTCCCTAGCTGTCCCCTATGCCTAGAATTCTCTCCCTCCTCATCTCCTGACTTTCTTCAAGTCCCAGCTAAAATCCCACTTAGCAGAAGCACTTCTTCATTAATGCTAGTGCCTTTCGTCTTTTGGTTCTGTCAAGGTAATCCTATATTTATCTTGTTTATACATAATTGTTTCCATGTTGTGTCCTCTGAGCTCCTTGAAAAGAGGCACTTTTTTTTGGCCTTTTTTTGTTTAAAAATGTTATTTGGTATTTAATAAATGTTAGTTGACTTGACTTTCTAACTTCTGTAGTCATCTTTAGTGACTTCATTATCCACATGCATGGTTTTTCTATCACTTCGACCTCATAATTCCTTTTGAAGTTCCTTCTAATTGTTAAGCTTCTGATTCTATCATTCTGTTAAATAGATATATTTCATGTACAGGTACCTGTGATCAAGGTGGTCATACCATTAATCTCAGCATCATTAAAAACTTCTACCTTCAAAATTTCAAACTGCAAAATTTCCATCTTTGACCAGTCTCCTGTCTTTTTATTTTTTATCTCCTCCCTTCTTCCTCACTCTCCTCCAGAGTCCCTTTCTCCGTATCTAAAATAGGTTTAAAACATTCTAAATAGTAAACTTTCAGTTTCTTAACCTTATTGTTCTACTAGTCCTATAAAACAAGAGTCAGAGAAACCAATCAAAGCCACCTGAGTTGGATTCTGCTTCTCCTTATAAAATATCTAACCCTTTTGCCCTTCCCTGAGTTGCACTTTAGCATGGCTGAATGTTGGATACCAATGCCATACCAATTAAACCAATAAGAACTTGTTAAATTAATCTACACTGTCATGACAACATCTCACACAGTACAGGATCATCATGAACTTTCTCCTCGAATCATACCTCTTAAAGACCATCATGCCCAAAACTCTCCAGTGACAATCCCCTTTATAATGCTTCTCAGTTTTTTCCTTTCCCATTTTGGAGGTGTCAGTTCCAACTGTGTTGTGGAAAAGAGTGGAGCAAAGGTGTCAAAGGGCAAACAACAACATTTCCATGTGTTCCTCAAGTACCCCCCAACCTAATTAAAATATAATTGGGAAATATTTAACAAAAATAAGTAAAAACAAAATAGAACACAGATGATATTAATATATGCGTTTTTTAAGTCAATATGCATCCCACAAGGATTCTTTAGGGTTTAGTGGCCTTCATTTCTATTTGAGTTTGATGCCACTGGTTGAAGATAGGCAAGCTGCCCTATTTCAAGTCCCAACCAGTCAGTCAATCAGCAAATATTTATCAATTGCCTACTATTTGGCAGGTACTGTGCTAAGCACTAGGGATACAAATAAGAAAAAGACAGTCTCTGCCTTCAATGAGCTTACAGTTTAATGGAGTTTACAATTTAATGGAGGTCTGCTCCTCTCCCCTTTAGGGGAATGAGTACTCTTCTAGTTTATTTTGTTACTTCTTCCTGCTCTGTGCTCCTGTAGGTGTCTCTAGTTATGGAGTTAGGACCACAGTCTTCCCTTAAGTTTGCAAAATACAGGGACCTATTGCTTTCAGCAAAGGCTGGAAATACTTATACAAGATTCAGTGGACTCTAAATACATTAATATTTTTCTCTGTTTGACCCTTGTGCTCTTGTCCTTCCAATGTTTCTTCCCTAATTATTAGCAAGCTCCGATTAATCCCCACTATCTGCTTTTACTCTTCCTACTCTGAACTTCCTGAGGACTGCTAAAGGAAGCCACAAATCAGTGCTGATTGAGCACAATACGTATTTAACTTTCTAACCTCAACTGGACCCTTGCTGCTTTTATTGTCTCTGTTAAAATCTGTTACTCTCCTCACATCACCTATTACCAGAATGCTTACCTCTCCCTTTTTTTCACGGAAAAAAATGGAGGCCAAGTATTTTGAATTCCCTTCACTCCTCTTCTGTATTCCTCTTTATCATTTTTTCATTTTCCTTGACAGAGCCAATTCCCTTACCTCTATCCCATCTCCTGTGGAACCTTTCTTCTTTAGTTCTTTAATTCAGAAAGATTACAGTTAACATTATATGTATAGAACTGGAAAGAACCATTGAAAACAAAAAGACCATGTTTAATCAGTTGTCAGGTCTTTGTAATTTCGTTTTAACTCTTTCTGGCATCTAACTACTTCTTCCCACTCCCTTGGATACCACCTCTTCATTATTCTAATAACATTAAAACAGTTCCTTCTGCCTTCTTTATTCTCTCCCCTATCTGTTCATCCTCATAACTCATAACAATCCTCATTTTCATCATTGATACCTGTGATCTCATTCTACTTTCTCTCTGCAGCTGTGCTTGGTTTCAACTTCATGAAACAAGATGCCCCTACCCCACTTAGCGTTCCTCCCTCCCTTTTGTGTGTTGAGTTCCCCCATTAGATTGCAAGCTCCTTGAGAGCAGGGCCTGTCTTTTTCTTATTTGTATCCCCTGCACTTGGCACTGTGCCTGGCACATGGCAGGCAATTGATAAATGTTTATTGAATTTCCCATTCAAAGTACTTATGTGACTCTCCATTTTTTATGAAATAAAATTTAAACACCTGACCCTGTTATTCAAGGCCCTCTACAATTTGACCCCATCTTCCCTTTGTATTTTTATATGCTAATTCCTTTCATTCTTTGTAACTCCAAGCCGACCTAAATTATTTGTTCTTCTTTCACCTGTAAAGAGCTTTCTGCAAGCAACCTCTTCTCTTAGGATTACAATATCCACATGTATCACCCAATCTAGATCCTGGTGTCTTTTATCTTTTGACCCCAAAGAAGTGAAGGACCTGAATATAATTTCAGAAAAGTAAGGATGATAGAACTCTAGAAAATACTGAATGGGAATAGAAGGAGACCTTGATGTACAATTGGATGGAAAACACAGAGATGTTTACGAATACACATACAGATATGCTGTGTAGAGAGACTGGTATTGGACAATGAACTAGGCTTTAAATAAGAGAAAAGACTGGGTTGCATTTGAAAAATTCACATTACCTTTGATGACCCAATCTTCTCATACACACACACACACAAACAGCAGCCAACTTTTAGCAAAAATATTTTTATTACATGGCATGTTATAACATAATGTCCAAAGAATTAAAATTGATTTGTTAAGAATTTAGATGGCTATGCCATTTAGTTCATATGTGTTTAGTATTGATATAAATTCATTTTCTCTAGTACCTTTCGGAAAAATGTAGCTTTTCTGTTTATCTCTTTTAATGTTTTTGCTATAACTTTTTTATTTTTGTTTTTCTTTATTTATTTTTAGTTTTCAACATTCAATTCTATAAGATTTTGAATTCCAAATTTCTCTTCCTCCCTTTTCTCCTTCCTCTCCCAGGACTGCATTCAATCTGATATAGGCTATACATGTTCAATCATATTCAACATATTTTCACATTAGTCATGTTGTAAAGAAGAATTAGAGCCAAGGGGGAAAACCATGAGAAAGAAGAAACAAAAAAAAGAGAGAAAATAGTATGCTTCGATCTTCATTGAAACCCTATAGTTATTTCTCTGGATGTGGATAGCATTCATATACCACAGCTTGTTCAGCCATTCCCCAACTGATGGGCATCACCTCAATTTCCAATTCTTGCCCACTGTAAAAAGAGCTATAAATATTTTTGTACATGTAGGTCCTTTTCCCATTTTTATGATCTCTTTGGGATACAGACCTAGAAATGGTATTGCTAGATCAAAGAGTATGCACAGTTTATAGTTTTATAGCTCTTTGGGCACAGTTCCAAATCGCTCCCTAGAATGGTTGAATCAGTTCACAGCTCCACCAAAAGTGCAGTAGTGTCCCAGTTTTTCCCACACCTTCCCCAACATTTATCATTTTCCTTTTTTGTCATGTTCACCAGTTGGATAGGTGTGATGCAGTACCTCAGAGTTGTTTTGATTTGCATTTCTCTAATCAACAATTTAGAGCATTTTTTATATGATTATAGATGGCTTTCATTTCATCCTCTGAAAAATGCCTATTCATATCCTTTTACCACTTATCAATTGAGGAATGACTTGTTATTTTTATAAATTTGACTCAGTTCTTTATATATTTTGTAAACGAGGGCTTCATTAGACACTGGCTATAAAAATTGTTTTCCAGCTTTCTCCTTCTCTTCTAATCTTGGTTGCATTGGCTTTGTTTGTGCAAAACCTTTGTAATCAAAATTATCCATTTCCCATTTCATAATATTTTCTATCTCTTGTTTGGTCATAATTTCTTCTGTTCTCTATAGATCTGACAGGTAGACTATTCCTTGCTCTCTTTATTTGCTTGTAGTATCACCCTTTATATCTGAATCTTGCACCCATTTTGACTTTATCTTGGTATATGGTGTATGATGTTGGTCTATGCCAAGTTTCTGCCATACTGTTTTTCAATTTTCCTAGCAGTTAGTGAGTTCTTATCTCAGAAGATGGAGTCTTTGGGCTTATCAAACCGTAGATTACTATAGTAATTCACTGTGACTTGTGTAGCTAACCCATTCACTGATCCAATACTCTCGGCCAGTACCAAATAGTTTTGATAATTACTGCTTTATAATACAATTTAAGATATGGTATGTCTAGGCCTTCCCTTGCATTTCTTTTCGTTATTTCTCTTGATATTCTGGACCTTTTGTTCTTCCAGATGAACTTTGTCATTATTCTTCTAGCTCTCTAAAATAATTTTTGGTAGTTTAATTGGTATGGCACTGAATAAGTAAATTAATTTAGGTAGAATTGTCATTTTTATTGTATTAGCTTCACCTACCCATGAGCAACTGATATTTTTCTGGTTATTTAGATCTCACTTTATTTGTGTGAAAAGTATTTTGTAATTGTGTTCATAATAGATCTTAGATCTTTTAGAAGGTAGTCTTCCAAATATTTTATATGTTTACAGTTACTTTAAATGGAATTTCTCTATCTCTTGCTATTGGATTTTGTTAGTAATATATATATATAGAGAGAGAAATGCTTGTGATTTATGTGGGTTTACTTTATATCCTGGAACTTTGCTAACATCATTTATTATTTCAAGTAGTTTTTTACTTGACTGTCTCGGATTCTCTTAAGTATACCATCCTATCATCTGAAAAGAGTGATAGCTTTATTTTTTCATTGCCTATTGTAATTCCTTCCATTTCTTTTTTCTTCTCTTTATTGCTAAAGCTAACATTTCCAGTACAATACTGAATTAACAATGGTGATAATGGACATCCTTGTTTCACTGCTGATGTTATTGGAAATGCTTCTAGCTTATCCCCCTTACATGTAATGTTTGCTAATGGTTTTAGAGAGATGCTACTTACCATTTTAAGGAAAACTCCATTGATTCCTATACTCTCTAGTGTTTTTAATAGGAATGGTGTTGTGTTTTGTCAAGAGCTTTTTTCTGCATCTGTGGAGATAATCATATGATTTCTGTTAATTTTGTTATTGGTATGGTCAATTATGCTAATAATTTTCCTAATATTGAACCAACCTGTCATTCCTGCTATAAATCCCCCTGGTCATAATGTGTTATCCTCATAAGTTGCTGTAATCTCTTTGCTTATATTGTATTAAAAATTTTTGCATCTATATTCATTAGGGAAATTGGTCTATAATTTTTTATTCTGTTTTGACTCTTCTGAGTTTAGGTATCAGCACCATATTTGTATCATAAAAAGAATTTGGCAGGATTCTTTATTCTCTATTTTTCCAAATATTTTATATAGTATTGGAATAAATTGTTCTTTCAGTTTTTGGTAGAATTCACTTGTAAATCCTTCTGGCCCTGGAGATTTTTCCTTAGGGAGTTCATTGATGGCTTCTTCAGTTTCTTTTTCTGAAATGGGGTTATTTAAGTATTTTATTTCCTTTTCTGCTAATGTGAACAATTTATACTTTTGTAAATATTCATCCATTTCACTGAGATTGTCTGATTTATTGTCATACAGTTGGGCAAAATAGTTCCTAATTAGTGTTTTAATTTTATCTTCATTGGTGGTGAATTCACCCTTGTCATTTTTTACATTGGTTACTTGGTTTTCTTTTTTAAAGTCAAATTAATCAAAGGTTCATCTGTTTTATTGTGTTTTTTTCATAAAACCAGCTCTTAATTTTATTTATTAGTTCAATAGTTTTCTTAATTTCAATTTTATTAATCTCTCCTTTGATTTTCAGAATTCCTAATTTGGTAATTTAATTGCAGATTTTTAATTCATTCTTTTTCTTGTTTTTTTCATTTGCATGCCCAATTCACTGATCTCCTCTTTCTCTATTTTATTCATGCAAGCATTTAGAGATATAAAATTTCCTCTAAGAACTACTTTGGCTTCAGCCCATAAGTTTTGGTATGTTGTCTCATTATTGTCAATTCTCTTGGATGAAGTTATTAATTGTTGCTATTATTTGTTATTTGACCCACTCATTCTTTACAATTAGATTGTTTGGTTTCCAATTAGTTTTTAGTCTATCTTGCTATGGCCCTTTATTACATGTAATTTTTATTGCACCATGATCTGAAAAGGATGCATTTAATACTTATGCCTTTTTGCATTGGACTGTGAGGTTTTTATCCCCTAGTACATGGTCAGTTTTTATGTAGGTGACATGTACTTCTGAGAGAAAGGTATACTTTTCTATCCCCATTCAGTTTTCTCCAGATGTCTACAATATATAACTTTTCTTTTGAGTCTATTCACCTCCTTAACTTCTTTCTCATTTATTTTGTGGTTAGATTTGTCTAATTCTGAGATGAGGAGGTAGAGATCCCCCTACTAGTATAATTTTGTTGTCTGTTTCTTCCCGTAACTCACTTAACTTCTCTAAGAATTGGATGCTATACCACTTGGTGCATATATGTATAGTAATGATATTACTTCACTGTCTGTGATGCCTTTTAGCAGGATGTAGTTTCCTTCCTTATATCTTTTAATTAGATCAGGGTTTGTTTTTTTTTTTTTGCTTTGTCGGAGATCAGGTTTGCTACCTCTGCTTTTTTTTTTTATTTCAGCTGAAGCATAATATATTCTGTTCCTGCCTTTTACCTTTACTCTGTGTGCATCTCTTTGCTTCAAATGTGTTTCTTGTAAACAACATATTGTAGGATTATGGTTTTTAAATCCCCTCTGCTATCCCCTTCAATTTTATGGGAGACTTCATCCCATTCACATTCACAGTTGTGATTTCTGTATATGTCTTTCTTTCCATCGTATTTTCTCCCCTGTTTGTTTTCTTTTTCCTTTCTCTTCTTGCCTCTGTTTTCCTTCCGATCACTGTCACCCTTCTATCAGGCCCCCTCCTTTTTCTTTCCTTTACTACTTATCCCCTCCCTTCTATCCACCCCTCTCCCTTTTCTTCCTCCTTTCCCTTCCTATTTCCTATAGGGCAAGATAGATTTCTATATCAAAATGAGTGTGTATGTTATTCCCTCTTTGAGCAAAATCCAATGAGAGTAAGGTTCAAATTCCCCCCTTTCTTTCCCTCTATTGTAATAGGTCTTTGCATCATTTCATATGATGTAATTTACCTTTTCCTGCCTCCTTTCTTCTTCTCCCAGTACAATCTTTTTTTTCCACCCCTTGATTTATTAATTTTATCATCACATCACATAGATCCTCTGTCTATATATACCTTTGCTAAATGTCATAGTTAAGATACAGTTCTCAAGAGTTACAATTATCATCTTCCCATATAGAGATGTAAACAATTTAACTTTATTGAATAACATGGTGAGGTTTTTGTTTTCCTTTCCTTTTTACCTTTTAATATTTCTCTTGAATTTTGTATTTGAAGATCAAATTTTCTGCTCAGCTCTGGATTTTTCATCAAAAAAGTTTGATAGTCCCCTGTTTCATTCAGTTTCATTTCCTCCCCTGAAAGCTTATGCTTAATTTTATTGGGTAGTTGATTCTTGGTTGCAATCCAAGCCCCTTTACTTTATGGACAACCATATTCTAAGCCCTCTTATACTTTACTGTAGAAGCTGCTAGGTCCCGCATAATCCTGACTGTGGTTCCATGATATTTATGTTTGCTTGCAGCATTTTTTCTTTGACCTGATAATTCTGGAATTTGGCTATTATATTCTTTGGAGTTTTCATTTTAGGATCTCTTTTGAGAGGTGATCAGTTCATTCTTTAATGATTGTATTACCCTCTTGTTCTAGGACCTCAGGGCAGTTTTCCTTAATAATTACTTGAAAGATGCTATTCAGGATCTTTTTTCATCATCACTTTCAGGTAGATGAATAATTCTTAAATTATCTCTTCTAGATCTATTTTCTAGGTCAGTTGTTTTTCCAATGAGGTATTTTACATTTTCTTCTATTTTTTCATTGTATTGATTTTGTTTGACTGATTCTTGATGTCTTATAGAGTTATTAGCTTCCACTTGCCCAATTCTAATTTTTATGGTTTTCTTCAGTTAGCTTTTGTACCTCCTTTTCCATTTGACCAATTCTACTTTTTAAGAAATTCTTCTCTTCAATGAGTTTTTGTACTTCCTTTTCCATTCAGCCAATTCTACTTTTCAAGGAGTTGTTTTCTTCCATGAATTTTTTTCCCATTTGGCCAATTTTATTTTATAAGGAATAGTTTTCTATAGTCAGTTTTTGTTTTTCTTTTTCTAAGAAGTTGACTCTCTTGCATACCTCATTTCTTTTTCTAGTTTTTCTTCTGCTTCTCTTGTTTGACATTTGAAATCCTTCTTGAGGTCTTCCACAAAGGCTTTCTGGGCCTGAGACCAGTTCATATTCCCCTTTAAAGTTTCAGATGTAGGTATATTAACAATGTTGTCCACTTCTGAGTTTTTACTTTGATCTTCCCTGTTGCCATAAAAAAGATTCTACGGTCAGTGTTTATTTTTGCTTTTTGTTCATCCTGTTCGCTTATTTCCTGGCTTCTAAAAATGAACTCTCCTTCTAGAGTACAGGGGGCACTGTTCCAAGCTTCTTGTGCATCAGTTGGAGGCTGTAGGGCTCTTTCAGCTCACTTGGTGCTGATATGGGGTCCTAGTGGTGATGTCTGACGTGTGCTGAAGCCAGGTAGAGTTTTTCTGCATTTCCCCAGGGCTACAGTGGAATAGTAGAAGTCTGGCTGTTGTAGGATACCTACCCACCTGGGGCTGTGCTGAAGCATGTGGAGGTCTAGCTGCTGGAGTTGTCTGTCATCCTGGAGCTGTGGTGATGAACTGGGAGGTCCAACTGTTGGAGGCCATATGCCACCTGGGGCTGACCTGAAGCGTGGGAGGAGGTTCACTGCTGGAGCACACCTGCCCCCCAGGGCTGCAGTGAGGCGTGGAAAAGTATGCTTCTGGGGGATACCTGCCCCTGGGGCTGCCCTGCCTCACATGTTGGTTTCCCCAGTTGAAGTCTGCCAGTTTTTCTAGCTATACTAAGGCACGTGGGGCATCCTAGTGTTGGTGTTTGCGTGTTCCACCACCCTGGGGCTCAGGATCTCCCACTGGTTTAGTTGAATGCTTCATGTCCTGAAATGTACTCCTCTTTTACCTAAGTGAAATAGACCTTTTTGTTGATTCTCCAAGTTTCCTGAGCTAAGAAGCTGTTTCACCCTGTCATTCCACTGGCTTAGTCTTCCAGGACTTTTCCTGGAGTCCTATTTTTTTGGTTTTTAGAGATCAATAGGGGAAGGTGACAGCAACTTACTGCTTACTCTGCCATCTTGGCTTCCGGAAATCCTATTACTTTGTCTAAGATCGTGGTTGCCATTTCTGACTTCTTTTTATTTTAGCTGAAGCATAATAGATTTTTTTCCATCCCCTTATTATAATTCTATGCATATCTGTTTCCTGTAAAGAAAATATTTTTCAGTTCTACTTTCTAAGTCATTGTTATTCTCTTCCATGTTATTGGTGAATTCATCCCATTCATATTCACAGTTATTATTGTTAATTTTGTGTTTTACTTTCCTTTGTTTCCTGTCCTCTCTTTGTAAAGAAGAGGATGGTGTAAAAGAAAAGTGAACTCAGCACTAGTGCTCCAGTTTTGGTGTACTATGCAGGACAATTTGAGGAGAAAGAGTACACTAACTGCTAGAGTAATCAAGAAATGTCTGTTGTAGGCTCTAGGTCCCAAACTGAGTCTTGGTAGAAGCCATGGTTGGTAAGAAGGTAGAGACGATGATGAAATGCATTCTAAGCATGAAAGTTAGCTTGGGCAAAGATATTAATATGGGAGTTAAAAAGCCAAGTAAAAAAAGGTTATTATTGAAATCTTAACAAATCTTGTCAATTGGCCTTCTTTTGGTTTCATCTCCAGATGCTTAATTGAGACTTTCACCAAAATTTCCACAAATTTGTTTTTCCTTCTGCTGATTGTCACCATTTTTGAGGCTGTACTGCTCATAATCTTAGCATTGCCCTTCATAGTAAGATTTTTTTTTTTTTAGTGAGTTTATTGTATTCTCAACCAGTGTTGCCTTTGCTTGCTTTCTACACTGCAAGGTGATGAAATTTATGCTGGCTAGTATAGATTGCTAATTTCATTGGCTAAATTCTCTTAGAAAATCTCGATAGATGTTGATACCTTTCTCTTTATTGATTTCCAAGCTTTTAGCTTCAAAACCTAATTTAAATGACACAGGCTAGAGGTACCTCATTTACATGACATGTCTATTCATGTTTATCCTTTTTTGGTTTTTTCCCAATTTTGATAGTGTTTTTTATTTTTGCCCAAATTATAATATTCTACTTCTGTATTTAAAAACAAATCTACCAATATATTAGCCCAAGGGTCATTTATCCTTTACTTAAACTCCTCAAGTAAAGGTCTACAAACAGAGGTAACAATCCAGTCCACTTCTGAATAATTCTAAATTTTTAGAAAATTTATTTTTCCTTTAAGCTTAATTTTGCCTAATTTTGTCTGTGTATTGTTCCTAGTCTTGCCCACACTGCTGGGGATGAGGAGGAGGAGGAGGATGACGATGATGTCATTGTCATCATCATCCTTCCTTTTAGAAGAGGACCAGTAACATTATGGGGTTATGTCTTGACTTGTTCATGAATTGGATTTAAGTGAGGCAGTGTTGCACAAAGTTGTCAGCTTCACTCTCTCTTCCAGAGTCATCAAAGTCCAGCAGCAGGACAAAAGTCAGGATGACTGGTGGTGGCCTAAGATGGAGTGGATGACCAAGCAGAATAAGTCTTTTGTACATGACAACCTTTCAAATGCTTGAAGACAATTATAATATTCCCTCAGTCTTCTCCAGGCTAGCAATCTCCAGTCCCCTTTAACTCAAAACCATCCTGGTTTCCTTCTTCCATAATTTTACCAGCTTATCAAGTGTCTTTCCAAAAATGAGGTGCTTAAAACTGAACATGCTATTTCAGATGTCATTTCTGGGACAGGGTTCAGCATCATCTCCTTCATCTTGTACTCTGTGCCTCTTAATACGTTAGCTGTTTTTTGCCTGCCATGTTACTGTGTTGACTAAGATCAGTCTTTTAGTTCATTTAAAACCCAGGTCTTTTTTCAGACAAATCACTGTCTAGTCAGGCTTCTCTCATCTTATACTTATGAAGATAAATTTTTTTAAGCTTAAGTGTAAGAATTTACATGAATCTCTATTAAATTTTATCTCATTTGATTTGGTCTGCTGTTTCCTCCTGTCAGGATCTCTAGGAATCCTCTTCATGAATTTAACTCTCCTAGTTTTGTGTCATCTTCAGAATTTGAAAAGGAGGTAAAGTATGCTTTTATCCAAGTTCTGATAAAATATGTTAAATAAGCCAAAACTGGATAGTAAATACTCAGGATAGTTTCTTAGGGATAGTCTTCTAAATTGATCTACCAAATCAGTGACCATCCATTGCCTGTTTGTGAGAATATAACCTTTCTTTTTTCAGAATATTATTTGGTGGGACAGCTAGGTGGCGCAGTGAGTACAGCACCAATCCTGGCGTCAGGAGGACCTGAGTTCAAATCCGGCCTCAGACTCTTGACACACATACTAGCTGTGTGACCTTGGGCAAGTCATTTAACCCCAATTACCTTGCTTTCCCCCTCTCCCCACAAAAAAGAATATTTGGTGTTTGCCACTTTTTGGACCTTCCAACTCTTTTTGAAGAAAGTGTTCGTGATATAATCAGTATTTTTTGTGTATAGTTTACAAGCCATTGGCCTTATTTCTGAATCATATTTTCTAACGTTTTTTACCATGTATTAAAATATAAGCTGGCTTAATTTGAAAGGCTTATTGATATCTTTGTAGCATTTCTAATTGTCTAAATTGCCTCCTAATTGTCTAAAACATGTATTTGCATATATGATGTAATTATCTTCTTAGTGGGGCTTTTTTCTTTTTTTTTTTTTGGAGGTTTTTTTTTTCCTTTTTTGTGTCTGGTTATCATGAGCACTGTAGTATCCTTTGACCATCATATTTCTTGTTGCCTTCAGAGGCACAAAAGCCAGCTCTTCTCATTCTTTTATTTACCTATCTCTGAGCCATTTTTCCATTTAGCTTTTGTTTCCTGATTTCATTTATAATGAGAATGTCAAAAATGTCTGTTAATCTCCTCCAGTAGTATGCTCATTGCTTAGTCCCTGGGCTAGGCTTCTACATTAGAGCACCAGTAGTTAAGTTAATGTTACAAAAGGTAGCAGAAGATTTGGAGCTTTATACAATAATAAAAAATATTGGGGGATAAAATAAACCTACTTGAAAAACAATTATGCAAGATAATCCTTAGAGCATTTTAAAATTAAATTAGGATAATAAATGTGTTAAATGAAAAGATTTGTCCACATTTCTATAATGATCTGTTTTCATTGATAATGACAGTAAAATAACCCCATCTGGACTCTAATGTCTAAAATTCCAGTGAGTTATATGATGAAGGATCAGTAACACCTAAAAAGATAAAATTGAGAAATGCAGCTAGACTAAACCAAGTAGACAACAAAGAAATCCCTGCCAGAAGGAGCATAATTTGAAAGCTAGCGTATTTCATTTTTAGGCTATATCAGAGATGGAAAGATCAATGATTAGAAAATATCACAAAAATTGACCAAGAGGACATCAGTAATTAATGATCTATTTATTCTCGCCAGGCACCTGGATAGCTCAGAGGCAGCAAGTGGCACAGAGAATAAAGCACTGGCTCTACGGTCAGAAAAACTCCAGTGGAAATCCACCATCAGATACTTACTAGTTGGGTGACCCTAGGCAAGTTAGCCTCTAACTCTGTGTCATCGGCTATAAAATGGGGATAATAATGCCACATATCTCGTAAGAGTTACAAAGATCAAATGAGATATTTATAAAAATCTCTTAGCATAGTACCTGTCAAAGAGCTGGCATTATATAATTGCTTATTTCCCCTTGTCTCTCCCTCCCCTTAATTAGAATGATCCACACACTTATGGGTGATATCCTTAATGAAAATATGAGAAAGAAATGTGGGTTGGCACATATCATTTTTCATGACATATGATATCTTTAGTTATAGTTGACTAAAAGGAATAGAGAATACAAATCACACATTAATCATACATTAAAATATTTGACTTGTTAGACTAGAATACAGTAATATACATAGAGTACAATAAAGATTCACCTCAACCAACCATACATTTGTCAAGATTATGCTGTATTGCTTTGTAAATTTAATAACAAAGAATTTTCTTCAGTTCTTCCTTTTAGTTTTAAACAGTATAACGTCAAGTGAGATATAAAAGCAGGACATGGATACTTGCATTAGGTATATACCATTGTAAAGGTAGCTATATCATATAAAGTTCAAATGGAAGGAGGTCTCAAAGATGACAACATCCTTGGCATACTCTATGCAGAAGTATCTATGTAATATAGATAAATATCTCATAATATGTCTATATGTAGGGAGCTCTCTATCTGTGTGTGTGTGTATGTACATAGAGAGAGTGAGTGAGTGTGGTACATGGTACTATGTTGTACCACAATCTCAAAATAATTTTTTAAATTTTAGGTGAATCAAAGAAAACTGGGGAGATACATAATGTTGCGAATATGCCCCAAATTACTGAAGATAATCTGTAGTAAAGAACCGGCATACAACATATGTATAATCGTAAAAAGAGAAGCGAAAGTTAACATACAGACAGCAGAAGAGCTGCATAATACTCAAGTTTAAAAAGAGGTCCTCCTATGTGTTTGGTAAAATCTCTGTGGAAGATTTATAGGAAAATTGAGACAAGATATTTCTGAGGATAAGAGAATACACACTTGTTGACATTAAAGATTTTTTTAATTACTTCAGGTTTATAAATTTTAAAAACTGAATAGAGAAGCAGTTTGCATGTATTCCAGCACTTAATATATTGAAGTAAGTCAGCTAGCATTTATCAAGTGCCTACTTGATGTACCAAGCATTGGAGATATAACAATAGACAAGATGGACAAATAGCAGTCTCCATTTACAGAGAGACAATGTGCAAATAATGATGCACCAAAAAAGTGCAAAATAAATTGGGGCATTCTCAGAGGGAAGGTGCTAAGATTAAGCAGGACTGGAAAAGTCTTCCTGCAGAAGGTGAGACTGTAGCTGAGGCTTGCTGCAAGCCAGAGCAACGAAGTGGCAGAGATGAGGAGCAGGAGCCTTACAGTCCTGGGAGAGAGCCAGTGAAAACAGTTGGAGTATTGTGTGCAAGCCACAAGTTAGAATTCAGAGTCAGTTCTTCTTCATCAAAGTCTACCATTCTTCATTTTAAAATCATTCTTTTCGTTTATCAAGCACTTATTTTTATTTCTCCTACCTACCTCCATCATCCCCTTCTCCACCCTTGAGAAAACCCTTGTATCAAATAAATGTAGTCAAATGAAACAGATTTCCACATTTGCTATGTCCAAAAATTTGTCTTATTCTGCATATTATTATTCTCCATCAGGATTTAGGCAGCATTCTTCATCATTCCTCTGGTCCAGAGTTTTTTGTACTATACCAAATACTGTAGGTGCTAACAAAGAAGGACTCTTTATGATAGAAGTTTAGGCGCCATGTAAGATAAGCAAATGAATATAAAAGATTTGGGGGCAATGGACGCAAAACATTAAGCATTTCTCTGATTCTGTTATATAATGTGGGCTTCTGCGTGATTTATTTTGCCAAGCTCCCAGTGCCCAAGCAACTGGGGTCTTTTGATGGCAAGATAGGAAATGAGCCTTGAGGCACCTGTAAGCATAACACTGTGCAAAAATATCAAACTCTAATGAACCACACCTCTTTATGAAAGTAAAACAATTCTCCCATCATTTCATCCCTTTCTCTCTTCTTTTTTTAGCTCTCTTCTCTTCTATCTATCCTCCACCCCCTACCTTTCTATTCTGTTATTTTTGCTATCTCTTTATTATCTTCCCAATTATTCATAATTAAAATGTTAGAGCTTGAAGGAACTTTAGGGATCATCTGATTCAGGGATCCTTAACTTGAGATCGGTGAACTTTTTTTTAAAATTGAGTTGATTTTTTAATTGATAACTGTATCTCAATATAGTTGGTTTCCTTTTTAGTCCTATATATTTTCTGTCTTATCTAATCCCATATATTTCTCATTCTGAGAATTGATCCACAGGCTTCACTAGACTTGCACAACAGTTCATGCCAAAAAAAAAAAAAAAAAAAGCTAAGAACCTAATACAACCCCTTCATTTTGCAGATGAGAAAATTCTGGGTTCCAGGTTAAAGAAATTATCTGAAGTCAAAGGTAAACAGTGACAGAGCCAGAATTTGAACTCTCTTCTTTTGATTCCAATTCCATTGTTCTTTCTGCTTTAATATGTCTTTCAAAAGTATTCTTAATTTTGTAGTACAACCATGATTCCAGTTGGCTCCCTTCCCTTGAGCCAGATTGCCCCTCAATATTCCTTTTAGCCTTGCGGTTCTACTCTTTTTCATAGAAAGCTTCTTATTTCATTACTGGAAACTAATTTTATTTATAATGGTTTCTATTTTCCTTTGCTTACTTGAAGCTACCCTAAAAATAAATCTTATTTATGGAGGTGTGCAATGTGTATTATTTCAGGCAGATTCATTTCCTGAGAAGATTCTTAGGCATTTTCTAGAAAAGCATTCAGGTATTTTTTTCACTTGGTAGGGTTAAAGGCAGTGGGTTTAATTATAATCAAATTAGTGTTTAAATGTAGCAGGTACCATGGGGCTTAAATGTGATGTGTGCTGAATATCTTAAGAGGATATATTTAAGTTTATTTGATCTGTAGTGTAGTATCTTTGAATAGCTTTTTAAACACCAGGATTCAACTATTCTCACATCAGGAATCATCAGTGAGATCCAAATACGAACAGGTTCATCTTTTCAGTCTTACTCAGTATCCTTTAAACAGAATTTGTGCTCTGAATTTTTTTATCCAAATTTCACAGTGTTTTCCTTCTAGGTTCAAGCATGAAATATTTCAGAGTAAATTTCCAGTCAAATTCTGATCTTCATGAGTTTTATAGTACTGAGATATGGTTAAGATAATTGAGTTAATATATTGTATGGTATAGAAATTTAAAGACATCAGTTGTCAACTGGCTCTAAATAGCTTTTCCACCTGTTGTTGTTTGTCTTTTGTTCTAGAAGAGGACCATGACATCAGGGAGGTGATGCCATGACATACAAGTGAATTGGATTTAAGTGGGGGAAGCCTCACTTTCTCTTCTGGAGCCAACTGTGTCCACTGGCCAGATATAGATCAGGACAGCTGGAGATAGCCTAGGATGCAGTGGTGGATCTTGGCCTTTTCAAGCTAGGGTCTTTAGGAGGTTTGACTGAGGCATCACCCTTTAGTGATTAAGGCATAATCAGAAGTGAGGCAGAGAATGGCCTCTTTACCTAGTCAGATAGGTAGATAGACAGATAGATAGATAGAAAGAAATATGAAAGTAAATAAAATTAGTTTTATAATTAAAATTCTTTTGAAATCTGGGTTTCTTGCTAAAATGAAAACAATTGCTACTTACATTCATTCTGAACCAGTCTGGGCATTTGAAACAATGACCAAGTAGGGCTTGGCCCAGGACCTATTGTCTAAATAGATCTGTTGTCGATATTAGGGTCACTAATTATGAACTTTAAATGCACCTGACATCTTGATTCATTGTGCCTGCCTATGAGTTTTTTCAGTAAATTAGTTTGACTCACCTTGACTTAACTATCCTTCACTAATTAAACTTTGAATATAAGGTTTACAAATAGAAGCCTAGCATTTCCAATTCTCAGAAAGGCATAAAAATTCCTTAAAAGTAAAACTGTGACAATGAAAATACTTTTTTTAAGGTTTGAACTCAACAGAAAAAGGGTTCTATTTTTTAAAATATTTTTTCTTTCTTATTGCACAAATTTGTCTGCTATGAATCAAAGAAGATACAAAGTATCTTCTTGCCTCTTCTTAACAGGCGTTGTAAAAGTACCTACTGTATGTCAAGGACTATGCTTAACCCTGAGGATACAAAAACTAAATTGGTTCTGAGTTGAAGGAAAACGATATTTTTCTTACATTTGTATTTTCCAATGTGTTGTCAAGTAAATTTAAAAGTTTAACTTTGAGAAAATAAAATGCTAAATGAACAGACTTAGTTTTCATCAACGGAGACGTTTAGCCCAGTTGGAATGTCTTTACAACAGGGTCTAATGCTTTAAATTGTGTAACAGGTACGTCTCACCAATCTTCTGTATAATGAAAGACATTATTTATTTTTGACATACTGTGAAATAAGAAAGTCTAGTAGCTTCTGGTGCCACTGCTACTAAATAGTATTTCCTTGTATATCTACTGTGATGTTTAGTCTTTTAAATATAGTTTTAATTATCTTCCTTCGGTATGTACTTTGGTTGCCCTATTCATTTGTTTCACCATTATGTTTGAGATCTAAATAGCTAAAATATATTGAAATAATGCTTTCAAATTTCTACTTAACTGTCACTCTACAATCTTCCCAACTAGTTGCATTTATCCTGTGACCAATTAAGGTACAGTCTCTTGAGACAAATAAATTCAATTCTCATTATTTTACCTTTTCTTCTGTACTAAATTGTACTATCTTTTCTGTGGTCCCTTTACTGAACTAGACACCTTTCCAATTTTATATCATGTTTAAATGTACATTTTCCATATTATTGTCTTCTCTTTTATTGATAGAATAAATAAGATTGCGCTCAATTTAAACAAATTTGAATTGTTGCACATGACATTCCCATCTCCTAACTTTGTGCTTTTTCACTGACTGCCCATGCCTGGGATGCTTTCCCATCCTACCTCCATCTTTTGACTTCCCAGGCTTCCATCAACACTCAGCACAAATTCTACCTCCTAAAGAAGGACTTTGCTGGTTTTTCCCTATCCTTGCCCTCTTTACTGCTACTGCTAGTTCCTTCCCTCAGGTTACTGCTATAGACCCTGCTTATAGCTTATATTTATGTAGCTGTTTGTATGTTGTCTCATTAGAATTTGAGTTTCTTGAGGACAGGGACCATGATTTTGGTTGTGTTTCCAGCACTCAGCCCCAATCTTTTTAACATTGTTGTTTGTCCTTTTCTTAAAAAGAATATTAGGAAGATGATGCCATGATGTGCAAGTGAATTGGATTTAAATGAGGAAAGTCTGTGCAAGGTCGCCAGCCTCACTTTCTCCCCCAGAGCCATCTGGGTACCTTTTTAGCATACAGTAAACACAAAGATTTAACACTAATACCAAATCTTCCTGCTAAATGATACAATACCAATAATACATGCTAAACATTTATGTTTATCAGAAAATTGTAGAGCTAAAAGTTTCTGCACAAGTCACCTGGCTAATTTCCTCGTATGAAGACAATATAATGCTTAAGCCATTTGAGAAGATCTGTCTATCTCTATCTCTTTCTCTCTTTGAAAAGAAAATGTGTATATATTCTTTATTTTAAACTTCCAAATGAAGAGATTCTGCAACCTTTAGCAATAATAAATTCTCATATTTAGCAATCTTTGTCACAAGTTTTGTTTTCCTTTTTGCTCAAGTCCAACCTCCTAAAACTTGTCTGTTCTATTTTTTTTCCTTACAAGAAAGAAAACAATTGGTCATCATGTGGCCTATACTTATAAAAAGTCATTAAGTTACTATTCCAAGAACTCTGCTTCTTTCCTTGTTAGACTGACACTCTTAAATAATTTTGAAGATTCTTTGCCTCTTCTGTCAAGTATACCTACATTCCTTTTAGGTTATGAAAGTCCAAATTAACCTTAGCATTCTGGTATCTGACTAACTGCACATTTTCTACAGAAAATAAGATAAAGGTTATATTTTTTTCCCTGACATACCCTGAAAAGTTATCATTGTTGTCAGAAGATATCCTGTACTGATTGTTGTTGTTCATTTGCATCCAATTTTTTGTGACCTTATCTGGAACTTTTTTGGCAAAGATACTGGAGTGATTTGCCATTTCCTTCTCTGGTTCATTTTATAGATGAGGAAACTGAGATAAACAGGGTTAAATGACTTGCTGAAAATCACACAGCTAGTAAGTGTCTGAAGTCAGATTTGAATTCCTAAAGATGAGTCTTCTTGACTTCAGACCTAATACTCAGTTCACTGTGCCGTCCGGCTACCCAAAGGTATCCTGAGCAAGTAGTAAGTCAGTCCCTGTTGAAAACATTAAGTTAGAATATAAAGCCACCACAGCCATTTTCGTGCCCCTCTACCATAAAATAATAATCATCTTGTATTATTTTACCTTTTATTTAGTAAGGCAGACAAATTCTGATAATACCTCTCCTTTGTGTTCAGTTTAGGTTACATAAGAATGATTTTTATTTGTTGTCCACATGAACATTTAAGTAGAATTTATGGCATCTTTAACTTTTGTATGCCATAAGGATGAATAATAAACTTAGAGTAAGTATGGATTTTAGTCTGTACTTAAACCTCATAATCAATTTTTTACCACAAGACTTTCTTCATGTTTGATTATTATAAAAAGATGAAAAGGAAATAAAAGTGATTTACTGACTTCTAATCAAGCTGTAGTCTTCCCTGCCTGTTATTAATTGTATGGTACTTTTATTATAAAATAATATTAATGGAAAATATGTAATCAGTAAGTTATAATCAATAAAATGTAATAATATAGTGGAGTGTGAGCTTCTTGAGGACAGAAATTGTTTTGTTTTTGTGTCTCTCATCCCTAATGCAAGCAAATGTCTGGCATATAGAAGGCACATAAAATGTTTATTAAATTAATAAAATGATTAATTAGAATTTTATTGTTCTAGTTATAGGACTACTGCAGTTTACTTGATGGGCAGAAAAAGAAACAATTTTAATATTATACAAGCACCTAAGGAATTATTCAATTTCAGAACTGAAGTAATCTTGGAAAATTCTACTCCAGTCTCCACATTTTGTAAATGAAAAAACCAAGGCCATAAATCAAGGTTAAGTACCTTGACCAAGGTCAAACACACAGAGAGAGCCTGGAATTAGAACCCAGACTCTCTGTTTCTGAATCCAGGGCTTTTTGTAGTAAGCTGTGCTGCCATTGACTAGATTTTTGAGGTAAAGGTAATGAAATATGTGTTAATTGAGTTATAAAAACAGTTTAATGAAGTTAAAAAGATGAACTTTGGAAGCTCTTTTCTTACCCTTAATCCTTTAATTTCTGCCTATTTTATCTCAACTCTTTTTGAATACAGCCTGAGTTTTTCAGTGCCATTTATTAGTAGCCATTAAAGCTTAACATCTGGAAATTCCAACTTTGAGGGAGTACTTAACCCTCCCATACTCTCCATAAAGTTGAAAATGTGATTGCTTAGAGTCCATTGGATTTAACATAATTTCCTTAATTAGCTACAAGATATCTTTACCAATCTCCAAGTAAATGAAATAAAATCAGATACTATATGATGCTTTTATGTTTCCTACAAAAATAGAATGCTTGAGAATGAGTATCTTTGTGTTTTTTGCTATTGCTTTTTTAAAATAGTGTTATTCAAGATTTAGCCATAAAATTAAGACTACTTCAGAGTGGATTGCTGTCACAAATAACATATGAAATATTAAAAGTTTACTTTAATTTTGTTAAATCTTCTTTGAAAGCAGCCAGAAATGTTTCTCATTTCAAGAGAATGGTTGCAAAACTGCAAACTCTTTCGTACAGTTTCAGTGCCTGCCAGTTGCAGAATATAAAGCTATGTAGATTTTTTTTTCTTTGTGATTTCTGAATAAAGAATTCCAGTAGCATACCATTTTGGCAGTGATTCCAAGAGTTTCATGTTGACTGCCCCATTAGTAATGAGCTAATAGGAATCTTTTTACAGCATGTTTTCGAATAATTGGAATATATTTTATCCTTACTTTAGACCTTGTGTTCTGATATTCTACCTCATTTTTAGTAACAACATTGTGTTAGGAGTTCCTATTATATTTTATAAAAGTCTTTCTTGACTATTTTTATAATATCCACAGTTAGAGATATACTTTTGAATTATGAGTACAATTATGATTGTGCAACATCATCAGATTAAATCTGGAACATTAACTATAGCTGGAATTAACCTTGGATGGAAAAGAAGCTAAACAGCCATGTACTGTAGGAGAAAAAATACTGAACTGGGAATTAGGGATAACATCTATTTTCTGTATGATCTTGGTTAAGTCAGTTTCTTTCTCTGACTCTACAAACTAAGCAATTAGACTATCAGGTGGGGAACCTCTACAGCCTCGAGGCCATATGTGACCTTCTAGTCCCTTGGATACAGCCTTTTGACTGAGCCCAAGTTTTACAGAACAAATCCTTTTATTAAGGGGATTTGTTCTGTGAAGTTTGGAGTCAGTCAAAGGACTGCACTAGAAGGCCACATGTAGCTCTGAGGCCACAGGTTCACCACACCTGATAGATAATCCACAGGATCCCTTCTGTCCCCAAACTTCTACCATTTATAAGCAGATAGTACTAGATTTCATTTAAATTCTCAAAATGTTTTAGACCTAGTTGATCCAGTTTAGGGAAATCAAATCACTATCTATCTATCTGGTGAAGTGAATAAACCCTGAAGA
This sequence comes from Notamacropus eugenii, assembly GCF_028372415.1. NCBI lineage: Eukaryota > Metazoa > Chordata > Mammalia > Diprotodontia > Macropodidae > Notamacropus > Notamacropus eugenii. Next base: position 202,083,313 of record NC_092875.1, on the reverse strand, counting down.
AATACTTTGCTGCTCTATAAATGTCTTCATATAATTCAACTTATTTTAATGTACAAAAATAGCATCATATATATTTTTCAATATAAAGCAAAAGACAAGTGTTATATAAACATATTTCTGCATTAAAATTTATAATGAAAAGAATCCTATCTCTGTATGTGCAATGATAAATTATATTTTGGATTTATTTGGCAGTTTGCGTGTGAACTTGGATATGGGCAAAGCAGCCTATGGATGGATGATTATGAGGGATGAACATATTCCTGGAACAGTTGTCCGAACCAGTACAATACCGGAAGAACTTGGACGTTTAGTTTATTTGCTAACAGACAAAACAGGTATTATGTTTAATCAGCTTTTATTGATTTGAGTAAACATTCAATCAGCCATCATCATACTGTAATTATATGCAAGCAATACATCGATGTGATGTTATATTTAACATTTTCCAACTTTAGTTGGGTATCATTTGTGGGTTGTTCATTTTTTTTCCTAGCATTTTATGTCTCCTTAATCTCAATCACTCTGTACAATTCACTTCTCTGAAGAACTTCACAAATTTTTCAAATCAAGTCACCATATTATTTGCTACTTATTACAAAATTGAGTACAGGGGAGAATAGGAAAGGGTATATTAGAAAAAATGACTCAAATTTCAGACTTAATAGAAAGCAAAGGCTTATAGACCACTCAAAAACTCATGCTATATATCATGAATAATTTCTTTCCTCAGAAGATGCTGAACAACATGACAGAAATTTTAAGGAGAAAGTTCTTAACAGAAATGAAACTACTAGTAACTTAGTAGTTATTTCAATATCAGCTTTCTGTATACAATTAAACCATCAACTAATTAGAACAAATCAAATTAGAAGAAAGGATGAACAGTGGCAAGTTTCTATCTGGCTTATTCAGAAGAATAATAACAAAAAATAAGTTGAAAACGTTAAAGATACTGACTTTATCAACAAAACCTACAAAAGCTCCACCAGTAGAGCAGTCATCATAATGAGGAGGACGAAAGATCACAGAAAATACTTTATCCAACAAAACCTGTATCTCCTTGCCAAGCAAAAAGCATAACACCCAAGATGTATTTATCACTACAGAACACTATGGTGGATGTTAAAAGCAGTGTTTCCTTAAAATAGTTTGAACTGTGAAGCAGAAAGGAGTCTACAGAAATCTTGGTATGAAGTCATCATGAATTATATCATCTGAAACATATTAATAGATGAAAAAGGCAATATTCACAACACTGGTAGTGACTCTGAATATGCTGGCATAGTTCTTCCTTGCAAAGTATAACAGACTCTCCATACAATAGACTGAAGAAAAACATTTATTCAGACACCAGAAAGTCAGATCCATCATAGTAGCCAAGAAGTCAATACACAATAGCACTGCAGGGGACAAAGCCATTTCCAAGCCTCCCCCACCCCACCCCCCACCTTCTGGGGCCTTCCCACAAACAAACACTCAGAGACTAGCAGTCTGCTTACCTGTGTCCTCTCTCTCTTTGCCCTAACTGCTCTCACTAACTTCCTCTCAGTTCTGCTCCACCCTTCCTGTTCCACCTGTTCAGCATGCTCCTCCCACCACATGTGACTTAGACTTCCATGTGATTTAAGCAGGTCTCATAGGCCTATTAATGAATAGGAAAGATCTTCCCATTAAAATTACCATTACAAACTTACAATAGTACAATAAGTTTATTATTGTTTTTATAAAAGTCTATTTTCATCTTATTTTTATCAGGAGCAGCAGACAAACCATCATATTTAGATGCTAACAATTTAGTCTGCAGTATACTATACCAGAAACTTGAAATGACAGTGTAAAAAATGATAATCACAAAAACTGCTAGACCAGATCAAGTACACACCAGTGAAATCTATGTTTGAAAGCACTGAGGGTTACTTTGCAAAGCATATCAGGAAGGAGATTCTAGCCTCCCCCTCCACACCCCTTCATGGGGAAAAGGATACCATCCCCAAAGTAGATGGTTAAGCAGATATCAATAACTGACCAAATGTTCATTTCTCATCTTTTTACATATATATCCAGGATATCTATAATGAAGAAAATTTTATAGTAACAGGCAAAGCTTCATTAAACAATTTTCCATAGAATACTAAATCGTTACAGTTGTACAAATGACTTAAAGGTACAAAAAATGCAAAATTCCACTGTGGTGTGTGTGTGTAAATTTTTAAAAAGCTTTTGGTAAAGCTAAATGCAGTTCTAAAAGTTCTTTTTCTGAAAAGGACTCTTTCATTCATATGTTAAAAACATGAAATTCTTTTTTAATGCCACCAAAGAAAAAATTTTGAGTCATTGTTTATTAATGTCAAAGGAGACCATAAGCAGAATGTGTGTTTGACACAGTTTTTTGCCTTAGTCATGGAGGATGTCTTGTGCAAGCTCTAGATGGAAAGTGAGATTCTCTATAGATGGTAGTCATTCAGATTTACATTTTTATATTCTGAATATTTTGAACCCTAGAGGATAATCAGGCTTACTCAGTGAGATCCATAGTTGCTCAAATAAGATATCTACAATGATACATAAAGGAAAATTAAATGTACAAAAAGTCTCTTCTTCAGACATCATACAGTTAAATGAACAGTCTAGTCCATTGAATTAGAATAATCAGCATATATAAAATAATAATGGTGGTAGTGGTGGCCAGCATTTATATAACACTTTAAAGTTTGCAAAGAACTTTACAGAAATTAACTCTTTTAATTCTTACAACATCCCTGTGAGATAGGTGCCATTTTCATCACTGTTTTACAGAATGGGAAATTGAGACAGAAACAAGTTAAAAGACTTACCAAGGGTCACACAGAAAGTAAGCACCTGAGGCAGGATTTGAACTCAGGGCCTCCTGATTCCAATTTCAACTTTCTTTCTTGTGCTACCTAGCTGCCTATGTATATCTGGAGAAAAAGTTGTAAATGAACAAAGGATTGGGCCCTAAACTTAATGAAAGGAAGCAAATTGGCTGGATTGCTGTGGGCAGATTTCCCAATCTTTCAGTGATCTTAAGATACTCCTCAGTGGAAAATCTCAGTGTCCTTAAAGTACCTATACCATGTTCCATTCCTTTTTCCAATGCTTAAAAATTTCAAGGAATAGCGACTCTTAAGACCTTAGCACACCAGAACTGAGTTCACAGGGATGGAGCCAAAATGGCGGAGTCGAAGGACAGACCTGTAGAAGCTCCCCCCCCCCCCCCCCATAGCCCATAAAATACCTGAAAAAATGACTAAACAAATTCTAGAGCAGGAGAAGCCACAAAACAACAGAATAAAAGAGATTTCCAGCTCAAGGCAGCCTGGAAGGCCAACAGGAAAGGTCTATCACACCAGATGCAGCAGCAGGGATGGGACTGGAGCAAGTCTCAGGGCAAGCAGAATTCCTGGCAGCAGCTGCAGTTCCAAGATCCCCCAACCCACAAACACCAAAGGCAGCTTCAAAGGTCAGTGAGAAAGCTCTTTCACTTGGGTGAGAAGGGAATGTGATTTGACCCTGGCAGCCCCACAGCATCCATTTTAGGAGCCCTCACCCTAAAGCCTCTGGGGGAATCACACAGCTGATCTGACTCTCAGCACTGAGTGGCAGTCCTGGAGCGAGGAGGAACTCTGGCTGGCCTGGTGGAGCTGGTGGAGGCTCTGGAGAAGGAATTCTACTCACAGATCCTGGGCAGAAAAGAGTGCTTGTGGTTGCTCCTAGACCAGAGCACAGGCCAGGGGCGGAGCAAACCGCTCTCCCTTCATTGTGCCACCTTGGAGGAACTGAGAACTTACAGGTCCCCAGAGTATACCCTCCTCTTGACAAAGGACTCAAAAGTCAAGTAACTGGTTGGGAAAATGCCGGAAACAGGGGAAAAAATAAGACTATAGGAGGCTACTTTCTTGGTGAACAGGTATTTTCTTCCATCTTTTAGAATGAGGAAGAATAATACATGCCATGAGAGGAAGACATCCAAGGCAAGGCTTCTACATCCAAAGCCTCCAAAATAAATGTACAGTGGTCTCAGGCCAGGGAAGAGCTCAAAAAGGATTTTGAAATAAGTAAGAGAGATGGAGGAAAACTTGGGAAGAGAAATGCAAGAAAATCATGAAAAGCAAGTCAATAGCTTGCTAAAGGGAACCCAGAAAAATGCTGAAGAAAATAACACCTTTAAAGTAGGCTAACTCAGTTGCCAAAAGAGGTCCAAAAAGCCAATGAAGAAAAGAAGGCTTTAAAAAGCAGAATTAGCCAAATGGAAAAGGAGGTTCAAAGGCTCACTGAACAAAATAGTTCTTTAAAAATTAGAACTGAGCAGTTGAAAGCTAAATGACTTTATGAGAAATCAAGAAATTACAAAACAAAACCAAAGAAATGAAAAAAGTATAAGACAATGTGAAATATCTCATTGGAAAAACAATTGACCTGGAAAATAGATCCAGGAGAGACAGTTTAAAAATTATGGGACTACCTGAAAGCCATGATCAAAAAAAGAGCCTACACACCATCTTTCATGAAATTATCAAGGAAAACTGCCCTGATATTTTAGAACCAGAGGGTAAAATAAATATTGAAAAAACCAACTAATCACCTCCTGAAAGAGATCTGAAAAGAGAAACTCCTAGGAATATTGTAGCCAAATTCCAGAGTTCCCAGGTCAAAGAGAAAATATTGCAAGCAACTAAAAAGAAGCAATTTGAGTATTGTGGAAATGCAATCAGGATAACACACAAGACCTAGCAGCTTCTACATTAAGGGATCGAAGAACTTGGAATATGATATTCCAGAAGTCAAAGGAACTAGGATTAAAACCAAGAATCACCTACGCAACAAAACTGAGTGTAATGTTCCAGGGGAAAAAATTGTCAGTCAGTGAAATAGAGAACTTTCAAGTGTTCTTGATGAAAAGATCAGAGCTGAATGGAAAATTTGACTTTCAAGCACGAGAAGCATGAAAAGTTAAACAGGAAAGAAAAAGCATAAGGGACTTACTAAAGTTGAACTGTTTATATTCCTACATGGAAAGATAATATTTGTAACTCTTGAAACTTTCCTCAGTATTTGAGTACTTGGAAGTACACATATATATAGACAGAGAGCACAAGTTGAGTTGACTAGGAAGGGATGATATCTAAAAAATAAAATTAAGGGGTGAGAGAGGAGTATATTGGGAGGAGAAAGGGAGAAATAGAATGAAGCAAATTATCTCATAAAAGAGGCAAGAAAAAGCTTTTTCAATGGAAGGGAAAAGGGGGAGTTGAGAGGGAAAGAGTGAAGCTAACTCTCATCACATTTGACTTAAGGAGGGAATAACATGCACACTCAGTTTAATATGAAAATCTATTTTATACCACAGGAAAGTAGGGGAGAAGGGGATAAATAGGGTGTGGGGGGGGGGGTAATAGAAAGGTGGGCAAATGGGAGGAGGGACTAATTAGAAGCAAACACTTTTGGGGAGGGACAGAGTCAAAAGAGAGAATAGAATAAATGGGGAGCAGGATAGGATGGAGGGAAATATATCTTTTGCAAAACTACACATAAATAGCCTATACTGAATTACTTGCCTTCTCAGTGGGCATGGGTGGGGAGGGAGGAAGAGAAAGAAGTTGGAGCTCAAAGTTTTAGGAACGAATGTTGAGAATTGTTTTTGCATGCAACTGGGAAACAAGAAATACAGGTAATGGGGTATAGAAATCTATCTTGCCCTACAAGAAAAGAGAGATGGCAGGGATAAGGGAAGGAAGGGGTGTGATGGAAGGGAGAGCAGATTGGGAGAAGGGATAATCAGAATGCACTGCATTTTGGAGTGGGGGGAGGGGAGAGATGGGGAGAAAATTTGGAACTCAAAATTTTGTAGAAATGAATGTTAAAAACTAAAAATAAATAAACATTTAAAAAATATAGAAGGAAAAAAAACAACTGAGTTCACAGTGATGCCCTTAAGAAAGAAAGATTTCCATCAACAAATGCTTTCTTTAACAAGCACAAAATTATTTTGAAGGATGGGACATAGATCAAGGAAGACATCATAGAAGAAATAGGAATACCATTTGAGCTGAATGGTGAAGAAAGGGGAAAAGAAATTCATGAGGTTCTGGTTGTATGGGTGGGAAATCAGTTCATTTCATGTAAGAATACAATTATGTACAAATACATATCAAAGGTTTGAAATGAAAATGGGGTATAAGTAGTCTAGTTTCCTTGGAATGTAATAGTAATAATTAACATTTATATTGTGCTTTTAAGCTTTCTACATACTTTACCTGCCTAATTTCACAAAAACACTGAAGAGGTTATCAAAGACATTGTCCCCATTTTACCTATGAAGAAATAGAGCTTAGACTGATTAAGGTACTTGCTTGTGGTCATTCCACTACCAAATGTGGGAGTTGAGATTTGAATCTTCACATTTGAACCTGATTCCAAATCCCATACACAATCCACTACTCTCTCTACTTCCTTTTTCAAATATTTAAAGGAGAATAGTATGAAATGAAACTGGAATTATTTGTTTGAGCTTGGTTGTAGAAGGCCTCAGTTTTTATTTTCTTCCTTAAGCAGTGAGGACTCACTGAAATTTTTTTAATTAAAATAGAGCATTTAATAGTAGACATGAAGAGTGATGAAAATCTTAAGTATGGTGATAACAATGGGAATGAAAATGGATGAATAGGAGATGGGATAAGAATCCTTAGAAGATGACAGAGTGAGAGATGTCTTATACCATAATCCTGCCCCACTAGGCCCCACAGAGCAAGTGTCCCAAAATAAAGCAAAATGACAGGAAGAAAAAAACAAAAAACAAAAGAAATATGGTAGATGATGGTTTTTTTTTAAATAGGGTTCAATAATGCAGTGTCTTCATATCATAGTAATTTCACCTCCCCCAACACATACCCAACTTTGTCCCCATTGAAACATCCCTTGTGAGGAAGCAAAGTAATTAAGCAAACTTTTAGATAGTGACTAGAACTGATGTTGTATACAATATTCCATCTTGTTGGTTCTGTGTCTTTCTGTTGTTTGGGGGAAGTGAATGTTTCATTTTATGTGCTCTTAAGACCTTGAATGTTTCTTCAGTTATTTAGTTCAACTTCCTTTTAATGATCTTTTCATTTACATTGTTATGGTCTTTCTGTGCATTTATCTTTTGATTCTGCTTGTACCATTCTGCATCACCTAAAGAATCTTACCATGTTTCTCTGAATTTTTATTTATCATTTCTAATTACACAATATTTTGTTGTATTTATATAGTTGTGGATTTGTTTTGTTTTTCCCAAATGATGAGCATCCAGTATGTTTCCAGTTCTTTGCTACCAAAAAGGGTATTCATATTGATATTTATAGCTAGCAATTATTTTAAAAATAATTCATGTTGTTTGACCATTTATCTATTGGGGATTGGTTCTGGATGTTGAATATCTTCTCTTTTTCCTATATCTCTTAGATATTTATATTTTTATTAGTGTTATTTCATGCAAATGTTGTTTCTCCTCTGCAGTTACTCTTCTACTTGTCTTTGTTGATTTTGTTTATCCAAACTTTTTTTTAATGTATGTTTTTTTTCAACATTATCTATTTTGTCTTTTATGATCTCTATCCCTTGAGAATCAGTATGATATAACGGACAACTGTGAGACAGCATGACAGAATTTCAGGGATACTGCTAAAGCCCTCTTTACTGGACTTGATGACACAGTGGAGAGAGTTCTGGACCCATAAAAGTAAAATGATATATTTGTAAAGCACACAGCAAAACTGGAAGTGTTATATGAATTCTAGCTATTATTATTGTTAAGAGGAAAAATTACATCTCTGAAAGTATACATTAGCACAACAGAAATGATTTTAATGAATTAACAAAATCTAGAAAACTAAATGAGAAATAAAAAAACTTGAAAATAAAAAGTTTTGTCCCTGATACTAACAAAATGGATCAGTTAACACCTAACAATCAAGAAGAAAACCAAATTACTGAGATTTTAAAATTCAGAACATGAATTTACATTGTATATAAAGTGTCCCAAAAGTCTTAGTGCAATTAAGGCGTATAACTGCACTAAGATTTTTGAGTCACTCTTTTTAAAAGAATTATCGGGAACTATTAGTATCAAGTAACTTCTAGAAAAGCTGAGAATTTAAAATGGATCTATGATCTCATCAATTTAGAAGTTCCTTCCAATTATGCAAGTAGCAGCTCTCCCTTGCCTGACCATCTAGTACAGCTCTTAGCCTTATCTAAAAAGTTTGCCATGGGAAGTCTACCCAATATGCTGAAGACCTCCCTTGACTTGTCTTGAAATCATAAGGGTACCTTTGGAGCTTTCTTGATTGACCACCTGTGATATGTGACCAACCCATTTTTCTTTACCATACAATTCTGTCACCATTCTTCACAGTTCCTCAACAGATACATGCTATATTCTCTTCAAACCTCTTCCATTGCTACCTATGTTAGACCCAATTTGTTTTTCAGAAGCAATGGTATTCTAAGGTTTACTGTCTTACAACAGATCTTTACTGTTACAGGAAGCTTAGGGTCAGTAAAAGTGTTTTTGCAGCCTTTTGAGAGCAATCTAGACCACTCTACTGCTTCTTTTAAACTCTGAGCACAGTTCGCTGAGTACCTAAAAGAAGAAGGAAGAGAAGAAGAAAGAAAATACTCGAAGCAGAACTCCTCTAAATTTATAAGCAAATTCTATCAAGTACACTGCCAAACTTGGCTATATAAAACAAATATGGCCCTGATAATCAAACCAGAGAGAGATAATGAAGGAAAAGACAGGTATAAGCCAAAATCAGTAGAGGATTTAATTTTCATGTTCATATATGCCATATATCCAGAAAATAATCTACTGTGAAAAGTTGAATTCTTATAAAAACTGTAACAAAGTTCAGCATAAAGAAAATAATTGCCATAATTAATCATATAAATCACTGAAATATAAACCACATGATTGTTTTAATATAGAAAGAGCCTTTTACAAAATATACTATTTGTTATTTATGTTTTTTAGAAGCGCTAAAAAACATAAGCATGGAAGAATCCTTTGGTATGTTAAATAATGTATGTTCAAAATCCAGAGCTAGTTTATAATGTAGGAACACTAAAATATCTCGCATCACAAATTGGTGTAAGCAGCGATAATTTCTTTCCTTGTTACTATTTAACATTCTTCAAGAAGTGCTAACTATAGGAAAGAAAAGAACAAAAGTAATAGTATGTAAATGTTGACTAAAATGAGGTGAAATTATTTCTATTTTCAGATGATTTGATGGTATACTTAGAAATCTCCCTAGAATAAGTCAAGACAATAATCGAGATGATCAATGGCTTCAGTAAAGTAGCTGGATATAAAATAAGTCCACAAAAAAATCAACATTTCCATAGAATACTAACAAAAGCCAGGAATATGAGAATTCCTTTCAAAATATCTACAAAATGCTTAAAATACATAGAAGAAAATCAAGCTAGACTTATAGAACTTTTCTATAAATAATACAGATACATAGATAGTCACTATATGTTTACTTCATGTCAATATAAAAAAATTATTAATTAGTTTGCACACTTAGTGCTGTGTCAGTCAAATCACCAGTTAAATATTTTTATGGAACTAGAGAAAGCAATAACAAAATTCTTTTGCAGGGAAAAAAAGACATAGATCTCAAGAGAAAAAATGAGGTCAAGTACAAATCAAGGAGTAATAGCATTACCAGATATTATATTTGATATTATATAGTCATAAAAACGTTTGTAAAGAAATTTTTATTCAGTGTAAATAAGATACAGAAGCAATTGATTGCAGTAGCCTGTATGTTTGATAAATCTAAGAACACAAATTATGATGAATAGGGCCAGAATATAAATTAGAAAAACTTCTGTATAGATTAGAGGACTGGAGGGTGATGAACAAAGGAACAGACAGGAATGAGGAAAACCAGGAATAAGTGGAAAGAGATGTATCAACAAGGAGAATGGTCATTAGTGTCATTTTCCAAAAAGTTCAAAGTAAATGAAACTTTAGGGAAGGTCACTGGATCCCAGAATCAAGAGATCGTAAATAACCTTAGGAAAAGTACTTTCAGTACAACAGTGAAGTCAGAAACCAGATTGTAAGATGTTGAGGAGAGAGAGAGAAAGAGAGAGAGAGAGAGAGAGAGAGAGAGAGAGAGAGTGTATGTGTGTGTGTGTGTGTGTGTGTGTGTGTGTGTGTGTGTGTTTGAAGAAAGTAAAGGTTGTGCATGCAAAGTCTTGCTAGAAATTGAGCTTTGTAAGGAAGGGAGAGAAATTATTAGAGCTTAAGATAATAGGAGGATCAAGAAATAGCATTTTGTTTTTTGTTTTAAGATAAGAAAGATAAGTGAATATCATTCTTTACAAAACTAAACATTTTCATAGAACTTTGTATTTGAATAAGGAGTTCTTTTTTCCAGACCTGTGATTTGATTTGTGTGGGGAAATTTCAATGTAGGAACACCTAAGTAGGTGCAGGTGAGTAACTCCTCTGTATACTCTAATTTAATTAGTCTTAGGCACGGGCACTTAGAGGTCAAGTGATTTGCTCCTAGTCACACAGGTAGTATGTGTCAAAGGCATAACCTATGGCTTCTGTATTCTAGGGTTATGCACTATGCCATGCTACTTCTTCTATTAATAAAAATTACTCGGTTTAAAAAAAAATGGTGGCACGTATTCTCAATTTCGTACTCATTCCTTTATTCCCATGGCATTTGCCCCTAAAGTTGCCATGTGAGTTGTATCCAGGTACAGAGTAGAAGAAGACCAGGGTACTTTGCCATCTTTGGGGATTTTAGCTTATCCTGGTATTTACTATATGTTTCTATTTGGTTTATGAGACCACACTTCTCATCATATTCTTTTCTTTCAGAAAGCTGTCTTTACTCAGTGCCTCCACTTCCTCTGTTCTCACTCTCCTCTAAACCTACAATTTGATTCTTGGCTTCACCATCCAACTAAAACTGCTCTCTGCAATGAACTTTTAACTAACACACTTCATGGCCTTTCCTCAATCTGCATCCTTCTTGATTTTTTTGGAGTCCTGACACAACTGATCACCCTCTTCCTTGGATATTTTCTTTCTATATTTTTGTGACAGTGATCTCTTCATGGTTTTTCTCTTACTTGTTTGACAGCTCCTAAGTACCCTTTGCTGGTTTCTCTGGTCACTCTCACTAATCATGAATTGCCCCCAAGATTCTGTTCTGTGCCCCCTTTCTTCTCCCAGTATACTATCTCACTTAGTGATCTTATCAGCTGCCATGGGTCAATTATCATCTCTCTATGATTCCCAGATGTTTATTTCCAGTCCTAACCTCCATTCTCACATTAACAACTTCTTTCTTGGCATCTCAAATTGGATATCTTATAGGCATTTTATGTGCAATATCTCCAAAACAGAACTCATTTCCCTTCAAATTCCACTTCTTCCAAACTTCCCTATTACCAGGACAATATCAGCCTCCCAGGTCACCCAGGCTTGCAACTTTTAATATCATACTAAACTCCACTGTTGCCAAATCTTAGCATTACAACCCTGACAAGATTACTCATAATTGCTCCTTTCTCTGCTGTTACACTGTGACCACTCTAGTATAGGATTGCACCACCTCTGTCTTAGACTAGTGACATAGCCTTTTGATTGGTCTCTCTGCTTCCCCATTCCAATCCATCCTCCATTTATCTGCCAGAGTTTTGTTTTTTGGTTTGATTGTTTTTTCCCTAATGAGCAAATTTAGCCATGTCACTTTGTTACTCAGAAAACTGCAGGAGTTCTTTATTACCTCTAGGATCAAATATCAAATCATCTGTGTAGTATTTAAAGTCCCTTCTAACCTGGCCCTCCTACCTCCTATCTTCTTACGCTTTATTCCCTTCCATATACTCTAGGATCCAATGCCATTAGCCTTTTTGCTTCGCTGTGGGAAAGACAGTTTGTGTGAGATGAGTCAAACCATTACCACTGCCTCAGCCATTATTCCCTTAAGCCTTAGGTGGAAATAGCCCAGGACTCTGAAGCCAAGAACCTTGGCAGTAGTAATGCTCCTCAGCCTACTAGTCCTGCTTTCAGTTGTGCTTCCACAGCCATCACCTGGTAAGCAACTCCTATGGAGAAATGACCAACCAATTGTGGACCAGCTGCTACAAGGCAGTGTAGGTGAAGCAGCTACACATGAGGGGAAAGGTACTACCACTCCTCACCTCAGTTACCACCTTCATTATGCCAAGATTGGAGATAGTCCAGAACTCTGGACCCATAGTCCTTCAAAGCCACCCCAGGGGATATTTATGGTGGCAACCACTTCTAAAAATGCTATCTCTTCTACTAAAGGCTCAAAAAAAGTCCCACTTAATAGTATTTTATTTTTTCCAATTACATGTAAAAATAGTTTTCAACATTGACTTTTATAAGATTTTGAGTTCCAAATTTTTTTCTCCTTCCCTCCCTCCACTGTCCCCAAGGTGACAGGCAGTCTGATATAGGTTATGTATGTACAGTCATATTAAACATATTCCCACTTTAGTCATGTTGTGAAAGAGTGCCGTCAAAGTTTTTGACTCTGTCAAATGGTTCAACATCAGAAACTGATGATTTTTTAGTAGAAACAGCATTAAAGAGAATAAATTACCATCTGTTTTGCCACAGTATGCTAAGGACCTTGGAAACTTTCTTTCTCACTTAACAGCTAAAATCTCATATAAGGTATTGTCTGCCTCGATAGAAAGTGATCTTCTTAGGCAGAGGCGATGAGAGAGTGCTGGGCCTGGAGTCAGGAAGATCTAAGTTCAAATCCAGCTTCAGACTCTTATTGGAATAGCTGGGGCAAGTCACTTAACCTCTGAGTACCTCAGTTTCTTCAACTGTAAAATGGGAATAAGAATAGCACCTACTTCACAGGATTGCTGTGAAGATCAAATGAAATAATGTTTATAAAGTGCTTTAACACAGTGTCTGGTATGTAGTAGATGCTTAATACTTAGTCCCTTCCTATTTGTTTCCCCAGTGATTATTAACACAGTGGTTTTCATATACTAAGAGCTTAATACATGCACTTTTCACACATTCATTCCTCACATATGACCTTCCATCCCTGATATCTTTGCCTTACTCTCCCTTCCTCACTTCTGTGTACTGATTTTCGTAGATTCCTTTAGAACTCAGCTCAGATCACATCTTCATGAGACCTTTCTGCATTTTTCCTTCATCTTCCCTGCTTCCCCACTACTGGGACCTTCCCTTAATGGTTACCTTCCATCTACCCTATGTATACCTTGTATGTTCATAGTTTCCTGCATGTTGTCTATCCCATTAGAATGTGGGCTTCTTGAGGGCAAGGACCAAGTTTTTGCTTTTCTTTCTGTCCCCTGCCAGCCCTATTAATTGTTACCTATGTAAAATGTTTTGATTTCCATGCTAGCAAAGCCATTTTCTGTGGTTAATAGATCTTTGCCTTTTATAGTAAAATTTCTTAACACATATATCAAAAAACAATTATCTTTTTGAAATTAACTGAAGCAAATCCCATCACCAACAGATAAGCCTCCCCATCAAAAAAAAAAAAATTAGAGACCTTTATATTGACATTTTAGATATGTAAAAAATGATCAAATGCATCTTCTTCCTTATTTCTGAACTGAGAAACAGTGAAAGAGTAAAAATATATAGTTACCTGTTATTCCTAACTTTTAACTGGCCCAGGAATTCAAAAATAATAAATAAGAATATCGTCAGGCTTTTTTCCCCTGTGTTTTACTTTTCCTATTTCTTCTAACATGGTATTTACTAAACTAATGAAAACAAGAGTATGTATTTTTAAATTTCTGGAATGTTTGTGGGTTTTTCGCTAAAAAATAATATGTGGGAAGAAAGTAACAAATTACATTTTTTACACTTTAACTTGGATGCATAAATAAAGTAACTTCTCTCCTGCCCTCTTGTGGAGCTGTTGTTAAGTAAGAAGTGTGTCAAGTTTTAAAGGTCACTCAACTGACCTAATTTTTTTTTTCTTAAAGAATATGGTTAGGGTAGGAAGTGCAGTTATCAATAGGTGATTGTGTTTCAGCTTAAATATAACACTCCCCATTTTCTGTGTTGGAAGTAGAAAGAAAAATCTCGAAAACAGTCTGAAAAAATCTTATGCTGTGACTCAAGCTTTCAGTTGAAATGATTAAGAATTAGTTGTTGAGTCTAAGAAGCATTACATTACTAACATAATTGCAAGGTAGTCCTTTATATGATTGTAAATTGGGTTTGTGCTTCATCAATAAGCTTTTTGACAAGAAACGTCCATCACAGTGGCTCTCTCATTTGCCACAGCAGAATAGAAAATGAAGTATCCCAATAATTGCATTATAGTTTCCTTATTGTGGGACAAGAAAGCAATGTGGTATAATTAGGTTTGATTGGAGTGCATGTTTCCGGTAAGATCTGAAATTAATGATGTTGCTATAGTGACACATCTGCGGCCACCAGTGCGTGAAACATAAAGTAATTCATTCGACAAGAGAAGACATCTGTTAACTGCAAGGATGCAGAGCATATTGACACTGACCAGAAATACTAGACGTTATGTGATAAATGAACAAATGATGCTGAAACAGGAGGACAGATAATTTGTACTTAATCTGCTGGGAGAACTTTAATCTTCTCACTGGTTGCATTTGACAATGCCATTGTTTAAAGAACAATGCTGCAGAGAACTCATAAATTTTAAAACTTAACTCAGGGCACAGCCTATTAAAGCAATACATTAATTCCTTTGTTAGGGAGTTTTTATCTTCATGTAGAACAAAGCCATTACTAAAAAACACCCACTAAAACAACAGGTTTTTTAGGACTCACATTTTAATTATAGCATCCATTACCCAAAATGCCATGTTGTTTGGACTTGAATCACATATAAGTTTGACAGAAAGGCACCATCCATTATGGGGAAATATGCTGTTTCTAAAGCTTTTCAAGGGTGGCAATGTATTATATTTCATATTCTTTAGTGCATGCAAAGCTTATAATCACAAAAAATAAGATTTAGAAATTTTTATTCAGCATTCTTGTATACAGGCTGTGACTCTGCAAGCTTTCTGCCCGCTCATGACAATAACCAGGGTATTCAATTATAACATGAACAGTCTTCCTAGCACAATTATTACTAATGTGTATACTTGCATTTGAGTGCTGTAATTAACATTTTAGGGGTGTTTGGACCAGTTGAAATACTTAACACATAGAATGGTTGAACAGATGCATACAGTGCTGGGATTCATAATCTTTGGGGAAGCCTAGTTTGAAGCCAGTATGCTAGATAGGTATTTGTTTAAAAGTGTGTAACTTCCTACAGATGTGAAATGCTTTGAAATTATTAGTGCCTAATGTGTAATTATATTGTGAGATCATAAATTAGTCTGATCATTTGGGAAGTGAAATGTCAATTTTTTCATTTCCAGATTTGTTATTTAAGGTATCCATTGGCAAAATGTGTTATTTAAATTAACATCTTAACATTTTCTTAAGAGAAGGTATTTTTTCAATAAAGTGGAGACACTGTGGAAAAGGTATATGCACATCCTTGTAATGTGCTGGCAAAGTTATTAATGCTTATATATTGCAAGTGCTTGCTTGCTGTTTTATTGTGGCCTGTTAGAATTTTGGTATTAGGCCAAATTACAATCTAGTAATATTTGATCAGAAAGCTCTGCATCTGCTTCTCAAAAAAATTATCCAGTGCTCTGTTGTGAATCACATCTGTTGCTACCCAGGGAATGATGCCTGCAGGACTTTTTCCTGAGAAATTAATTTCCTCTTTGGCTGCTTTGCTCTGTGTTTAATGATACAATTCTAGTCAGAAAACTCTTTCCTTCATTAAAGAGCCAACTAAATTTTTCTTCAGAAATCCTACACAAACTTTTTGACAAATAGTATTTCCCTTCTGTGGTAAGTATATACCAAAACAAAGTTGAAAACTTTGATAGTCTATCATCTGGTGGCCACTGTACCATCTGGATATCTTACAGTTTAGTTCCTTCCATTTATTTGCAAGTTTTTTAAAATTGTGACTATATTGAACAGTGTCTACTTTAAGAGATTAAGAATAGTGTAATAAGCCAGAGAAAATTCTAAAAATCACCTAAAATTGAGTTTTAAAAAAGAATCTTACCCAACTCATACAAATTTATCAGACTTCATTGGTTCACCCACCCCTTGAATTCTAGAAGGTTTAGTTATCAACATTTGTAGATTTCCCATAATGAAATCTTAAATCATATGTATTTATAATAAAAGCTCCAATATTAACCTTAATGTGGAAAAATGGTTTTGAGGAGCACAACATAAATATCCATTTGTAGTCACTTTTTTAAAGAAGTCACTAAAGTTGTATTCATCCAAATGACAGAATCACAGTCATAGATTCGTTTCATTGCTGCTTGGACAAAAGATGTAATCATGGTTTTGACAAAGCATTTGTAACATGATTTATTAGTAACTTTAAAAATTTAATGATATTATAACTGCAAGTTTTTTGTTTTCTAATTTTCATTTTCTTTGAAACAAAAATTGAGGTTATAAGGAAAATTTATCACCATGTTGTTAATTATGGTGCATTATTGTTTCAGTTTATTGCATAAATAAGTTTTTATAAATGAAGCATTTTTCCCTAGTTATAGCTACTAAAAAGGAAAATGACTCTCTGGTATGCCAAATTTTAAAATGAATTTGAGTCAGAATTATTTTTAGCCAACTCTGTTGACTATCTCATGTTACCTCGATTATGCTACAGAATAAAAAGCTTAAGTACATATCAATATCTAATACCAATCTATCAAAGATCTGATTTTAATTTCCAAATACAGCAAAAAAAAAGATGTCCATCAGTTGTTCTTCCCCTCCACCCCCCTTTTCCTTATCTAATCTTTAGCCCAGGCCTATCCATTTTAGCTTTGCAACATCTCACAAATACATCCCATCCCATTCTGACTGGTGCAGGCCCTCATCACCTCATACTTACACTGTTCCCTACTGGTGGGTGTGCCTACCTCTGTTTTTTCCCCACTCCATCTTCCAATTAGCCTCCAAAGTGATTTTTCTAAAACATAGGAATGCCCCTACTTGGTGAACTCCATTGTCTCCCTATTACACATTACCTGTAGGGTCAACTATAAAATAGTGTATTTGGCATTCAGAGCCCTTCATAACTTAGCCCCTTTCTATCCCTTACTCCTTTCCCCTCTCAGTTTCAGGCATTTTCTCTTGACTCCCCCCTATTCTTGGAATGTTCTCATTTATTAAGTGCCTATTATATGCCTGTTATAAACACTGGGGAGTACAAAAAGAAGCAAAAGACAGGCCATGCCCTTGAGAAGCTCATAGCTGACAGAATGACTGTCTCTCTAAAGAATAATAATGAATTGGATGCATAAGCTGAATGTTAACTATCTAAACAATTTATAGTCTCTGAACTCTCTTGCATTGTGAGATTTTTGTTACTTTTCTTCATGACTTTCAGGGTTTTCACATGTGTGTGTTTTAATTCCAAAATGAGTGAGTCCCCCCAACTGCTAGATATGATATAGAGCGTAAAGTGGTTATGCTAGTAATGGAAAAAATCAAGATGTCAAAAGAAAACCAGGGGATTAATGTATTTTTTTTAAGTTTATACATATGTCTTTGTCAAAAGAGAAGATTTAAAGCCAAAAATATTCACAGAGCAGTCCCATTTTTAGTAATTTTCACTTTTGGCACCATAAAAATGAAAATAATACATTCCCTCCTTTCAAGTGACTCAGGATTACCACTTCCATAGTCCTGAACTCTAGATCTTTTATTGAAACCTTAGATCATCACATTAGCTTTCTTTGGCTAATTGTTGATTCATTGAGCTTTCAGTTCACACGTCTTCCAGAACTTTTTTTCAGTCAAACTGTTCTATAACTACAGCTTCTGCATTGTAAACTTGTGGGGGTTTTGAAACCAAATTTCTCACTTAACATTAATCCTTATTAAAGTCCATACTATAATTTTTAGAGTCTGACTGTCACGGAATATGAACAACTTTTCTAGTTGCTCAATTACCATGTCATTAATAATAATTTATAGAATGTTGCCAGGAATCAAAGTCAGACTTATTTGCCTATAGTTTAAATAATCTTTTACATATTTTGAAAATATGCGCGCATTTTACTCTTTTGAACTCCAGAAGCTCCTTTGCCGTTCTACACAATCTTTCAGGGATCACTAGGGAACATAAAGTGAAATAATATGTTGGAAAAGTAGATTGGAGCCAGTCAAGAAATCTTCCTCATTTGCAGACAAAACAGAAGCAAAATAAAACTTGATAATTTTTGCCTTTTCCCTATTTTCTGTTCTCATCGCCTCCTCCCTCTAGATCAGTCATATTCCTTCCTGTTTGAGCTCCATTTTTTTTCACATTATACCCCAAAATAACAAAAATTTTACCCACCCTTTTTCTTGACTTTTTTTTGTCCAACTTCAGCTCATTTTGACCTTTAGCACTCTTGGTGTTATTCTTTTAATTCATTGATTTTTAAATATTTCAATATAAAATATGACTGGAACCCCGTAAGAATAGAACTGGTTATATAACACTGATGAATCTTAAGTCAAGATTTAATAAACATTAAAAACCTTTAAGCTCAGATACCGGTATGTTAGAGAAATCTAATATGGTTTCTAATATATAATTTTTAAAATAAGGAAACTTAAGTTATAAAAGTTAAATGACTCATCATTGAGGGTACAACACATCAGTAGGAGAGTTGAGAACAGAATTGGGGGTTTTGAGTCACAGTTCTGAGTTTATATTTCTTTTGACTTGAAAATGAATAAGGGAGAAAGCATTTATTAAGGATTTACTGTATACAAAGTACTCTCTTAAGCAGTAGGAATCCAAACAGAAAAGCGGTGCTTTCTTGAAGTCCACATTCTACTGGGGAAATTATCAGAGCGGAGATTTCAGCAGCAAGTCAAATGGAAAAGTCCCATGGTCCTTAATATTGATACATTATGCATCTTCTTTAACCTCATATCTGTTTCTGATATTGAGGCATTTGTTAGTACCAATGACCTTGATCTTTTCTGATCTTCAGTCATTGGTCGCTGGAGGTCAGGGGACAGGAAGGAGATTCAGGTGGAGAATGCAGACAGTTGACAGTCTGCAACTCCATAAGGGTTGTTTTAGAAATTCATTTGATCATTTACATCCTTTTTTTTATTCAAATTGAGAACTTGCCTTGTCTTTGGAAATAAAATTTTAAAAGGAAAGGCATTAGGAATAGGAAGCAGCACATTGCAAAAGTTGAGGGAGAGGGCTAGATCCTCTGTCGTGTTTCAAAGCATTTTAATGAACATTGTACACTGTTTAGGTAAGAAAAAGTTTCAAAAATAATATCTTCCCCCTAAAACCATATAGGCGTCTTATTTTTACCACCCTGAAGATAAATTGACTACAGATATCACTACCATGTAACCTTGGCATTGATATTTAAATTGTATTTTATTTTATTTATGTGAAATTATTTAAGTTTTAGGACAGTTGTGAAAATATGTGCCTCATTTTTATTTTTAACACTTTATTCCAGCACTCAAATGGTACCTATCGAAGTAATTGTTCCCTTTTATTTTAAAAAATGTCAGGAAATACCAAAGGGAAAAAAAACAACTAAGAATCATCAGCCATGTTTTAGTTGTAACTATATAGTATATATACTATACTATACTATACTATACTATAGTATATAGTAAGTATATTTTTATGTATATCCCAGGTAAAACTTTTCATTTTCTTTATATTACATACAATTGGGGAGAAAAAAATGAATTAATTGACATCATATTTCAGCAAAATGCATCTCATGTTGATAATGTCCCTTCAAATAGTCATCCATAAATATTCCTTTAACTATAGAACTTTACTACACTGAATTCCTCTGCAGATCATCCTGCGGCAAGATAAAGTGACTTGTCCATTGTCATATGTGTCAGAGGCATAACTTGAATCTTTACCCTGACTCTAGTGCTAAAGGCCTGCTCTAATACCTCGTCTTTCCATGGTCTTAGTTTTCTATTTCGGAAAGTTGTATCACCAGAGTGGAAACTTTAGAAGGTCTATCAAGGTAGTAAGAATCAAGGCTCAGTAAAAGAAATGTATCTATTTTCCAAAGAGCAACTATCAAAGTTCAAAGGTCACTAGGTAATGATTGGAGGTTGGGGAGGGGGCTTTCAGGGAGGATTGTGGAACAGTTTTATGCTAAAGCAGCTGGATGAACCAATTGTTTACTTAGGTATGGTGGAGTTACAATGTGCCCCAATGGAAGGAGTACACAAACTAATGAAGGCACTTATCTCTGGAAGTGTACATATTTTTTACATAGACACATATGTTTGAAGTGTGTATGATGACTTTTTTAAGCTATTAAAACTTAAAACTTCATTAAGACTTTTGGAACCCGCTGTATTGCCTCATTTTCTTTCATCATCTTTTTTCTCTATTTAATTGCATTTATTTTTATTTCAATTTTTTAATCAGATAACAAAAGCATGAACATTTTCATGTAAAGAGAAGAGAAAAAGAGGATTGTATATGAAACTATTAGGTACAACTTTTTCTTTTTTTAAGCATACATATTTTACATTTAAAACAGTAGTGGCAACACAGCTCTCTGTAACTCTTTCTGTTCTGCTCTCTTTCATATATTTTTAAAGTTTAGGTTTTTTTCTGGTATCTCTATTTTGTCAATATTATCCCATCTTCCTTCCCAACCCTTCTTCTAAAATCTTTTTATAATTAATTTTTAAAAAATTAATAAACATCTGCCCTCTTTTCTCCCTCCCCTTTCAGTGGGAGGACAAGGGAGGGGGATAACCTTGTCCAAAAATGTGAGTGTCACTGCATATCTAATCCATTCAATACTATTTTGAATTTATTCTTATTTACATGCCACTTATTGGGGGGGAAAAACTTAGCAGGGTTTAAAAATGCATTGCTATTCTCTGTGCTACTCTATGATATAAAATTAGTACATTAGATAGTTTATATTATCTCTTTGACAGAGCAATAACCATGAAATATTATGAAATTAAATTACTCATGGTCTTCCCAAATTGTCTTTCTTTACATACCAATTGTGAATTAGTTTTGCTTGCCATCTAGTTTACATTATACTGAGACTCCACTAATTCATTAGCAGTTCTAATAAATAACCACCTTTTTGGAGGATACAAATTAGAAATGTTTGCCTTTTAGAAAATCAACTTTACAGGAAATCTTTTGCTTCCTCCATGTAGGGTTGCCTATTGGATATCTCAAACTATCCATCCCAGAGACACCTTAAACTCAACATGTCCAAAATTGAACTCATTAACTTTCCTTCTTATGTCCACCCTGCCTCTGAGTTTTCCTGTTTCTGTTGAGAGCACTACCGTCCTTTCAGTCTTACAGATTTGTAACAGCAGCATTATCCTATACCCCTCGTGCTCCCTTACCTTGCAAATCCAACGAGATGCCAAATCTTGCCACTTCTACCTTCATAATATCTTATGCATCAAAACCCTTCTCTCCACTTTGAGCTACCACATTCAGGAACTCATTATCTCTCACCTAGGTTATTGAAACAGCCTCCTAATTGGTGTCCCTGCTTCAAGTCTTTTCTTCATTATTCCACTGCTACCAAAGTAGTTTTCCTTAAATATAGATCTGATCATGTGAATCCCCTATATAATCAACTCCACTGGTTTCCTATGAATTGTGTTTATTGTTTAAAACTTTTCACAGTCTACCTGAAAATTCTCCTTCTAGCCTCAGTAAACATTGCTCTCTCTCTCTCTCTCTCTGGCACTCTACAGTCTAGCCTTCTGCTATCAAAGGTACCTCCCCTACCTCCTCCCCATGGAACTTCAGTCTTCCTTTGACAAGCAGCTCAAGTACCACCTTATACATGAACTCTTTCAACTTATAATGTCCTCCCTCCCAAATGACCTTATATTTAACTCCTTTGTGTAATTTGTTTTTATTCATTTGATAATCATGCTGTCTTACATGTACTACTTTTCTTCCCCATGAGAAGTGAATAGGGATTGTTTCCTTTACATTTTTGCCTGTCACATAGCGGGAGCTTAACCTATTCCTCTACACTGGAGGACATTCCAGCAAGTGCACAGAAGCTCATGCAGTAATGAAGAGTAAATAGTCTCATTTGGATGAATCATAGAATATGTGGCAGCAAAAGGATGAGATAAGGCTAAAAATAAAAATTATCACCATATTATGAAGGATTGGGATACCAGACAGAGCAGTATGAACTTAGTAAGTAATAGAAAGCCACTGAAGATTTTGGAAGCATAGGAGTAATATAATCATATTTCATGTCTTTCCCAGAATATATAAAATTTGTGAATACATACAATTTAGCATATAACTTTTTAAAATATAAAACCGAACTATTTTCATTTAATTAAATTGACCAGTTAAGGACTAGCTTTGAGTATGTTCAATATAAATACTTGGAATATGTTTCTTGGTCTCGCTAACACGAGAAAAAATTGTAACTATTATGTTAATTAAGAATCATAGATGAAAATGTGGAAGGATCGATCATTGGGACATAATCTGGTATATAGAGGATACCAAATACTTCAGGAAAGTAACAGAGTAACAGGAAGTAAATGTTTCATTCTCTTTAGAACACATTTAATTGAATTGCTCTTTCTTGTTTTCATAATTTTATCCTAGGAACACTTACTCAAAATGAGATGATATTTAAGCGCCTCCATTTAGGTACTGTATCTTATGGAACAGACACAATGGATGAAATTCAAAATCATATCATTAATTCTTACTCACAGGTAATTTTTCTTCTATTACCTAATTTCTGTTGAAAGGGCAAGGGAATTTTTTTCTTACTCCTGATAAAATCTTCTATGAAAATGTATTAAATAGCAATTTTGTTTAACATTGGGTTATCATTTTAAATTACTTCAAACATATGCAAATCATATCATGTATGTGTATATTTTTAGGTAGGTTTTTAAGGTTTGCCAACTCCAACAATGTCCATTTAAGGATTATTCCTTTAAATTCTAACCCCACATCCTTGCATTCAACCTAAAGACATGCAAAATATTCTGCTTTTTGTTGCAGTTGTTTTTGCCTTTATCAATTTGTAACCAAATTCAACCATGTAAATGACCCTCCCTCTGATGGTGGCTTTGGAGGACAAAACTCACCCACGCTACCTTTGTCATTGGGTTTTTTTCTTGATGAAGTTTATGCTTTACCCATAGCATATATAATCCTGATAGATAAATGTCCAAAAGTGGAAAGTGACAGAATATTGTTATTTTATAGTTACCACCTAACATGGTAGATTGATAAAATTAACTTGTTTCTTTAGTCTTGGAGACATAGCCTTGATACTGATTTTGTCTATTGATTATATCAGACTTCAAGTTAAAACAGAATTGGAAATTTAATTCCTCTTAGAAATTAGCGTATTCCGTTGTAATGGATTTTGTCACACATAATTAAAAGTTGGATCAAAAAATAATTTTGTAGCTACTTCTTTAGTTAAAAGAACTTACAAATAGGTTAGCACTTGAATTTGGGTTTTGTTTTTTAAAGAGAAGTATTGCTCACACAAATAATTAATTTGTATATCTGCATGATTTAGATTTAATTAAATAACAGTAGGATTTTCTGTTATTCTAAGACATTTAGTAATGATAAAATAATATGAATGTGTGGTTGACCTTTTTGTTACCTTGTAAGAGAGGAGTTGGAGGATGATTTTCCCTAATCCAATTGTGTCTTTTAATATTCATTTGTAAGGTACCACTTGATTTTCTTGAAGTTCTTCTTTTTCAATTTTTCTGTTATGCCTGAATAATAGTGTTTAAACAGGATTTCACGAAAGTTTCTCTTTCATAGGAAATCTTAATAACAGAAAAATGAAGAATTACTTTATATTTTTTAAAAACAAATATTTAAGTAGTTCTTTCCATCTAAGGATTTTTATTTAATCTTTTTTAATAGAAGCTGTCAGTTGGTTAGCTGCTTAGACAGTAGTTCTTATGTGACATTGATTTTATCCCTTGTTTGTGTTGTGTTTTATTATTAAGATGACAATAGTCTACTAGGTCCACTGTAATGCAACACACAAATCTATTATAACCTGATTATATTTCCCCACTGGAAGCATTTTGTGATAGAGGGCATAATCTTTAATGGAATTTGTGTGAAATTAAATTATACAAGCATCAATAAACATAACATAATTCAGAAGGAGTAAATCGGCTTAATTTATTTGCGGCTGTAATGGCATCAGTGTTAGCAGAATGCAAATGCAGAGGTTTAAAGCTTTCACTGAAAAGCAGTGCCAGATGAGCAGAAAAGTTAAACCCTTTATTAGACAACACTGTAATTTGATGGGCACAATGTTCACGGTTCAGTGGATCAGTACACTCAGTCAAAAAACAAGAGCCTTGGTTTCTAAGGAAGCTTGTTGTGAAGTTACAATAAAGTTGACAGAAAGTGGTGGAATCAGATAAAGTTGCTATTTCACACCCTAACCTTAAAAGGCCTTTCCCCAAGTAGAAAGTTAATAATAAAAAATAATCATCTTCTCTGGGGGAAATCAGTTATTTTAAATCATACAGCTGAACCTATGTAGAGAGACCAGCATGCACCATGGCAATGAATTGGTAGCTACATTGGGGCGACATTATTTAAAATTAAGCCACAGCAGTCATTTTAATCATTATATAAAGTGAGTACTTTAAAATTAACTGTGGTCAACCCAAATCATAAATATCTCCAACATGAATTTAAAAACTATAACAACCTTTTTATTTATTGTATATAGGAAAATCTTTCAGCTAACCCTAAACAGCAGAGGTATTTAATTCTTTTTTCTCTATATTACTTCAATACTATTTTATGTATATTGCAGTTAATTCTAATAAAAGTTGTCAGGAATAAAAGCTCCCATACTGTATTTGGATATATTTTTATTTTTTGGTAGTAGGTGAGCAAATTGACAAAGACGTCTAAAAAAATAAATTATACAATTAAAATGGAATTACCAGAATGGATTTTTGAATTTTAAATATTGTAGTAACATACGTTTTGGTAGATTTTACCACATGGAAATATTTGTCAGTAATAGTAGGTATGTTCAAGCAGTTACGAGTAAGTGAAAATGATGTTCCTTAGTAGTGGCTAAAAGTAATTTTATCCTGTAAACAAATACATATTTGAAAGCAGATAATAAAATAAATTATCCCCCTGAATATTATTAATTTTAGAAAAATAGAGCATATTGATAATCATCAATTTAACTCCATGATTTATCTTCAGCTTTCTCTAATTTATCTGTCTTTGTTTTGCTTTTCGTCTGTTTCTTATTTTAAAGATGTTTTTGCAAACTAGTGGAAATAGTACTAGCTCAACACCATCCAGGAAATCTCAGTCTTCAGCTCCCAAAGTTCGAAAAAGTGTTAGCAGTAGAATACATGAGGCAGTGAAAGCTATTGCTCTTTGTCACAATGTCACTCCTGTGTACGAGTCCCGGGCTGGAGTCACTGGTGAAACTGAATATGCAGAGGTGGATCAGGACTTCAGCGATGAAAATCGAACTTACCAGGCATCTAGCCCTGACGAGGTTAGTGCAACATTTTTAAAAAGTGTATTTCTTAAATAATATTGCCTTGAAATCACTTGTCTGTGTTAAAACAAAGAATAGAGTGATTTCAGGTCTTTTTTTTTGTTCTTTTCTTAAAATCAGTAATGACCATGGTAAATAGAAAAGTGACATACACAATTTCCTGGAGAATTGTTATTCCTTCAGATTCTCTCACTTACTAACTTGCTAACCATAAATTAGGCATATGGGAGATGGGTTACTTTCAGACTGATAGATTTGACCTGAAAGTATTACATTTTGAAAAGTGCATAGCGTTATTTTCAGGGAGTAACAAGAAAGAAACTGGAAAATCATGTTGATTTTATAATCTTATAGCTTAACTTTAATAAGTCAATTGAAGCTTAAAAGTAGCATTGCACATGGCACATTTAAAGCAATATATCTTAAATTATGGGTAATTAACTTTGAATATTAACATTCCATTACTTAGCAAGATAGAGATGCTAAATATGAATTACAAAGGTAAATAAATAAGCCCGGAAATGTGCATAAATTCTGCATTTGGATACCTAATAATGGTACCTAATTTGCTGTTATTTTTAAACAATTTTACATAAAATCTATGATTAAAGTAATTTGGTTTTATCTAAAATAAATTATTATGTTGATTTTAATTTGGGATTTTTTTGTCCCAGTTACCATAACTAACCTTACTAGTTATGATATTCCATAGTTAGTGGCCACACAGCCTTGCAAATTTCATTATTTTCTTCAGTTGTTATTCCTTTCCCCACCAGAGAGAAAAAAAGAAATCACTGAGTATTTATGTATTTAAGTAATGATGAACATGAATTCTTTCTGTAGAATATAAGCTCCTTAAAGTCAGGGACTGTCATGTTTTTATATTTGTACTCCTAGCACTTGCCACAGTCATGTAATAAATGCTTATTGATTGAACAAATGTTCACATTTAGAAGTTGACCTTGTTTTAGGAAGAAGCATAGAGTAATTAAAAACATGGGATGATACCTAAGGGGAATTTTCAGTGTTTATTAAAGATTTACATTCTGATGATCAATTCTATAGAAATGTCCATGTATTTTTACCTACTTGATTTTTCCTGTGTGGAAAGTTATCTTAGGCTTACTTGAATCATGATGGATATCATTTTTAAAGATCTATACTGTTTTGGGGCATTATGTAATCAGTTCAGTATCATTGATATATAGTATTTGATGGACCTCTTTTAATTGGACTGTACCCTGGACATACTCAGTGATAGAATATTTCTTTCTGCTTTTGCATTTTGTTTGTTATTATTAATCATAAGGTCATAAAAAAAGGTCTCTGACCTTGATTGTTAAACCTTTCAGGGAATCTTGTTTGACTTTGATGGATGAAAAATACTGTCATGAAAGTATTCAATTAATATTGGTTTTTGCTTCAGAGTATCAGAATTTCTTTATTTGTATTGCTCTCATTTGTTTTTATAATCACCTTTATTTCTGAATATGTCCTTCTTCTACCTAGTAATCCATGCTTTGTAATAAAGTTTTTTTTAAAAAGGAAACTTGCAATTCAGTGAAACGAACAACCCAGCCATAGTTGACAGTATATTCAATATTCCCCATTGATTCATCATACTCTGCCTTAGCAAAAAGAGTACATTTTCTCAAATCTTCTCACAGGCCAAGTTTATCAAATGCATTTTTTAATAGTCAGTGAATAGTAAATACAATAGGATCTTGTATTCTCCATTCCCTTTTACTCAATTGTCTGACCGTAAAAATCAACCAGTAAATCTATCAGCAGTAAGTTATTAGATTTGCCAATCTTGCCTAGAAACAAGCCACCTTGCTACTTCCAGGCCTATTCCAAACCATGCCATCTGCACTCTGGCTATTCTTCACTTCTTCCTCCAATTGGAGCTTGAATTCTTCTCCTAGGAGCCTGAATTCTGTAAGCTTTTGCATTATCTTGCCAAGAGCCAGCCTTCTGCTTCCTTCCTGATGCAAACCATATATCTACACAAGTCTCACTCCCCTCACTTTTCTCTTTTTTATGGGTTTTCTTCCTCCATTAGAATGCAAGCTTGCTTGAAAGTAGAGACTGTCTTGCTTATTTGTATTTGTATCCCAGCACTTCTCACATTGCTTGCCACATATTAAGTGGTTCTTGAGCTGATCTTGAAGGAAATAAGGAATTTTCTGGGGTAGAGGTGAGGAGGGAGTACACTATAGGTATTGGGGATATCCAGTATGATAACAGAGATGGGAGATAGAATGTATTATGTAAAGAACAGAGAAAAGGCCACTTGATTTCAATGGTGGGGGATGGGAGACAATAAAGCAGGAAAACCCTACCTACTCAAGGCACAACCATCAGCCTAGTCACCCAGCCTTGCCACCTAGGTATCATTCTCAGCTCTTAAATCTTTCTTACCCACCACAACCCTCCCCATGTTCAATCTGTAACTAAGTCCTCTTGATTCTACCTTTGCATTATATCTTGAATGTTCATCCTTTTTTTTTGTATTAATTTATTTAACTTTTAACATTCATTTTCACAAAATTTTGGGTTCCAAATTTTCTCCCCATTTGTCCCCTCCCCCCACCCCGAAACACCAAGCATTCTAATTGCCCCTATCACCAGTCTGCCCTCTCTTCTATCATCCCTCCCTTCCCTTGTCCCTATCTTCTCTTTTGTCCTGTAGGGCCAGATAACTTTCTATACCCCATTACCTGTATTTCTTGTTCCCTAGTAGCAAGAACAGTACTCGACAGTTGTTCCTAAAACTTTGAGTTCCAACTTCTCTTCATCCCTTCCCCCCCCCTCCATTCCCTTTAGGAAGGCAAGCAATTCCATATAGGCCATATCTGTGTAGTTTTGCGAATGGCTTCCATAATAGTTGTGTTGTGTAACACTAACTGTATTTCCCTCCATCCTATCCTGCCCCCCATTACTTCTGTTCTCTCGTTTGATCCTGTCCCTCCCCAAGAGTGTTGACTTCAAATTGCTCCCTCCTCCCATTGCCCTCCCTTCCATCCTCCCCCCCACCCTGCTTAACCCCTTCTCCCCCACTTTCCTGTATTGTAAGATAGGTTTTCATACCAAAATGAGTGTGCATTTTATTCCTTCCTTTAGTGGAATGTGATGAGAGTAAGCTTCATGTTTTTCTCTCCCCTCCCCTCTTTTTCCCTCCACTAAAAAGTCTTTTGCTTGCCTCTTTTATGAGAGATAATTTGCCCCATTCCATTTCTCCCTTTCTCCTCCCAATATATTTTTCTCTCACCCCTTAATTTCAATTTTTTTAAGATATGATCCCATCCTATTCAGTTCACTCTGTGCTCTTTGTCTCTGTGTGTGCATGTATGTGTGTGTGTGTGTGTGTGTGTGTGTGTGTGTGTGTGTGTGTGTGTGTGTGTGTAATCCCACCAACTACCTACTGAAAAGTTTCAGGAGTTACAAATATTGTCTTTCCATGTAGGAATGTAAACAGTTCAACTTTAGTAAGTCCCTTATGACTTCTCTTTGCTGTTTACCTTTTCATGCTTCTCTTCATTCTTGTGTTTGAAAGTCAAATTTTCTTTTCAACTCTGGTCTTTTCATCAAGAATGCTTGAAAGTCCTCTATTTCATTAAAAGACCATTTTTTTTCCCCTGAAGTATTATACTCAGTTTTGCTGGGTAGGTGATTCTTGGTTTTAGTCCTAGTTCCTTTGACTTCTGGAATATGATATTCCACGCCCTTCGATCCCTTAATGTAGAAGCTGCTAGATCTTGTGTTATCCTGATTGTATTTCCACAATACTTGAATTGTTTCATTCTAGCTGCTTGCAATATTTTCTCCTTGACCTGGGAACTCTGGAATTTGGCCACAATGTTCCTAGGAGTTTCTCTTTTTGGATCTCTTTCAGGTGGTGATCTGTGGATTCCTTGAATATTTATTTTGCCCTCTGGTTCTAGAATCTCAGGGCAGTTTTCCTTGATAATTTCATGAAAGATGATGTCTAGGATCTTTTTTTGATCATGGCTTTCAGGTAGTTCCATAATTTTTAAATTGTCTCTCCTGGATCTGTTTTCCAGTGAGATATTTCACATTATCTTCCATTTTTTCATTCTTTTGGTTTTGTTTTGTGATTTCTTGGTTTCTCATAAAGTCATTATCCTCCATCTGTTCCATTCTAATTTTGAAAGAACTATTTTCTTCAGTGAGCTTTTGAACCTCCTTTTCCATTTGGCTAATTCTGCTTTTGAAAGCATTCTTCTCCTCATTGGCTTTTTGAACCTTTTGCCAATTGAGTTAGCCTATTTTTCAAGGTGTTATTTTCTTCAGCATTTTTTTGGGTCTCCTTTAGCAAGGTGTTGACCTGCTTTTTATGCTTTTCTTGCATCTTTCTCATTTCTTTTCCCAGTTTTTCCTGCACCTCTCTAACTTAATTTTCAAAATCCTTTTTGAGCTCTTCCATGGCCTGAGCCCATTGAATATTTATTCTGGATGTTTGGGATATAGAAGCCTTGACTTCATTGTCTTTCCCTGATGGTAAGCCTTGTTCTTCCTTTTCAGAAAGGATGGGAGGAGATATCTGTTCACCAAGAAAGTAAATTTATGTAGTCTTATTTTTTTTCCCTTTTCTGGGCATTTTCCCAACCAGTGGCTTGACTTCTGAGTGTCCTCTCCACACCCACTCTCAGGCCATCAATCAATAAACATTAAGCATCAACTATTTGCTAAGCACTAAGCTCAGAAGGCAAAAGATAGTCCTTACCATCAAGGAGCTCAGAGTCTAATGGGAGAGACAATAAGCAAATATATACAAACAAACTATATAAGGGATAAAGGTAAATAAAGAGAGGGAAGGCCCTAAAATTAAGAGTGATTTGAGAAAAGCTTTATCTAAAAGAGAGGATTTATCTAAAAGATGGATTTAAAGGAAGCCAAATGGCAGACATGAAGAGGGAGGGCATTCCAGAAATGAGGATTTCCAGAGAAAAAACCCAAAGGCAATAATGTGTTCATGGAACAGCCAAGAGGTCCTTCATTGGATCAAAGATTACATAGCAAGGTGTCAAGTGTAGGAAATCTGGAAAGGTGAAAAGGGTCTAGGTTATGGAGGACTTTGAATAGCTGAACAGAGAATTTTGTCTTTGCTACTGGAGGTGATAGGGAACCACTGGAATTTAAGTAGAGGGATTACATAGTAGAACCTGCACTTTAGAAAAATCACTTTCTTGGTTGAATGAAGGATGAATTGGAGTGGGGAGAGAAGTGGGCAGGCAGACCCACCAGAAGGCTGTCTCAGTAGTCTAGACATGAGGTGATGAGGGCCTGGACCTAGGGTGGTGGCAATGTCAGAGGAGAGAAGGCAACATATTTTAGAGATGTTGCAAAGGTGAAATTGGTAAGCATTGAGAATAACTTGGTTAAAGAGTGAGATATCAAGGATAACACCTAGATTTCAAGTCTAGATTTCAGAACGGTGGCGGGGGGTAGAAGGGGATGATGTTCCCCAGCAATAACAGGTAAGTTTGGGAAAGGGAAGTTTTTGGAAGGGTTATAGGGAAAGATAATGATAATGAGTTCAGTTTTTGGAGCTGTTGAGTTTAAAATGTCTACTGGATTTCCGATATGCGATGTTTAGAAGGCATTTGGAGATCTGAGATTAAAGATGAGAGAGGTTGGAGCAGGATAGGTGAATTTGAGAATTGCCATTGTGGGAGATGGCAATTAAATTCATGGGAACTAGGATCACCAAGTGAAGTAGTATAGAGGGAGAAAAGAAGAGGACTCAGGACAGAACTGTGTAGAATAGCTATGGTTAGAGGTATGTGGGTCAGAGACCACTGGCTCAAAAATCAGAGACTTCTCAAGGTAGAAACAAAGCAGCAAGATTTTATTATAATCTCGCAAGAAAGGGCATCTCCTCTCTGAGAAGTAATCAGGAGAGTGAGACAATTACAGAAGACAAAAATCGAGATTATATCTCCCCCTGCTGGTCTTTTACTCCCATTGGCTGGGAGGCACAGGACAGTCTACCCTGTGAATAGGGGACAGGGTAGCAGTGGAATAACCAATAGGCATTACGTTGTTGTGGATTTTGATGTGGCAGCCCAAAGAGGGGTTTAAGTTTTGCATTCCCAAAAGTCACATGATTTCTGGGAAACCAAAACTTAGGCCTAATCATCTACTAAAAGCCTTTTGTTAAGTACTGAGAAGTCTTGACTAACTTCATTCCATTCAGAGGGCATGATCTGCTGGAAGATCCAGCAAAGGAGGAGAGAATGGCCAGGTAAATAGGAAAACAAGAGAGAGTGGTATTCCTGAAAACCTAGAGAAAAGAGAGTAGTATGGAGGAAAGTAAGATTATCAGTGTTGAAGCCTGCAGAGAAGTCAAAATGAATGAGGATTACAAGAAATGCTGGTATCCTTCTCATTCCTTGCACAAGATACTTCATCTCTAGACTCCTTGCCTTTTCACTGGCTATTCTCCATGCTTGGAATATTCTCTCTCCTTATTTCTACCTCTTAGCTGTCCTGTCTTCCTTAAGTTTTCAGCTTAAATTCTCCTGTGCCTTCTGCAAGAAGCCATCCAGTCCTCTTTAATGTTATTGCCTTCCCACTAAGATTATCTTCATTTTATCCTGTATAAATACTTTACAGTTATTTGCATGTTTTCTCCCATGTTATATCATGAGCTCCTTGAGAGCAAAGGCTGTCTTTTGCCTTTGTATACCTAGCACAGTGCCTGTCACAAGACAGGTGCTTAATATATGTTTGTTGGCTTGACTTGAAAGATGGGTTAGAGCCAAGAAGGAAAAGGTCTAAAAGCTAGAGAAGTGTATATTTTGTCACACTGGCAATTAGAAGCTACTTGGAGTTTATTGAATAGGGGAATGGTAGGTTAGGTCTACACTTAAAATTACTTTGTCAGGTAAGTATGGTCTTCTCTATGACTTTTTGTGAAAACTGACCGATTGCCATTCAGTGTTGCCCTTGATAATATGTATGAATTATTCTTATAATTATTTTGTAAAGTTAGGAAAAGAGACACTTTTATAGGCAGTTGAATGTTTCAGTTTTCTGTTTTTCGTGTCACTTTCTCATTGTTTTCTGAGACAATATTGATCATCATATTTTACCATCTATCCATAAATTTTACTAATGTCTTTCTAGTTTTACCCTAGGCTGCCTTATCTCTCTACCATATGAGGAGATCAAATGTTTGCTACCTAAGGGTAGTATCTGGGCATTTTCAATGTATTTATATGGCACTTGGTTTATATCAAATAAAAAGCAGAGACAGAGTGTACAAAACAGTGGTATCAAACTCAAATAGAAATGGTGGCAGGTGGGGGAAGGCACTAATGTATACATAAGGATTCCTGTGGGCTGCATCCTGATTTAGGTTTAAAGTGTAACTATCTAGATTTTATTGCATTTTATTTATTTTCTTAAATATTTCCCAGTTACATTTTCATTTTATTAAGGCTACATTCAGGAGTGTTTTGGATCACCTGGCCCATGGGTGGCAATATTGATACCTCTGGTATAAAACACTGTCTCTGTCATTTAGGCAGCTAGATGGCACAATGGATAGAGTGCTGGGAATGGAGTCAGGAAGACCTGAATTCAAATCCTGCCTTAGATGCTTACTAGTTGTGTAACCCTGGGCAAGTCATTTAACCTCTGTTTGACTCAGTTTCTTTACCTGTAAAATGAGATGATAACAGCACCTACCTTGTGGGTTTGTTATGAGGATTGAGGCAATATTTATAAAGCTCTTAGCACAGTATCTGGAACATAGTAAAGGCTATAAAAATGTTAGCTATTATTATCATTACCTGTGTAACCTTGGGAAAGTCATTTCAACTTTGTGGGACCCAGTTTCTTCTTCTGTAAAATAGGAGGATTGGACTAGACCTTTATGAGATTCTTTTGGAAATGGTGAATGCATATTAATCTCTGTTGCTGTTTTGTTTTGTTTTTCTTCATTCATTTTCCAGTTATTCAGCCTCAACATTTGAAATCATTTAGATTGGGTTTGCCTTAGTTGCACAATACATGTTTTTATTGCTAGCCTTTTGGCTTCACATCAGTTATGATCTTTTCTCTCTCAGCGTTGGTGATAAGTGGTTTCTCCTGTCATTTTAAATGTAATCCGTATATGTATGACTGACAAAATGGCAGTATGAGTGATTCTCAGCATGACTCCCAAAACTGTAAGAAGAACGTGTGGGAAATAACTCCATCCAAATTAAAGCCTTTTGAGATGGTAGGATGAATAAGTGACCCTTGCTCTCTCCACATATGATTAACTGGATAAGACTAATTAGGTTTCAGGATATTAAGATTTCAAGCTTTGGCCATAGTGAATTCTGTCCCTGCCCTCTCAACACTTACCTAGTCTTACCTCCACTATCCACTCCTTAAAGTCTGGTGAGCAATAAAGGGAAGTTAGAGCATTATAAACTCAAGTAGGGTCTTCTCCCCTTGAAGTCACTACAAGACATGGATCCAGCCTGACATCCCAACTCCCAGTTCAAATCGATCTTTGAAGTCACCCAAACTTCATGAACTCAACCAGAGGGAAGCAGCATTGGAAAGGGGAGAGTCTGCAGTTTGTAGGCCTGATACAGTGCTAACTAATCAAAATAGGAAGTAGAGAAGATAAGAAGGCTAACAGAAAAGAAAAGGTTGGGAGTAACTATTAGTGCAGAACATGTAGGAAGAAAAAAAATGATTAAGCAAACTAAAATCCATCAGTAAATTAACCAAAAATATTTAGTAAATATGTCAGGTACTATGCTAGCACTAGGGAGATAAATACAATGAATGAAAAAATGTCTACTTATAAGCTTACATTTCTAACGGGAGAGATTAGGACTTTTATAAGTATATACAAAACAAACATAAGGAGAATAAATACAAAGTAGTTTTGGAAAGAAGATGCAAAATAATTGGGTGGAATAGGAGAGGTTTAATAGATAAGGTCTTGTTTGAGCCTTGAAGGAAGACAAATTCTCTTAGGTAAAGATGAAAAAATATATTCCAAACATAGGGAATGACACAATGATAGGTGGAATGTCCTGTGTGAGGAACAGAAAAGTCTAGATTATAGAGTGATGAGTAATGTCCATTGAGACTTAAAAGAGAGATTGAGGCCAGCTAGTGAATGAAGCATTTTAAAAGCTAAGCAAAGAAGTTTATATTTTATCCTAGAAATAATAGAAAGAAAGCCTTTGGGATTGATTGTATAGGGGAGTTACATGAAGAGATTTGTGTTTAAGGAAAAATTTTCTTTATAATGGATTGGAATAAGAAAAGATTTGAGACATTTGACCTGGGTCTTCTTGTCTTTTGACTATATACTCCCCCTTTTGGGCACCTCATCACTTCTCATGAGTTTGACTAAGGTCAAAGACTTGTGAATCACCCAACTTTACAACATCATATGGATGATGGGGCAGCAGAGGAAACTGAGAAGTAGCAATTAAGGTGAAACACCTCCAGGAGAGTGTCACTAAAGTTCACAGAGGAGAAAGGTATCCAAGAGTAGAAGGTAGTCGTGTCAGTTGTAGCAAATAAGTAGAGAAGAATGTGGATCAAATACAAATCATCATATTTGACCACTAAAAGATGGTTGCTGCCTTGGAAGGAGACCTTTCCACTTAAAGGATGAGGTTGGAAGTCAGATTGTAAAGGGTTGAGAAGTGGATGAGAGAAGACAAAAGACTATTATATAGAGAGAAATTGAATTTTAGAGGGAGGACAATTTTCTTGAAGATCATTGGAAGGGATCTGATTAAAGGCACATGCAGAGGGGATGGCCTTGGTGAGGAAGAAGAGCCATCTCATTGTCAGAGAATGTGATTGAAACTTATGTTGTGATGAAAAGCAATCCAAATTATGAATTAGAAGGCAAGATAGTAAATTCTTTGGGGTCTTTAGAAATAATGGGATAGGGGCAGCTATGTTGTACAGTGAACAGGATACTGGCCCTTGAGTCAGGACGACCTGAGTTCAAATCCAGCCTCAGACCTTGACACTAGCAGTGTGACCTTGGGCAAGTCACTTAATTCCAACTGCATCACCTTGCCCCTCCAAAAAAATTTTTTTCAAAATGAGATAAATGGTTAAGTGGTTCAAATGAGAATTTTTTTTAATTAAAAGAAAATTAAAATATTGATATAGAACTCAGAGTTCTTGAAAAGGAAATCAATAAAAAAACAAAAGAGTGGACAGTTTGGAACACAATATAGAATCTCTCCAAATCTGTAACTACTCTGAAAAAGAAAAGAGCATATTTAGAAATAAATACTAAAGTCATGGAGGAATATTTGACACAATGAAGCCAATTGGAAAAACATGAGAACTGTTTAAGTCAAAACCTTGAGGTTAGTCTATGCAGAGATAATTTGTGGATCTTAGATACAGCAAAAACCAAAATAGCAATTGAAAAAGCCTGAATACTTTTACTGAATAATGTAGGAAATGAACCATAGAATTTGCTCCCAAAGAATTAAAAAGGAAAGACAAAGCACTCATCCACAGATCAGAAGAAACTCCACTGCTGTAATCACCAAGGAATGTAGAGATTTAACTTCAGAACTTCATTATCAAGTAACAGATCATTGCAAGCAGCTGAGAGAAAGGCCTTAGGCTATAACAAATCATTTCAAATAGCCTGGTACTACTCCTTGTACAAAAAAACAAAGATATTGGTATTTCATACTCTAAAAAGAAAAGGACAGGATGCTCACCAGAATAAGCCATTCTGCCAATCTGAGCTTAATCATCAGTGAAAAAAAGTATTTTTTACTTTCAGCAAAACATATATTTTAGTTATTTTTTCCAAAAGAAATCAGAAGTGAACAAGCAAAGAAATGCAAGAAAGATAAATAAGAAAAGTTAACAAGAAAAGGTTAAACGGTTAAATCCACTTATGATTCTAGATCAAGTCAAGGCTATTGTGGGGGGGGGGGGGGGGGTTAATAGTATTTGATGGCCAAAGAAAGATCTTTTGATGGCAGAATGATGTAAGGGATTAGAGATTTTTAGGGACTTAAAGTCATCTTTGTATTAAAACGCGGATTCTTTATACAATACCTTTTACACATGATTATCCAGTCTCAGCCTAAATGCTTTAGAGTAATAGGGAGCCATTAACTCACAAAATAACCCATTCTATTTGAGGGTAGCTTTTATTAAATAAAAAACTTGACCTTATGTTAAATAGTAGCTGACTCCCTATACTCAGTTCTCTTTGGGGCTAGGCAGAACAAATCTTTTTCCATTTACAAATTTTGGCCTTTCAGGTATTTGAAGACAACTGTCATCTTCGTGCTTACATGCCTCTCCTTCAAACAAATCTTTAGTTCTTAAAGCTAAATATCCCTAGTTCTTTTACTTGGTCTCTTGTGTTATGGAATTTCAGTTCTCTATCCTAATATAGTCTGGATTTTATCAGGATGTCCCTCACTCAGAATTCTTTAGTGGAACCTTATTGCCTGTAGAAGAAAATACAAAATATGGCTAACATTTAAAGCCTTCTGGTATCTGGTTCTCACTTACCTCTCCAATCTGATTTCATGTGACTATTTTTATATGCTTTCAATTCCATTCATACTGGCCTGCTCCTATATTTTCCTCATCTAATGTCATTCTCTCTTCCACCGTCACACCTCTTTACAATTCCTCATGTTTGAAATTCTTTTTTGTCTCTTAGAATCCTTATCTTCTGTCAAAGGAGAACTCCAGTCCCACCTACTGCCTACCCTTTCTACCTTTTAAATAAAGAAAAATAGTATTTTTACAGATGTGTAGCAAAAATTTAGTTCATAGAGAATTAAGCTGCACTGTTGATTAGTGCTTTCTATAAATGCATCTTAACACTTGGTTTGAGAGGAGCCTTAAGAAGGACAGTAAGTAGTAGGAAAGCAATTCTGTACTCTCAGCATTATCTCTGCAGATTCTGTTTTTTATAGTATTAAAATATATATTAACAAAAATGAGTGGATTTTCAAATAAAATGCAGCTTCCACAAAACTTTTGTTACAGTAAAAAAAAAAAATACCCTTCTCCACCAGATTGCCTTTACCATCATCACCATTCTCCTATGAATATTCAATCTCTATTTATCCATAGGTTCCTTTCTTGTCATCTACAAATATATCCAACTCTCTCTTATTGTTTAAAAAAAAAAATTCTCACTAGATTTTACCGTCCGCCAACTATTAACCTATGTCTCTCTCCTGTGGTTCTCATCTAAATTCTAGGGCCGGGGCTGAGGGGACAGCTTCAACTGCCACCTGCCATTCCTCTCTTTTCATTCTATTCTAAATTCTCTGAAATGTGGCATTGATTTTTATCATTCAGCTAAATCTTTTCTCTCCAAATTTACCAATAATCAATTAATTGCCAAATTCATTGACCTCTTCTTGATCCTAAACCTTCTTGACCTCTCCTTTTATACTGTTGAAAATCTCCTCTTGAATACTCTAATTTTTCTGGGTTTTCATGATACTTCTCCCCTGGGTTCCCTGCTCACATGTCTGAACAGTCAGTTTATGCAGCCAGTAAACTCTTACCAAGCACCTGCTATGTGACAAGTCTTGTGTTAAGCACTGGGGATGCAGAGAAAGCTCAAAACAGTCTCAGCCACTGAAGAACTCACAGTCTAATGGATAGAAACTTGCAAACAACTATGGAAAAACAAACTATGCAAGATCAATAGGAAAAAAATCAACAAAGAGAAGGGCACTAGAATTAAGAGAGATTATTAAAGGCTTCCTAGAAGGTGATATTTAAGCTGGGACTTGAGGGAAGCCAAGAGGAAGAGATGAGAAGGAAGACCATTCCACATATGGATGACAGTCAGTGAAAATGCCCAGATAGGAGATGGAGTGTCTTGTTTGTGAAATAGCCAGAAGGCCAGTGTCACTGTATCAGAATACATGTCAGAATAAGTTATATAAGAATTGGGAAGATGGGGGTGGGGTAGACAATGAAAGACTCAAAACAGGGTTTTGTCTTTGATCCTGGGAAGTGATAGAAAGCCACTAGAGTTGATTAAGTAGGGGAAGCGTACCTATATTTCAAAAAATTAGTTTTTCTCTGAATAATGAACTGGAATGGAGAGACTTGTCTGCAACTAGTAGTCTTATTGTAATGTCTAAGCATAAGGTGATAAGTCCCTGCACTAGAGTGGTGACAGTGTCAGAGGATAGAAAGAGGCTTTATTTGAGAGCTGTTGCAAAGGTGAAATTGAACTGACCTTAGCAACAGATTATGTATGGAAGGTAAGAAATAGTGAGGAGTTGAAAGTGACATCTAGTTTCATGCCTGGAAGACTGGGAATATGGTGTTGCCCCAAAAAGTAATAGGGAAGTGTGGGAAGGAGTGGGAGTTATGGGGGAAAGATAAGTCGTGCAGTTTTGGACATGTTGAGTTTAAAGATAGCTCAGAACATCCAATTCAAGATGTCTAAGAGGCAGTTGAATATTAAAGATTAGAGGTCAGTAGAGAGGGTTGGGCTAAATTAGTATATTTGAGAATCTTCAGAAGATAAGTTGATCCCATGAGATCTCTTGAGATTACCAAGCGAAGTAAAGAGGGAGAAGAGAAGAAGGAGCAAGAGAGAGCCCTGTGGAACACTCACAGTTGGATAGAGGAGACAGGCGAGTGTTTGTAGGGAGTAAAGAAGAAGCCAAGAGAGAGGGGAAGATTGAAGATAAATGATGGGGGCGGGGAATCTGTTGGAGGAGACGGAATAAAATGGGATTAGTTGTGCATGTAGGGAAGTTGGCCTTGGTAAGGGGAAGCTCCCCGTCATGTGTGTGTTCGTCCTTCATTGCCGAAGAAGACCATGCCATCAGAGAAATAATGACATGATTTGCACTTGACTTTGTTTTGAGTGAAGGAGAGCTGTGCAGGTCATCAACCTCACTTCTCCAGAGACATCTGAATCCAGTGGCCAGATATTCATCAGGATGACTGGAGATGACCCAGGATGAGGCAATTAGGGTTAAGTGACTTGCCCAAGGTCACATAGCTAGTGAGTGTCAAGTGTCTGAGGTGAGATTTGAACTCAGGTCCTCCTGACTTGTGCACTGATGTTCTATCCACAGCACCACCTAGCTGCCTCCCCCTCATGTGAGATAGGATTGAAAGATAAAGTAGTAGAAGGTTCATGATGTAAAATAAGAAAGTGGGGGGGGAGGGGGAGAAGGGACCTCTCAGCAAATTACCTTAACTTTTTTCAGTAAAATAAGGGTCAAGGTATTCATCTAAGAGAGATGGGGGAAAGGCAATTGTGGGAGATTTGTGGAGGGATGAAAAGGTTTAGAACAGTTGCAGTGAGTGGGATAATGAGTTTAATTAAGTATGAAAGGATTGCTTAGCAGATATGAGAGCCCAGTTGAGGCTACGTGGCATATATTTGTAGCAGATCTAGTCAGGATGATTTTGTATAATTTTTCTCCACCTTCAATCAGCATTACACGTGTGTCTGTGAAGGCAAGCAGATCCAAGGCAAGATTTGTGATATAAGGTAACAAAAGACTCAAGAAGTGAACAATGTTTAACTGAACTCATTTACCAATGGGTCAAGTTGGGGAACGAAGGAAAGTGTGTCTAGTGCAGAAATGCTGGCTTGGGAGAAAACTGAGGAATGAAGGGATTGAAAGTTATAATGCAGATAAAGAGCAAATTTTGCTATTAGGAGGCAGTTTTCTCAGTCCCTGGATCTATCCATGCCATGTCCACTAACCTTCTAACAGTGGGTAAGCCGCAGTGCTCTATTCTGGACTCTCCTTTCTTTTTTTCTATGTGCTTTTTCCATTGGTGATCTAAAGTACTGCTTTGAACATAACTTCCTTTAAAATATCACTTGGATTCCCTCATTTCCATTCCCAATGGTATCCCTAATTCTGGCAGCTATTTCCTTTCATGAATCTCCTCAATGGGTTCCCTTCTAACTTTTA
Source organism: Notamacropus eugenii (assembly GCF_028372415.1). NCBI lineage: Eukaryota > Metazoa > Chordata > Mammalia > Diprotodontia > Macropodidae > Notamacropus > Notamacropus eugenii. The sequence goes on along the minus strand of NC_092875.1, from coordinate 202,042,643 downwards.
GCCCCTATAATCCATTCTGGAAACTACTACCAGGATGCCTTTCATCTTCCAGATTAGTCTGGGAGTCACATTAATCTAGAATTTAGGTCATGGTCTCTAACTAGCTATGTAGTCTTTATCGCATCACAATACTTCTTTCATTTTCTGTATCTGTATAACATTAAGGAGGTTATCTAGTTCTAACAGACTGTATTAATGTAATGGCTGATTCTGGAAACCCAAAAAGTTACTCAACCACATAAAATTCTACCTTATAATACCACCACCAGACCTGTACCCTGAAGAGGTCAAAGAAAGAGGAAAAGGACCAATCTATAGGTATATTATAGCAGCTCTTATAGTAGCAAGGGACTGGAAACTAAGGGTATTCCAATTATTTGGAGAATGACTGAGCAAATTAGGGTTTATGAATACTATTTGTTTTGTAAAAAAAATGATGAAAGGGATGGTTTCAAAGAAAACTAGGAAGACTAATATGATCTGATGAGGAATGGAGTGAGCAGAGCCAAGAGAACAATTTATACGATAACAACAGCATTGTCAAGACAAACAACACTGAACGACCTAAAGACTCTGGTCATTGAAAAAGTGAACCACATTTCCTGAAAGAGAAGTGACAGACTTAAGATGAAAAAAGACATAATGGACATAGCCATTTAGGAATTTGTTTTGCTTGACTGTGTGCATATTTGTTATAAGGATTGTTTTTTCTCCCCTTTTTTTTTCAATGGTGGAGGGTAGGGAAGGTGGGTAGGATGGAAAGAAAAATGCTTGTTAATTGAAATTATTAAAAATTATATTGACTGATAAATATACAAAAAATAGCTTATATGACAGGCTTTATAAGTAATTTTGCATTATATGCCAGAAAACTTTGTACTTATTCCATTCCTTTCCTTTTAAGAAGCAAGTAAGAGAAATAAGTATGTCATCTAGTAGTGTTTGTTTCCCTTCCTTTTTAGGAAGATTCTTAAAATCCAAAATGCAGAATATAATTACTTACAATTTTATAAATCACCCACTCCTTAGCTTTGAGAACAAATATAGACTATGAGCAAATAGTTTTAGGAAGGAAATGAGTCACCATATCTGCCCTCACAATAACATGCCTTAAAATTAAGTCCTAAATGATCTGTTTGTTTAGTATTCCATATGTTACCATAGAATAGTATATGGAAAAAACTCCATCTTGTATCTCCTAGTATGGTAAACAAATTAGAATTGTTTTACCAAAAGCCTTATTGATAGACTACAGAAAATTGCATATTATAGTCTTGATTTCCCTTGTTCAGCTTAAAATAAGAAAAAGAGTGTTGACTCTGAAGTCAGAAGACTTGGATTCAAATTCTAACTTTGACATTCTGGACAAGTCACTTAAAGTATGTGGACCTCAATTTCCTTATCTGTAAAATGAGGAAGATGGGAGTGGGGTAGTTGCTTGGAGTAATGGTCTCCAAGGTCCCTTCTAGCTCTAAATCTGTTATATTATGATCTTGCCATATTTTCAGAATTGCCATATGTTCATATAATTTATACTTCACTGTTTTTCTACTCACAATAAAAAATTTGAAATCCTAGATGGAAAATAGGATATGTCTTTATGAAGTACATTAGAGATTTTTTTGTTTATTTCATAGGCAACAAATAGCTAAGAGAATGAAACAAAAACAGACTCCTAGAGAGCTTTGCAAATTTCATTTATCAAATTAAAGTGCATATCTAATTTATGGTATAAGATATTACACAGGTTTATATGTTCAGAGGATTTATTTTCAACATCTACTTCAGGCTTTCATGTTAGCTAAAATTTGATGTCTTGCATATTTAAATAGTCATTATAGCCATTTCATTTTTGATAACATACCCTGTCATGATTTTCCTATTTTAAAGAAAAATTTTCTGAAATTTTAAAATATTTCTGATTACTTAAAATTTATTTCTGCTCAGATAGAGATTAGACAATTCTGATAGGCTGACAGGAGCAGAACATTAAATGACCTTTGTAAAGAAATCTCTGATATTTTTTAACTGAAAATAAAAGACTAGAAGGTCTTTATCATAATTTTTTAAAGAGTTCTATTGATGCAATGTTTGCAAATCACTGAAGCCTAAGGAAAATAATGTAAATGGTTCATTATTTAGCTTATTGAACTTTCCTGCAGTTAGGTTGACGGATGATGCCAATGTTTCCCAATCACCAGAGTACCATTTTAAAAGCATTTTTTATTGAATAAAGTGCTTGGAATATTGCACCCTGGAGCTTTATTTAGGGAAATGGTTCAATTGATGTTTTCTTTTTAACCTCAGCATTGACCTATCACAACATATTTGGTTAATAAGCAGCATTATCATTTAATAGACTTAACCAGTTTTATATATCATACTTCAGCAGTACATCATTACAATCTGTACTTTGTTTATGGCTCTGGTGTCATCTTGGTCTTTGGTAAGAGGGTAATTTATTAAACAGAGTGCTTTATTTTCTGAGTCTCTGGGCACTATCCAATTTTGTATGTTTTTTATTGCATTCTCACAGAAATTATGTCTCAAAACATAAGCAGACTGCATTTCCTTTCCCTAAAGATACAAAAGAACCTTTTAAGTTACTAATTTGTGTATACAAGTAAAAATCTATTATATAGATAATGAATTGCTATGCAAATTATTGTCTATCCTTAGACATCATCTGGAAAGATTATATATAAATTTTAATCCTTACAGATGTGTATATAAACACAGACACACATACATGTCTATAAAAATCACTAATCACAGTGATGTGTCATCTTTAGTGATACCTGGCTTAAAGTATAGAAGGTGGTGGGATTATTGAAGTAGCAATACATAAGTAACTGATTTTGTATTCATAATGGGAAGCCTACTTATGCCTCTCTCACTGTTTTTTATGATAAATGATCAATATTTCCTTTTCCCCAAGAAAGTTTCATTGGTTTGTCACTACAGGTACAGCATGGCAAAGGAAACAGTGCATATACCATGAGAGCCTCATTGACAAAATAAAAACCCATTTTTGGCCAATGTTGTAATGTATGTTCCAGTTCAGTTATGGAAAGCTAATGCAGAGCTAATGTAATGAACAATCATAAAAGGATATAAACTAAGTAGGGAAAGCAATGAAGTGCAAAGGTCACAATCCCAAGTCATTTGAAGCCATGCTATGAACAGGAACCTCTGAAGACCTTTGACCTCTTTGGGGCAGGAAAGATTGATTACCCATGATTTTTAATGACTTACTCTCATAAACTAGCTATTTTATTGGTTACATTTTTTCCCCTCTCTGTGGTCAGATTCATAAATATCTCAAATTTAGGTGTACCTGATTTTTAAATATTGTTTTAAACTATAGTCATCATTACTATATTCTAGTATTTATTGTCAAATGCCATTTTGTTGAAAAAAATTAATGACAAGATACAAAGATAATTTTTTAAAAAATAGACAAAAAATGATTACAGCAGTGCTTTTGTTTTTACACAAGTAAGCTGTACTGTCTGTGACATCTTATGTTGTTTAATTCATTTTATTGTGTGTGCTCATTGAAGCAAGACTGATTGTGGTGTTTTGTCAATGTATTTGTGAGAAGCAAATAATTACCAGGGACATGAAAGCATCACTTCTTATGACCTTCATGACCAATAAAGAATAACTGCTCCATGACTTGTCTTGAATATTGACTGTCATTTTTCCAGATGATCAAACTGCATTTTCAACTAATAATTCTGTTATGTATACTGATTCTTATAGCCATAATCAAAAAGGATGATATTTCAGTGGCAAAATTAAGTATATAATAAAAAGTATATTGTCTGAGTGGCACTTGAGATATTTCTGTAGAAATTATAGATCGTTTGAGAGAAGTTTGCCCTTTAGCAGTGAAAGAAAGCAATATAAAAACTCTTGAAAACAAATGGCACACAAACTGCAAAAGAAGTAAAATATTTTCTCATATATGTTGTCTCTGGTACAAAGCCAGAACACTTGAATATGCTTTCTCAGCATGGATTCCCAATGTGAAAATGAGTATGTTCTTGTTGAATAAATTGATTGTGACAGGATTATTTAACTAAGTTGCTAACTGACCTGTGGGTGAGAGTTTTATTTCCCCACTTAGCTGTAGATTTAATCATATTTAAATTCACTTTATTTGAAATTTAACTAAATGTAAAATCTATGGACTACTTGATTTTGAAAGAGATATTATATATGTGTATAGATATTGATGAATGTATGATACATGTATGTAGATAAAATTTTTCAAGCAGTCATTCTCTTTCCTTTTTAAGGAAAAAGAAAAATCATGGGAATACTTTTTTCCCACCTCTTTTCTTAATAATGTAGGCAGTCAATGCTTTTAAGCATTTTTCTGATTCTGTTTGCAACTTATAGATAAAATTAAAATTTTCATTCACTGATTAGTTTTAAAAACATAAAACATGACTCATCCTGTTCTTAGTCAAAGTACGAAAATATTCCCTCCTTGATCTTCTTTCTTTTGCCTTGAATGTGCTTAATCAAGCAACACATAAATTCCATGAAATATATTGAATGATCTATCTATTGAAATGAAAAATGTTTACTTGAGAGAGAGTGAAGTCTAAGGCTTGTAGATTCTAAGAGTAATCAAATAAGACTAAAATTCATTATTTTCAGGGTCACTCAACAGGGAAAAGAGCGAACCTTTCTGCTGAATGCCTCAGTTATTAATGTAGCACTTGTTCTTTCAAGTTTCTAAAACTGGGTTTTACTATATTGGACAGATTATTCTAATTGTCATTGGTACATAGACTCTAATGTTTTAGAACACTGTCATAATGTGACTGAGTGTTAGATTCTTTCTGAGATTTAGATTATCATTGCCAAAAACCTAAATCTCTACATGATTCATATATCCTAGTGTGACAGAATTATTCTATATTCAGGGTAGGATATGGGTTGAATTTTATTCATCAATAAACTTTAAATAAGAGGCATCATGATGCATTGTAAAGAGCAGCAGATTTACTGGCACTCTGATTCCCACAACATGCTACCAAACCAACTCCCTGCAGTGTTTGTTAGAATGGGAAAATGAAATCCTTTTTATTCTATTGACCTAGGTCGATTATCAATAAATTACTATTGCTTATATTGGTGGTGGGTCTTGGAGGGAGGGAGAAACTCAAGGTAGCAAAAGAATTAAAGAAAAAGGGAAACTAATGGCTAAAGGGAAAGGATTCATTTTCCAGATTTAAGAAGAAAAGGTTAAATTACGAAGGCCAGAAATTATTTTTAACCTTTCATAAGAACTCTAGTTAAAATGATAAAAGATAGAAATATGCCTCTTGTTATTAAGTCTGAACTTCAGAGTAGATTGGAAATTACCCAGAATTCCTCAATCTAATGATCTATAAGTCTTCAAAAAATAAAAGTTTCTAGAGTGATTATGAAATATTATGTAGATATTAGAATGAATTTTCCCTGACTTAATTACTTCTGGTGGGGAGAGGGGCATGAGTAAATATGCACTGACAGAAATGAAAACAAAAATATGTATGTATATGTGTATTTTTCCACCTCTTTTCGTAATAATGTAGGCAGTCAATGCTTTTAACCAAAAAAAACAAATACAAGAACACAAAAATCACAGAGGCACAGCAATTTTGTTATTACCTTATTAAATTTCATACACTTTTTAAACATTCTATATAATAGAATTTAATAATTTATTACCCTCTTTTTCTTTGCACTCAGTAATATTTGTGTTTTTGATGATTAAATTCATAAAAACATTTTAAACAAAGGAGATGACTCCAAATTTTAGGAAGAAAGGATCGTTTTGCTTGAGTGCTAAATGTCATCCTCTTTCCTTTTATTGTTCTTTTTCTTTATTAAATAGCAAGTAATTTAATTTCTCTCTTAATGATGCTCCCTCCCCCCAAAAAAAAATAAAACTAGAAAAACATAATAACAAATATGTGTAGTCAAAGCATTTTTCCTTATTGGCCATGATCAAAAATGTATCATTCTACATTTTTAGTCCATCTTCTCTCTGGCAGAAGGTGAGTGGTATGGTTTTATCGTTAGTCTTTTGAAGTCATGATTTATCATTGCACTGACCAGAGTTCAAATAAAAATATTTTCAAAGTTTGCTTTTCTTTATGATGTTGTCTTTATTAGACAAATTCCTCTCCTGGTTCTGCTGTCTTTACTCTGCATCATTTCATACAGATCTTGACCCTAAATGTGCTTGAATATAGGAGAGGCCTGGTTTCAAATTCAGGTGTCTGTACTAGCTGTATGATCATGGACAAACAATATAAGCTACATTTCCTATTTTGTAAAGTAGGGGTAATAACACTTGTACAGAATCGATGTGAGGAAATTTCTTTAAATGCCTTGAAGTGCTATATGAATGTGAAATATTCATAAATATAGTAAAAACAATAAACAGAAAATACTTGACATTTATAAATTTTCTGGAATAAATGTAATTAAAATCTGGTGGTATCTTAATTGCAAGTGCATACAGGTATGTTTGGATATATATGTATACACATAGATTTATTAATTTGCAAAAAAAAATACATGGTACTTTATAATTAGAAGTAATATATGACCAATCAGAACAAAAACAAAAATATATTTCATTCATCATCTTCTGATTATTTTTGTGTTTGGTTAATTTAGAGCTTGGTGATTTAATTATTACCTATTGACACTGGCAACAATGGTTTGCTTGAAAGAAAGAGGTAATTAAAAGCAGTATCTGAGAATCAGATACAAACTGCAAGGCAAAGGTCACCAAAGGGCATTAAATTAAACAGGTTTTTTAACATATGCTCTCCATTTTGTAATTGTTTAACATGATTGGCTAATGTTTCTGGTAATGGAATTTAAAGATTTTAAGAGACCTTCATTAATTTAGTACGTAGTTCATTCTTTTAATGTAGTATGTTTTCCAGAATACTCCATTGTGTTTTATAGATGATGTCTATATTCTTAGATCACATTCTGTAATTCTACCAAAGCCTAATGAGGGAAACCTCTACCTGTTAATAATTGGGTAAATTGGGTAATGTTTTTAATTTTGTCAGGAGAGGAATAATTATGTTGAAAATAGAATAGAAAAATCATTTAGTAGCTGATCTTGAACCCTAGCCAATCATCTTGAAAATCTGCATACTGTTGGTTACAAGGGAAATTGGACTAGATAAACCATGAATGCAATTTAACATGAAAATACTGGCTCATATTTCCTATTTAGAATAGATCAATAACCAGATCTTCATAGAAAAGAGAGCACATTTACATTGAAAATATTGTTATCTGAAATAGATTAATGTTCACATTCTCTTGAAATCTTTGATAAGATACAGGGTAAGAAACCACTTCTTTTTTGTGAGGAGTCATTTGGTATAGTTGATAAAGAGCTGATCTTAGAGCCAGGGAGACTGAGTTTTAGTCTCTTCTTTGACATATACTGGTTGTGTGACGCTGAGCAAGTCATCTAACTTCTTAATTCATTAGGCAACTCTCTGATTATAACTCTACCATTATAAGTGGTAGAGAAGCTTCCAGTCTGCACTAGTAGAGGAATACTTCACCAAGGAGTTCCATATACCAGTGAAATCACACATCTGCTTTGTACTTGTTTGCCCATTTTGCAAAATGATGAAGGTTGCATCATCCAGTGTGTTAGGGAGACAGTGACTAATACCTCTAGTTTAGCGTTTAAAAAGGGAATATTTACATCAAAGATATAGCAAGAACAAACATAAAAACTTTTCCCCAATCCCTCAAAGGACATAATATCCTCTACTCCACTTTGGTGTCTCTGGAGGAAATTAGATTTGCAGCTCACCAAGTTAGCATCCAAAAGCAGTATCCATGCCAGATAAACTCTCCTACTAGGTTTAGGTCCCAGAACACTCTCAGAGATGTTTGCTGATTTCTCAGAGTGTTGATGCTGGACCAGCTGCAACAGTCAACCTGGGTTCTGACTCCAAGATCCTATCTCTCTCTCTCTAAATCAGATCCAAAGACTCCGCTCCCTTCACATAGAATTGAAAAGAACAAAGGAAAAGGCTGAAGGAGCCTTTCATATGAACTGAATGGAGGAAGAAGGCCCTTCTATTAGATTGTGAGTTTGTTAAGGAAAAAAACTGTCTTTTGCCTTTCTTTGTATTCACAGAGCTTATCATAGTGCCTAGCACATAGTAGGCACTGAGTATATGCTTTGATTGACTGCCCTGTATGCCATCACTAGATGCTATCACACCCCTAGAGCACAGTTGAAAACAATGAGATGAAATAACAAAAAGCAGTTGGAATTAATAGGCTTTTGAATGCCTTGAGAGCCAATTACCACCATACCACCATTTTACACACACACACACAGGTTTTATTATGGTTTTCAGTAGTAATGCTTCTTAAATTATCTTTCTTCATGACAGAAGGAAGTTCTAAGGGAAATATAGACAAGATCATTGAAAATATCATCTTGACTTTATTATACCGTTTTAAAAAAAGGCCTGTATTTAAGGTGATACAGAAAACTTTTAAAGGAATCAACTACACTTACCCTTGCTTGCCCTTATCACCATTTTCCCACTAACTCTTGCACTCTCGATTCCAACCATTTGTTTCAGTTGCTCTTTCAAAGCCTAACAGTGATACCTTAACTGCAAAATCCAGTGGGGGTTTTTTTCTCAGTCCTCACCTTTCTTTTCCTCTGGCACTTTTGACACTTTTCATCTGCTTGCTGCTAGATAATTTTTCTTCCTTTGGGTTCTGTAAACTATCATTCTTCCAGTCACCAAGTTCCTGACCTTGGAGTCATTCTGCACCAGAGGTACCTAACTTTTTTTGTGTCATGGACCCCTTTGGCAATCTGCGGAAGCCTATGAATGTCTTCTCAGAATGTTTAAATGCATAAAATAAAATTCATTAGAATTCCAAAGGAAGCTAAATATAATAAAATGCAGTTATCACATGATTTTTTAAAAAATTAATAGATATCAGACTAGGAGTCCTTGTCTTAGACTCTTGGTTATTAATAACTTACATCCATTTGATAGATTTTATTGATTCTGCTGCCACATCTCTTACAGTATTCCTTATCTCCCTATTTATATGACCACCACACTAATTTAGGTCCTAACATCCTCTCTCAAACTCATCCTCTGTATAGCTAGCTGCCAAAATATCTCAAGGTACAAATCTGACCATGTCGCATACTCCCACAACCCCCAATCAAAAACATTAGTGGCTACCCTGTTCCCTCTAGGATAAATTCTAAGCCTTGCAAAATCTGGTCACAATCTACCTTTCTTATTTCACATTGCTCCCCATAATATGTTTTATATTTCAGCAACGCTGCACTAAGCTCAATACTCCATATTCTACCTCCTTATATTTTCTCAGGCCATCCTGCATGCTTTCTGACAACTAATTTCATAATTAGAGCTTTACAAAAATGGAATGGGTTCTCCCTCACTACATGTCTTCATGCAAAGGCTGGATAACTATTTGTTGGACATGTTAAAGAGAGAAATTATTTTAATATATTTGATCAGAATAAACTGTAAAATACCTTCTGACTCTTTGAAAAATATTTATAACTAAACCAGAAAACCTGTTCTGTTTTTGTTTCATTTTAATATCAAAATGCTGAAAGCTACATATGTGCCATCAGAGTTGTGAATTACCATTGTGAATAAGCCAGCCTGGCTTGATTAAGTTAAAACAATAGTGTCAAACCCAGCCTCCTAGATTAAAACACAACTGGGAAATGTTTAACAAAATAAAAATACAATACAAGCTAGACAATATTAATTTGTGGTTTTCTGAGTCAATAAGCAGAGTTCTATAAGGATCCATAACTACTGAGTTAAAGCATAGCCTTATATTGTAAAATAAATGCACATGAATTCAGCAGCTATTATTTTGAAAGTACCATACTACTAGTTATTTTTATTCCACAGTGACTCTAAAACAGTTATTTATATTTCAAAAGACTTTAAATTTCCAAAGAAAATTTATTTCATATAAAACCTTTAGTCCTCAATATTATGAATGTGGAATGTTTTTGCATGTTAGTGTTTTTTTTAACTTAAAAACTTATTTTTAAAGTTAGATTTTAGAAATATCAATAGTCTTTTTCTTGATATAACTTAAAGAATTAATTTTATGTTCTCATCTGATTCTTCCTATAGAGAGAGATGATCCTTAAAATGATTACTGCTTTAAAATATATGGCCTTTCCCCAGTTGATAAATGGTCAAAGGATATGAACAGGCAATTTTCAGAGGAAGAAATTAAAGATATCTATAATCATATGAAAAAATGCTCTAAATCACTTTTGATTAGAGAGATGCAAATCAAAACAACTCTGAGGTACCACATCACACCGATTACGTTGGCAAACATGAAAGAACAGGAAAATGATAAATGTTGGAGAGGATGTGGGAGAGTTCAAACACTAATTCATTGTTGGTGGAGCTGTGAGCTGATCCAACCATTCTGGAGAACAATTTGCAACTATGCCCAAAGGGCTACAAAAATGTGCATACCCTTTGACCCAGCAATAGCGCTTCTAGGACTGTATCTCCGAGAGATCATAAAAATGGGAAAGGGTCACACATGTACATAAATATTTATAGCAGCACTCTTTGTAGTTGCCAAAAACTGGAAATCAAGGGGATGCCCATCAATTGGGGAATGGCTGAATAGATTATGGTATATGAATGTAATGGAATACTATTGTGCTATAAGGAATGATGAACAAGAAGACTTCAGAGAGGCCTGGAAAGACTTATATGACCTGATGCTGAGCAAAAGGAGTAGAACCAGGAGAGCTTTGTGCACAGCAACAACCACAGAGTGCAAGAGTTGTTTCTGGTAGACTTGGATCTTTTTTTTCTTTTTTTTAAAAATGTATTTATTTAAGTTTTCAACATTCATTTCCACAAAATTTTGGGTTCCAAATTTTCTCCCCATTTGTCCCCTACCCCTGCCCCAAAACGCCAAGCATTCTAATTACCCCTATCACCAATCTGCCCTTCTTTCTAACATCCCTCTCTTCCCTTGTCTCCATCTTCTCTTTTGTTCTGTAGGGCAAGATAACTTTCTATACCACATTACCTGTATTTCTTATTTCCTAGTTGCAAGAACAATACTCAACAGTTGTTCCTAAAACTTTGAGTTTTAACTTCTCTTCCTCCTTCCCTCCCTACCCATTCCCTTTGGGAAGGCAAGCAATTCAATATAGGCCATATCTGTGTAGTTTTGCAAATGACTTCCATAATAGTCGTGTTGTGTAAGACTAACTATATTTCCTTCCATCCTTTCGTGCCCCCATTTCTTCTACTTTCTCTTTTGATCCTGTCCCTCCCCAAGAGTGTTCACTTCTAATTGCTCCCTCTACCCATTGCCCTTCTTTCTATCATCCCCCCCACCCTGCTTATCCTCTTCTCCCCCACTCTCCTGTATTGTAAGATAGGTTTTCATACCAAAATGAGTGTGCATTTTATTCCTTCCTTTAGTTGAATGTGATGAGAGTAAGTTTCACATTTTTCTCTCACCTCCCCACTTTTCCACTCCACTGAAAAATCATTTACTTGCCTCTTTTATGAGAGATAATTTGCCCCATTCCATTTCTCCCTTTCTCCTCCCAATATATTTCTCACCCCTTAATTTCAATTTTTTTAAGATATGATCCCATCCTATTCAATTCACCCTGTTCTCTGTGTGTGTGTGTGTGTGTGTATGTGTGTGTGTGTGTATATAATCCCACCAACTACCCAGATACTGAAAAAAGTTTGAAGAGTTACAAATATTGTCTTTCCATGTAGGGATGTAAATAGTCCAACTTTAGTAAGTCCCTTATGATTTCTCTTTGCTGTTTACTTTTTCATGCTTCTCTTGATTCTTGTTCTTGAAAGTCAAATTTTCTTTTCAGCTCTGGTCTTTTCATCAAGAATGCTCGAAAGTCCTCTATTTCATTAAAAGACCATTTTTTCCCCTGAAATATTATACTCAGTTTTGCTGGGTAGGTGATTCTTGGTTTTAGTCCTAGTTCCTTTGACTTCTGGAATGTAATATTCCATGCCCTTCGATCCCTTAATGTAGAAGCTGCTAGATTTTGTGTTATCCTGATTGTGTTTCCACAATACTTGAATTGTTTCTTTCTAGCTGCTTGCAATATTTTCTCCTTGATCTGGGAACTCTGTAATTTGGCCACAATGTTCCTAGGAGTTTCTCTTTTTGGATATCTTTCAGGCAGTGATCGGTGGATTCTTTCAATATTTATTTTGCTCCCTGGTTCTAGAATCTCAGGGCAGTTTTCCTTGATAATTTCATGAAAGATGATGTCTAGGCTCCTTTTTTGATCATGCTTTTCAGGTAGTCCCATAATTTTTAAATTGTCTCTCCTGGATGTATTTTCCAGGTCAGTTGTTTTTCCAGTAAGATATTTCATGTTATCTTCCATTTTTTCATTCTTTTGGTTTTGTTTTGTGATTTCTTGGTTTCTCATAAAGTCATTAGCCTCCATCTGTTCCATTCTAGTTTTGTAAGAACTATTTTCTTCAGTGAGCTTTTGAACCTCCTTTCCCATTTGGCTAATTCTGCTTTTTAAAGCATTCTTCTCCTCATTGACTTTTTGAACCTCTTTTGCCAATTGAGTTAGCCTATTTTTCAAGGTGTTATTTTCTTCAGCATTTTTTGGGTCTCCTTTAGCAAGGTGGTGACCCACTTTTCTTGCTTTTCTTGTATCTCTCTCATTTCTCTTCCCAGATTTTTCTCTACCTCTCTTACTTGATTTTCAAAATCCTTTTTGAGCTCTTCCATGGCCTGAGCCCATGGTATATTTATTTTGGATGTTTGGGATACAGAAGCCTTGACTTTTATGTCTTTCCCTGATGGTAAGCATTTTTCTTCCTCATCAGATAGGATGGAAGAAGATATCTGTTCACCAAGAAAATAACCTTCTATAGTCTTATTTTTTTCCCCTTTTTTGGGCATTTTCCCAACCAATTACTTGACTTTTAGGTCCTTTGTCAAGAGTAGGGTATATTCCGGGAATCTGTAAGCTCTCAGTTCCTCCAAGGTGACACAATCAAGCGTGTACACTGCTCTGGGAGTAGGGAGAGATTTTTGTGCCCAGAATCTTAGCAGTTACTTCTCCACAGCCACCTGGTCTCCAGTTCCGCCAGGTCAGCACTGGAGACTGATTTTCAGTTAAGCTGTGGGGGCAGGGCCGCCATTCAGTGCAAGACAAAGACCAGCTCCCTCAGGGCCTCTACATAGTGCTGAGGTAATATTCAGCTCCTCAGTGCCCCCAGGGGTTTTTACGCTCCAACAATGGATGCCAGCGGCTGTACAGGCTGCTGTGTGGCCTCTGTGGCCGCTGCCTGCTGCTGGAGCTATGGGAAGGCCCTTCTCCCTTCCCGGCCAGCTGAAAAAATCCCGTCACTGACCTTTGGTGCCTGTGGGTTGAGGGATCTGCAGACCACTGCTGCTGGGACTGGGGATTCGCTGCTACTGCAACTGGAGATTCCTCCCCACATGTGTCCTCCTCACAGAGTCACGCTGCACCATGCAGCCAAGGCTGGACTGGGCTCCGCTCCAGGTCCCATGCAACCGACGTTTCCGTTGGCCTTTCAGGTCACCCTGGGTTGGAAATCTTCTCCGCTCTGTTGTTCTCCACTTCTGCTGCTCCAAAATTTGTTGAGAGTCCCCCTCTACAAGTATTTTATGGGCTGTGTGGGGAGAGACTACGTATGTGTGTCTTTCTACTCCGCCATCTTGGCTCCGCCCCCCTAGACTTGGATCTTCATAGCAATGCAAGGACATTAAAAAAAAAAATCACAATGGTCTTCTAAGCCAAAATGCCTTCCACATTCAGAGAAAGAACTATGGAATTCAATCGCAGAATGTAGCAGATCATTTTTCTTTTGTATGTGTGTATGTATTATGTTTTGGTTTGTTATATGATTTCTCCCATTTATTTTAGTTCTTCTACACAGCATGACTATAATGAAAATGTATTCAATAGGAACATATGTTTAGATCCTATATATGCCGTCTTGGGGAGGGAAGGGGGTGGTGGGGGATAGGTAGGGGGGAAAGAATATCTCAGTTTTATGGTAGTGATTGTACAGCATTAAAAATAAATAAAATGAATATATATTTTAAAAAATTGACCATAAAAAAAAAATATATGGCCTTTTAGTCCAGGTCTAATGACTTTACTACAAGTTGCTAACTCAAATGGGTTGTGAAGCCATGCATAAACTAAATAATAAACAGATGTGAGTCACCAGATATAGAATGCTTAAGTCCTAGCTGCAATGGGACACAAATGAGATGATAGGGTATTAGAAGAAAGATACAATTTATAGGTCAAAATGTAATAGTAACCTTTCACTTACTAAATTGAAAATTAACCTTAGGAGTATTGGATCATTTTCAGCTTCTGTAGACTAGTTATTGAAGAAAATTATCTTTTAAATTTTCTTCCTGTGATTTTGAACATTTGAAAAATACTCTTTTTAAAATATCTATTTCTTATACTTTTGTGTATTTCTTTTCTGCTGCCTCTATAATATCTTCTTTTATTAGTGCTGACAGTGCCATTCACTGGCATTAGTAATATGCTGTAAATTATAGTACTGAATTATCAACACTGTGATTTTAGCACAGTAGTGTAACTCTCAAACTTCGTGACAAGCAGGAAACTCAGAGGCTGAGTTCTAATTCCAACTGCACTCAGTGACTCATTGGGTGACAAACACGTTCATACTCTAAGAGTTCCCAAAGGCCTTAGAGGTCATCTCTACTCACTTTCTGTCCAATGTAGAAATCCTACCTGTGTCATTTCCTTGACAGGTGTTTATCCAATGTATGCCTGAATTTTTTCCAGTGAAAGGAAGGTTATTATGCCAAACACCAAGCAACCTACTCTATCACTGTGATTTTATCATTATAAAAATATAAAATCAGCTGGTTTTGTTCTCAGTATTCATTAGTACAGGGCTTACCATCTTCCAAAATTAGTTTAGCCAAGTTGAATCTATATAAAGTCTTGAAAATTTTTGAAAGAAAAAAATTTTTTCACCTATAATACACTTGTTTCCCCTAAAAAGTTTTTTTTTCAGAAGAAATTGAATATTGATATATTTTAGAAAGAAAAAATCAAGTAACCAGTGAGGAGCCATATTAATATACATATAATTCTCAGTCTCCTGGCACACTAAAAAGAATGGCAGTAAAAAGATTTGAGTTCTAGTGCCATATTTCTACCATTCCTTTTGTAACTATGGAAAAGGCATTTAACCTCTCTTGGATCAATTACCTTGTGTCAAATTAGATGACTACTAAGGACTCCTATAGCTCTAACATTCTGTTACATGTCTAGTCTTTTATTAGTTGCCCAGTACTTGGTTTGTAAGTAACATAGGTTTGTTTCTTTTTTTTAATCTCTTGTTTTCATATTGCATGGATTTTTCCTCTCTATCACTCTCCTTTCTCCCTTAAAAAAGAAATTAAAGAGGAGAGGAAACACTCCAACAGAAATGATCAATACCTAAGAAAAAAACATGATGTTAAATATAATGTACCACATTCATAGGTCCCTCTTCCTCAGCAAAGAGAGGAGGCAGTTTTCTTCTCAGTTCTTTTTTTGGGGGGAGAGGGGCAAACTTTTTTTTTTATAATTTCACAACATTCAGTTCTGATTATTTTGATTCTATTTATGTTGTTGTATTTATTTATTTATTTCTACATTGGACAGAAAGTGTATGTTGTTTTCCTTGCTCTGCTTACTACATGTTGGATGGAAGGGGGGGAATGTATATATATCTCCGTGTTTTTCTGTATTCATCATGTTCATCATTTCTCACAACGCAGTTATATTCTTGTACATTCATGTACCACTATTTATTACAGAGGACAAACTATGCTGGATTGATTCAGTTTCTATATAATAACCCATCATGTAGATATTTAATTTAAATTCAGCACATATCTGCTAAGCATCTACATATATGCAAAACACTTAGATGGCCATATGGTCTCACTGGTATTGGTACTCCTTTCAACTGTGATATTACCACTACACCATACTTTCTCACCTGTATAGTTATCTTTGGCCTTCCATGTAAGTCTGTGTCTTCCTTAGGGGAGCCATCCAACATGCTGGATTCTTTTCATGAACTCTTTTAGTGTCACAAGGATGTCAATATAGCACTTGATCTATCCATTCTCTGGCTTTCATACTTGATTTTTTTACTGTTCATTTGTTTCCATTGTGTTCGATTCTTTTTGACCACATTTGGGGGTATTTTGACAAAGATACTGGAATGTTTTGCCATTTCCTTCTCCAGCTCATTTTACAAATGAGCAACTGAGGCAAACAGATGAGTCTTCCTGACTCTAGGCTTGAAACACCATCCACTACACCACAGAACTACCCCTGTTTTCCTGCTTACTCCTTGACTAATCCATATCTTTCTGTTCATGAATTTCCTTGATACGTGGTTTCCATGCCATCACTTGTGCACGAGACATCATTAGTAATGTGCCACAGACTATGTTTATCAGCTCTCCGTTTTTTCATTGCCTTTTGGGTCACCTATAATTTTTATTTTTTAAGACATCTTATTGTTTTGTGATTTACAGCATCACTGGGAAAATATTGGTGTCAGAGAATCAATGAATTCTGGAGTTGAAAGGAACAGTTTAGGCTGTTTTATTCAGCCTATACCTCAGTAATGAAGCCCTCTACAAATAGAGCATTCTCATTCAACTTTTGCTTAAAAATAATGTAATGGAAAGAGCCCGTTGATTCTAAAGATAAAGGACTTTGATTCAGATCCTGCCCCTGATACTTCCTGCCTGTCTAACTTTGGGCATATCACTGAAGCTTTCAATGCCTCCGTTTCTTCAACTGAAAAATGAAGATATTGGACTATATATATTCTCTCTAAAGTCTAGATTTACAACTCTAAATTTACAATCCTAATAATTCTGTGACATCTAGTAAAGGGGGTCACATTACTTCCTGTGACAACCCAGTCTAGTTTTGAGTAGTTGTAATTCTTAGGAACGTTTTCCTTTCATCAAACCTAAATTTTCCTATTTGCAACTTTAGTCAACTACCAGGTATTTGTTAAGTGTCTGCTGTGTTCCGAGCATTGTTGTAGACACTAGGGATAAAAAGACAAAACACAAAATAGTTCATCCTCTCAAGGAGTTTAAATTCTGTTGGGAGAGACAGCATGTACATATGTATATACAGAATCAACACAAAATAAATACAAGGTAGTTAGGGAAGAATGAGGAAAGACGATGTAAAAACTGGTATCTGAACTATGGGTTTTTTGTTTCGTTTTGGTTTTTTTTTGTTATAGCCAAGATTCCAACCCAAGTCCTTCCAATTTATTGGTTTTCTTTTTTTTTTTAATTAATTAATTTTATTTATTTTCAGTGTTCTATAATAACTACCATATAACTTAGATTACTATTTACCTCTACCTCCCTCCTCCCTCCCCAGGACGGCATACAGTTTTGTAGTTCTACACATACGTTCCTATTAAATACATTTTCACTATAGTCATGCTGTGTTGAAGAATTAAAATGAGTGGGAGAAATCATCTAACAAACCAAAACGCAATACACACACACACACACACACACACACACACACACACACACACACGATCTGCTACATTCTGTGATTGAATTCCACAGTTCTTTCTCTGGATGTGGAAGGCATTTTGCCTTAGAAGACCTTTGGGAATTTTTTTTAAGTCCTTGCATTGCAATGAAGTTCCAGTTCCACCAGAAAAAACTCTCACACATTGTGGTCATTGCTGTGTACAAAGATCTCCTGGTTCTGCTCCTTTTGCTCAGCATCAGATCATGTAAGTCCTTCCAGGCCTCTCTGAAGTCTTCCTATTCATTATTCCTTATAGCACAATAGTATTCCATTACATTCATATACCATAATTTATTCGGCCATACCTCAACTGATGGGCATCCCCATGATTTCCAATTTTTGGTCACCACAAAGAGTGCTGCTATAAATATTTTCGACCATGTGGGAACCCTTTCCCATTTTTATGATCTCTTGGGAATACAGTCCTAGAAGCGCTATTGCTGGGTCAAAGGGTATTTTTGTAGCCCTTTGGGTATAGTTCCAAATTGCTCTCCAGAATGGTTGGATCAGCTCACAGCTCCACCAACAGTGTATTAGTGTTCCAACTCTCCCACATCCTCTCCAACATTGATCATCTTCCTGTTTTGTTATGTTTAGCAATCTGATAGGTGTGATGTGGTACCTCAGAGTTGTTTTGATTTGCATCACTCTAAGTGATTTAGAGCATTTTTTCATATGACTATAGATATCTTTAATTTCTTCCTCTGAAAATCTCTGAGCTACATTTTGAAGGATGTCAGGGATTCTAGCATGAGATGGCATGAGATGAGAGAACATTCCTTGTCTGGGAACAGACCAGAGACAAATGCAAAGGCCCAAAAATGAGGGTGGCATGGAGGGTACTGTGTAAGGAACAGAGAAGCTTGGTTTGGCTGGATCATAGAGTGTAGGAAGGAGATTAATACATTGTGAGATTCGAAAGGGATGTTGGGTTCAGACTATTAAAGGTGTTAAAAGTCACATTGAGGAATTTATATTTTATCATAGAGGCCATGGGGAGTTTATTGAGTGGGAAAGTAACGTGATCAGATCTATGCTTAAGGAAAATCACTTTGTGGAAGATGGATTGAAGAGGGGAGAAACGAGGCAGAAAGACTAATTAGGAGGACGTTGCAGAAGTATGGACAATAGGAGATGGAGATTTGAATTAAAGTGGTGGCTAAATGAATAGTGATAAGCAAATGGATACAAAAGATGTTGTGGATATAGAAGTGGCAAGACTGTTATTCAGGGGAGTCATTTTCATTCATAGTTCTGCTTTTTAGGCCCAGAGTAGCTCCTCTTTTGTCTGACAGCCCATCAACTTACTTGAACATAGCTGTCCTGTCCCTTGCCCCCCAAAGTCTTCTTTTTCCAGGCTAAATATCCCCAGTTTTTGTCATACTATCCCTTTATGACAGCTGCAGTTCTCACCATCCTGGTTACCCTCTTGGATACCTTCCAGCTTATCAGTGTCACTGCTAAAATGTTTTGCCCAGGATTGAACACTGTGCTGCAGATGTGGTATGACCATGGCACAATGCAGCAATAATAGTTTCTGACACTGCCTTTCCTAATGAATCTTAGGTTTCCTTAGCCTTCTTGATGTCCTTATTCTGTTACTGGCTTATCAGACTTTCAGTCAACTAAAAACCCTAGATCTTTCTCAGGGGGAAAAACTATTATCTAAATACACTTCCCCTTGTGAACTTCTCTCCTGTTGGTTGAGAGTTCTGGAACTATGGGGATGTTCATATACACATAGGCAACTGGATGGTGCAATAATGAGAGCACTGGGCCTTGAATCAGGAAGACCTTACACACTTACTTTGTGACCCTGCGCAAGTCACTTAACCTGTATTTACTTCAACTTCCTCAAGTGTAAAATGGGGATAAAATGGCAACTACCTTGAAGGTTTATTGTAAGAATCAAATGAGATAATATTTGCAAAGCACTTTGTTATTTAAATGTTTATTCCCCTCCTCACCCCTGTATTACGTCATCTGCAAAAAAAACAAAAATGGTAAAAGTGACCAAACTGTCGTATATTTTAACATAGCAATATCGGTAGCTATAATCTGTTATCAGGACCATATTCAAACCATTTCCAGTTTGGTAATATTAAAGCAATGTTTCTCATGTAAAACCTTTGAGAATACAGGGTCACTTTGCACCAAAATGAGGTATCATAGCAAGATTTTAGTGGAGGAAGTAGAATTGAGTAATGTAAACTATATAGTAAAACTGAGACCAAACATATCCCTCTACAAGCTCTAGTGGTTCCCTATTACCTCCAGGATCAAATATAAAATCTTGTTTAGCTTTTAAAGTCCATCATAATCTGACCACTTCCAACCTCTCCAGTTCTCTTGTACCATGCTTTCCTGCACCTCCTCTACATCCATTATGCCACTGGCTTCCTTGTTGCTCATCCCAACTAAGTTAGACTCTAAGTATTTTCCCTTACTGTTTGTTCCCCATGCCTAGAATCCCTTCTCATCTCCTCCTGACTTCTCTGGCCGCCTTCAAGTCTTATCTAAATGACTACTTTCTTCAAGAAGCCTTTCCCAGTCCTCCTTTATTTCTGATGTCTTCTGAGATTAACCCAGATTCATCCTGTATATATTTTGTTTGCATGTTGTTCCCCAATTAAACTGTGAGTTCCTTGAGAGCAGGAACTGGTTTTTGCCCCTTTTTTGGTATCCCTAATTCTTAGCACAGTTTCTGGCACATAGTAGGCATTTAAATGCTTATTGACTGTTAGAAGATACAAAATAAAACTCTAGTAAAAAGTATGTGTAATTTAGCATGTCACAGTCTTCTACAAAGGAAACTAATGATAGTTTTTATATGGGAAAATGTACAGATCTCTAACCATAAAAAAACCTCTTTATAGCTTCTCCCTATCTAAATTATATTAAATGGCATTCATTGTTATCATTAGTGGCTATAAATATATCTATGGAAACTTATGGCATGTCATTTGATTTTTTCCTGATTATTTTTAAACTCATTATAAAGTCAGATAAAACTTTTTAAAATAAATGAAAAGGCACTATTCAGTAAAAATCAAAATCCTCATGAAGATTTTGATGCACATTGGTGATTTTTCTCAAGAAAATTCATTCCTCCAGTCATTCATCCTTCTTTTATGTTTGAATGTTAAATTATAAGGTATTTTTAGTTACTTTAACTGTAGAAGAGTTCTGAGTTATATTGTTTGTTGAAACTTAAATACATAGCACTTTAAAGTTATTGTCAAAGATAACTTCAAAAACATTTTTAACATTAAAATATTTTCATTTAAGGAATATTCATAAATGGCTTTCTATTTTAATATTTTTCTTATTTCATAATTGGCTTATTTTTAATTGTGAGAATATTTTAATTTAGATATGCTATATGCCTGTGTTATATAGAGCCAGTATAGCTATCATTTTGCAAAATTCTTTGACCTCTAACATGGCCTTTCTTAACATGGAAGTGTCATCTGTTTACAATATTATCAAATAGAAGAGTAAGACAACATCTAGTCACTTTCTCTACTTCCAGAACTAAACTATCCAGGACTGATAGGTACTTGTTTCTTGCTAGTCTTCAAAGATCTCTAGAGACCTAATAAGGAAAATTTACTTCAATTTATTAGGTACTAATTACATTAAAAAGTCTTCATAGTGAGTAATGTTCTCTTTTCTAAAAAATGTCAGGTAAACATTTTTTCATATTGAATAACTAGAAAAATATCGTTCAGTATTGTAGTTGAAATGATGAACTACCTCCCTATCCCATCCCCTATTCCCCCCCCTCCCATAGTAGGGAGGGAGGGAGGGAACAACTCTTTGAGTTTCAAAGCTATAAACTTTCCTAAGTTTATCACATCATCGTAAACCTTCTGACCTCTAACCTAAAGCCTACCATTTGTCTTTGATGCCATTTACATGAGGGAATAATTGACCTCTAACATTTTATATGGTTTTCTTTAGGTAGCTCTGGTGCAATGGACAGAGAGTGTTGGTCTTACTCTGGTTAACAGGGACCTTACCTCAATGCAGCTGAAGACCCCTGGTGGACAGATTCTGACATACTCTATTCTACAGATTTTTCCCTTCACTTCTGAGAGCAAACGCATGGGAATCATAGTGAGGGTGAGTTCTTTTAACTCATTCTGGAAAAATACTTTATATTCTGCTTCAACCTTTACATTGCAAATAGACTACTCTGACATAGTAGTTTTAATTATTTAAAAGGTTTTATTCTTCGACATCCAATGTTTTATGAAATCAATAAAGAACTTTAGTCAAAAACCTTATGTTTAGATATAGGAAAGGGAAGTTAAGAATTCATTATGCTCTATGTGTACCTTCCTTTTTCAATAAGACAAAATCAAGACCAGCCAACCACAGATGGGTTAGAAACCCCTAAACTAATGATCCATTGACAGAGGAATTAATGAGCCATTCACAGATATAAAATAACCTAACAAGTTAAATGGCTGAATATACAGGAATGCTTACTTGTGAATCTTTTGTGTTAACCTGGGCTGTTTAAAATTAAACAAAAACACATTTAATTTATTCGTACTTTATGATCATAAGTTTACCAAATATACAGCTGACCACTTTTTGAAGAGCACCTGTCCATTGATATATCTTGGAAGTTTGCAAAACAGCTAAGTTCTAAATTACTCTGTAAGAATTTGAGAGAAGTAATGCCTATATTGCTGTGATATTCACAAACCTTTTGACAAATTTGATTTTATTAATTAACCTCAAAGATCAAATAAAATATATGATCTTAGTTCTTGATTGTGTACTTGATGGCAGGGTTCAGCCCATATAGCAAAAGATTTTTCCTAAAGGGATGTATTTTGCATTAACTCAAAAGTTAGTTATTAGAAGTTCCATCACTTAAATAGAATTGTGTTTATTTTCATTGCATTTACAGGATGAATCTACTGCAGAAATTACATTTTATATGAAAGGTGCTGATGTTGCTATGTCCAGCATTGTACAGTACAATGACTGGTTAGAAGAAGAGGTAAGACTTTTCAACTTCTTTTTCCATAAAATTAGTTCTGCAATATATTTAAATGACTGAGTTTTGTAAGTAGCAGAGAGAGAAAGCGTATTTTCTATTCTCAATTTTATGTTACTACTAGTATTACTAGAACAAGTTTACAAAAAGGAATTCCAAGCCAAGCATTGGCATCCAACAAAGTGGCTTAAGAAAGAAGTTATTTTCATTTCTTCATGAAGCAAAAAAGAAAGCAGCAAAATAAAACACAGAAGTGAGTCTTTTTTAGTGGTTGTTTGCAGACTGCTTCTTTTTTGTAGTATGAATCATGAAGAAGATGGCAAATAATATGCAGTCATTTTGAAGAATATTTTGCATTCTGTCAGAAGAAAGTTAAGTATATTAAAAATTATTCACTCAGATTTCAAAATAGTTTTATGAATGCAACCAGTGTGATACTTTAAAACATTTTAAAAACTATTATTAACCTAATTAGATTTTTAGAAATTGTTCTAATATACAATTGTCTCTACACAGAATTTATGCAGACTAGATTCTAAAGCCAATTTATCCATCAAATTACACTGAAAATAATAATATTTCTGTCTCATAATGTCTTATTCAGCTAGACTATTCTTTCTGATGGTCAGATTTCTGGTTTTTTGACTGCTTAAGTGAAAGCTTTTAATTGTTGACCAATTCTGTTTCTGTTTCATATACACAAATCATACTTTATCGTATCTGTATGTTCACATATAACCCATTGTATAGTTAAGCATCAGAAATGATCTTAATCTGCCCTACACAAAGACAATATGTTAACATAAAGATCACACCACATATGTTCATAATGGTGTTGGCAATATGAATCAATATCTCCTTCAGGGCACTTTGATTTAATCAGGGACATGAATAAATTAAACTCCCTCAAGACCTACTAGAATGTCATAAAAATTACTTTTGGCGATAATGATGCACAATTAATTGTAAAGTATTTGTTTAATTTATTTAGTATTCTGAGGTCAAATCAATCAATGTCTTGCACCAAACAGACAACACTAAATTCTTTCCCACAAAGACAGCTTTATTAAGACCATCATGTATTATTTTTCCACTCATTTACTCTTTATAGAGAATACCAAAGGTCTGCTGTACATATCTCTGCACATAATAACAGCAACAAGAAAAATAATAACATTTCTATAGTGCTGTAAGGTTTGCAAAAACCTTTACATAGTTATCTCTTTCAGTCCTTACAACAACCCTGTAAGATAGGGGCCAATATTATTCCCCATTTTACAGATGTGGAAACTGAGGCTGAGAGAAGTTAAGTTATTTGCCCAGGTCACACAGCTTATAGGTGTCTGAGGTAGGATTTGAACAAAAATCTTTTGAATCCAAGTCTATCAGTGTATCCACTCTGCCACATAAATTCCTCCATATAAAAGCTACACTTGAAAAAACAAAATCCTTATGTGTATATATTTTATTCTAAAAGAATTTTGCTTTCTCAAAAATAACAGTAAACAAGTTCATGAGTTTACGGTGTTCTCTTCTCAAGAAAAAGCCCTAAAATTGTAATGATGGGCATAAACCTTTGCTCTCAAAATCAGGAAGTGTAAGACTCTTCATCTGGGAAAAATGAATATTTTTATAAATCTGCTCCTGAAATTTTGGAATATTCATTGTGAAAAAATGTAAAGTATCACTCAGTTCTCAGATACAAGAGACAAACTCTGATTAGTTTACAATCTGCTTGACTTTGATTAACTTCCTTCCAGTTCAGATGTCATATACTCTTCCTGTTATTGCTTTCCAGATTCAGACTTCCAAGATATTCTTAGTGAAAGACTTTATAATTTCCTTTTATGTATTAATTGGAAGACCCCAAACTCAATGGCTTTCAGAGCAGAATACAGGACTCATTTTAATTATTCTGATAAATTATTACTTCTCAAAAAAGTACTCAATTACATTAATCTCATTGTATTTAGATTTAATCTTATGTAAAATTGCATCTCTCTGTAGAGAATTAATGCACAGTGCTTTATGAGTCTACTAAATCATTCCTAGGCCAAAAACTACAAAACAGCCAGGAATATTCAGCATTCTTTATCAACTGTAACAAATAATAATAGCTTACATTTATATAAAGTTCTTTCATCCCATCAGCTGTTTAAAAGTACTAGTACAAATATTATGATCGCTACTATATAGATGAGAAAACTGAAACTTAGAAGTAAAGGATTTTGTCCCTGGTCACCCTCCTTTCTGGCACAGAATCTGTAACTCAGTGGCTCAGTCCAGTACTCTTTGCATAACATAGTACTTCTCTAGCATTGCTCTCATAGTTTGTACTTTCTCCTACATTAAATGGAAAATAACATGTTTTCAGATTTCTAGAAAGCTTTTTCCAAAGGTATAAATTAGGGCTGAAGATTTGCACCAGTATTTATGAACACACACACACACACACACACACACACACACACACACACATATTCTTCCTTCTATCCACCAAAAAATCAGACATTTCCAACTCTGAACATTGGAGTCAGATCAAGTTTTGAAATAAAATTGTGTGTTTATTTTTCCATCACTTAAAGTGTAAGCTTGTCTTTCCCTATTCTAATATTGTAGGGATTTTTGAGTCTTAGGTGATATTATCAATTCTAAATGCTCAGAAGGTCAAACATTCAATATTATGTTTCTCCCAGTCACTATAACTCTGCCTTAAGATTTTATCCCTTATCATTTTATATGCTCCATATAGAGTTTATTTTTTATGCTTTATCCTATATGGGTAGTGTCCAGGTGATTGCTGTGGAAGCATAGCTTTCATTTCCAGCCCAATCCTAGCAGTATATTAACCTAGTTTACTATTATTTATTTTTGCATTTTTAAAAAGAGTAACCCATTTTCTTGTTCATTTATTTGTTTAGTGGTTTTCTGAAATACATTATCAAGCTATAATATAACATATAAATTTTGTTTAGAGTACATATTTTCTAAATTTGCTCTACTACAGCCATAATTTACCAAGAAAGAGTATAGTATACATCAAAGTACCTTCAAAAGACTATTCTTTTGTTCCTGTTGAAATAGGTTTCAATTACATGGTTGGAATTCTACCAGCTTTTCTGTATGGATATTTTGTCATAAGTTTCTTCATGTTATAAGACCCATGAGGCATAGTATAGAGCAGTAGGATTTAAAAATTCTTGGAGGAAAAACTGTATGGTGTAAGTAGTACCAAGCTTTTCAGGATTTCTATAATGATATACTTTAAATGCAAAATAGAATTATAGATTTACAAATAAAAGGGACCACCCCTGCTTTACAGAGAATGGCTGAGGCCCAGCCGGAGAAGTTGATTAATGTGCCCAAATACTTAGCTGAAAGACAGAGTGCAGTTTTGGACCCATGTCTTCTACCTCCAAATCCAATGCTCTTTCTACTATTCTACCTACATACAGTACCTTCCATGCAGAAGTGATAAATAAGTTTGGGTAATATTTAATGCAAATACTTCTAGAAAATGTTATTATTAAAATATTTTTGTTGAGGTTTGGTTGTGTACCTTAAGCTTCCTTTCCTCAGTTTTTCAAACTTTTTAAAACATGTTCCCTGTGGGAAACTATGCAAAGAAAAGAAATGTTACCTTTGAAGTTTTAAAGCCAGTATCATGGCCCAAAGAGAATTTCTGAACTCCTTATTTATGTAATGACTAAAAACAATTAATTTGTTCTTTATCCTTTCCATCTTGACGGTTTTACTTTTAGGATAGGGTAAACATGAGGTGTTTCAATAATACGCGCACACACAGAGAGAAACTTAAAACCACAAAAATTTAAAGCTTAGAATTAAAGTACAATCTGAAACATTGGCAATGTTAGCATAAACAAGCAATCCATCCATTAAAATAAGCCCAGGGACTAAAAGAAATTAGAGCAGGTACCATGAAAATCAGGCGGTAGGCCTGCAAATAAATTTAATATATTCTCTGTCTCTTTTGGTTCTCCCTTTGTTTGACCTTAATGGGAATCTGTTTGCAAAGGGAGCTTTGAGTCTGCTTCCCTACAAGCCTATGCTTATGTTCTCTCATTCTTTTGATTTGCAAACTAGAGATATTGCTTCACTACTCCTTGGTAAACCTTTTATTCATCTCTTTGTTGACTCTGGAAAGTTCCTCACAACAGCTGTTCTTTCTCCTTGCTTTCCTAACTCAGATGACCTGCCTTTATGAGTACTGAGGAGTTTGAAGCTATTTTGCTGAAGCTCCCTTCTTCTACTTCAAATTTCCTCTGTACTTTTACTCTTTCATTGTCTCGTCTTTCGACCTGTCTCAGATACAAAAGTTACCAAAGCTAACCCATGAACTGTGTTCTTAAGCTTTATCCCCTTCTACCTCATCTAAGACCTTCTTCCATCAGTTCTTATGTTTTGTATTCTCAATCTTCCTCCTTTTGTTGGTTCCTTCTTTTTTGCTTACAGATATGCTCGGGTATTCCCAATGCTTTGAAAAAAAAACCATTCCATCAACTTTACTACCCAAAATACAATTCTGTTTCTTTCCTCTCGCTATCAAAGGTATCAGAAAAGTAGTTTGTACACTACCTTTTGAGGTAACTTAGGTAAAGCTCTTTGCAAATCTTAAAGTTTTATGTAAGTGCTACTTTTATTGTTAATATTATTATATACATTGCTTTCGATTCCTTCCTATCCATCAATTTCATAATGCTTTATAATTCATATTTACCTGCCTACCTACCTACACCATTCTTTGGAGGTCACCCTATAGATGACCTAATTTTCAAGTTGCATAGTCTCTCCTCAGTGCTTAACTTTCTTAACAGAAAGTAGTGCTGCTCATCACTTTCTCCTTGAAACTTTCAACCATTGGCTTCTGTAACAAGGCACTACCATGATTCTTCCACTTACCTCTCTCTATTTAACATAGTCCGTTTATTCTTTCCCTGACCTCTAATTCATATTATTCCCTAAGGTTCAATCCTCAGTTCTTTTTCTCCTCTTCCTCCACCATTCCCACTTCCAGTGTCTGTCCCCTCCAATCTATCCTACACACTTGGTCAGAGTAATCTTCCAGAATCATATCTATGATCATTTTATGCCTGGCATTCAAGACTCCAGGTTCTGGCTCCATCCTACTCCTCTAACTTCTATGTCATTCTTATATGTACACTAAACTCCAGCCAGATTATATTTATTATTTCTGAAATAAATCCTGTAGTTTTCTACATCTTTATACTTTTAATACACATCCATACCTTCTGCACCTTTGTTCATGTTTCTTCAGCCTGAAATATCCAGTCCATCTTTTATGCCTTTCAAAGTGCTATTGAACCTATTAATTCATGCAGCTATATCCATGACACTTCCCCTGATATCCCAAGCTAAACACATCTCACTCTTCTAAGCTCCACCCCCACAGCATTTAAACATTTATTTTATTTTTTTTGTAGTTAACAAAAATCTATTTTCTCTACCTCTTATTTCCTCACCCACTGGAAAAAAGAAAAGACCATGTTGAGGGGGGAAAAAAGTGTGTGTGTCTGTCTCATTTAGTGCTCTGAGTCCATCACTTCTTGGCTTTGTCAGGAAATGGGTAGCATGCTTCCTCATAAATCCTCTAGAATTGTAGTTGACTATTGCATTGATGACTTAAGACTTCTGTGTAAAGCCTTTCAAAATCGTTTGTTTATCTTTACAGTGTTGTTATTGCATAAATTTTTCTCCTAGTTCTGCTCACTCACTTCTCTGTGCATCATTTCATAAAAGTCTTCATAAGTTTCTCTGAAAACATCCCTTTCATCATTTCCGATGACACAACAGTGTTCCATTATATTCATATTCCATAATTTGTTCAACCATTCCCACTAACTGGCATTCCCTTAGTTTCCTGTTTCATTCCACTACAAAAAGAGCTGCTATAAATATTTGTGTATATAGGAATGCTTTTCTACATTTTAAAATCTTTGACTATCTACTTAGTGGTAGTCTCACTGGTTCAAGGATATGCACAGTTTAGTTACTTTGAGAGCATAGTTCCAGGTTACTTTCCAGAATAGCTAGACCAATTCACAGTTCTACCAGAACTATATTAATGTGCCTGCTTTCCTGCAGTTGCAACATTTGTCATTTTCCTTTTGTGTTAGCTTTGCCAGTCTTATGAGTGTGAAGTGAAATCTCAGAGTTTCTTTAATGAGCATTAATAATTATCAGAGATTTGGAGCATTTTTCGGATGATTTTTGATAATTTTGATTTCTTCCTTTGAAAAACTCCCTGTTCATATCCATTGACCATTTTTCACTTGGGGACTAGCTATTATTCTTATAAATTTAAATCCATTTCTTAATTATCTTAGAAATCAGAATTTTCATCAGAGAAACTTACTAATGAAGATTTTCCCTACTAATCTGTTTCCCTTCTAGTATTAGCCACATTGGTCTTGTTTATGCAAAATCTTTTTAATTTATATAATCAAAATTCAGAATATTTTACTGCTATCAGTCTTATGGCACTTATCCTAGGCTGCCTCTGACTGTGGTTATTATTACTCTTTTGTCTGTATATGACAATCATTTTTTCAAATATTTGCTACTTACAAAACAAAATAAAAGGATAATAAACATATAACCCTTGACTCTATAGAACCCTGTTATATCTTATAGGAAGAGCTTCAACATATACACAAATATGTAGTAAATATGTAAAATTACAGTGCAATTTTGTCAAAAATATATAAAAATTATAATACAACTTTGACAATAACCAGATTACAACTTAGTAGAAAGTCTTTAAAAAGTTACTGTGACCACCCAAAAAATTTCATTACCCAGACTTCTCATGATGAGTGTCTTTAAACTTATTCAGTATGGTCCTCACATAACATACCATCTGTCACCATCTCTATACTTGTAAAGCTTTCTATCTTGATAAAATCTAATAGAGCTTATATTCCTTTGGGTTAGTCTTAGCAGAGCCCAAATCAAACAAAACAGATGAAAAAGATATATGGTCTACTCTCTCTAGTTACATAGTAGATTTTCAGAATGAAAGGAGCCATCTGAGGCCATTTAGTTTAGTTGAGAATTGAACAAAAATAATCCCAACAAGAGACCTTTGTACAAAAACCTCTAATAATAGGAAATGCATTACTTCCAAAGACTGTCCATTCCACATTGGAATAACTCTAATAGGAAATTTTTCTCTGCATAGAGCCAAATTACCTCCCTATAAGTTCCACCCAAGCCATCTTCTTGCCGTCTACCATACCCTCTGATCTAGTGGACTTTCATGGATCATGCCCTAGAAGATGTAACCCATTCAGCTTTGGAACTCCATCCCTGGAACCTGCACTGTCCTGTTTGGAGATTGCATCAGTACAAATTCACAACTATATCTCGTTGGTCCCAGCCATAATTCCCAGTTCACTTTAGCCATATTTTTTTTTTTTTTACCACCAGACTTCCAAAGACTGTGCCCTGAAGATTTAGCCGCTCTTCTTTGGAACTCTCACTCTGGTGAGTGTGTGAGTGCAAATTCACGTGGCCTACTGTATCTAACCTTCCTTAGTTATGATTTATATTCCACTGATGCCATCTTTTTGGCTTTTGCCCTAGTGTCATATGTGACATGCTCACATACACTTTCCACCTCTTTTTCTAGAAATCATAATCAAATTAATCCTGCCATTGCTACTAGAAAAGGCATATTTGTCAACTCCTTGATGTATCAATTTACCATCACTGTGACTTCTCAAACCAGTATACCCTTTCCTGGCTACCACTATCCTTTATTTGCTTTCTCCCCCTTACAGGAATGTAAGGCCCCCCGAGGATGAGGATTGCCTTGCTTTTGTTTTTGTAGCCTTAAAACTTAGCATGGTGTTTAGCACATAGTAATTGCTTAATTTTCTTTTCATTCATCAGTCGTGTATTCATTTCATTTACTCTACCCTTTGCCATTAATGCTGCCCTCTGGGAACGAGCAGAACAAACCTATTCCCTCTTTCAAATGACAGCTCTTAAAATACTGGAAGACATCCCTCTCCCACTCTCCCATCAAGTCTTCTCTTTTCGTCTTTATAAATTCCCAGTTCCTGAAATCAGTCCTTTTAACATAAGATTTCAGAGGACTTCACCATCTTGATCACTCTCCTCCGGACACTCCATTTCATCAATGTCTCTCTTAAAATGGCCTGCCCAGACCTGCACATAGTTATTGTGACCAGGGCAGACCCCATTTGTCAATGACAAGACCAGAATTTTCTTCATTCTAGATACCTCTCAATATATAGTATCACATTAGTCCTATTGTTTAAAATAAGGAAATTGGACATTAATCTCTAAGTTCTCTTCCAAATCTAGATCTGTTTTTCTGTGATCAGTATCTTTAGTTGTTTTTAACACTGGTGACTTCTACTGAACATGATGTATCTAGTAAACCCCCTTCTATCCTTTTCAGATGACCTGTTACCTGCCCATCTGTGTCCCATCTTGTACTTGTGAACCTGGGGTTTTTTAAACAAAGATGTAAGACTAACTTTCTGCCTATTGAGTTTCATCATATTAGACTTGACCCAGTGTTATAACGAATCAGGATTATTTTTAGCCCAACTTAGACATCCAATATGTCAACCATCACTCTCAGTGTTAAGTCATCTAGTCATCTGCAACTTAGATAAGCATGCCATCTCTGTCTCTTCTACAAATCATTAATAAAAATGTTAAATAACACAGGACCAAACAACTTCCTGGGGCATTCTAATGGAAATTTCCTTAACATCAAACCATTTATTTATTCAGGTCCTAATCCACCTAATTGCACTATAATCTAGCCCACTTCTCACCATCTTTCCTATAAGAATAATATGAAACATTTTATCAAAGGCTTTACTAAAATATAGGTAAATTATGTCTTCACCATTCCTGTCATCTGCCAGTCTAATAATTATACCAAAAAAAAGGTGTGGAAGGTAAGAGTTGAAAATAAAGTTAGTCTATATGGCCTGTTCTTAACAAAACTCTACCAAACTATCTCCTTGTGCTTACCATTTTCTTTTCTAGATATTCACCATCATCCTTTAACAATAAATTTGAAAATTATCTTTTTACTTTTTTTGATATTTTAAAAGATCCATGATTTCATAAATGTGGCTATATTCTCCACCAGTGCAGATCACAAATACACTAGTATTCTCATCTAGTTCTCTCCTTATCTAGTGTGATTCTTGTCCAGTTTTGTTCCTAAAGGCTCTCCCAAACAGACTACATATTTTACCTCTTTTTTTTTTTAATGTATCAGAAGTATAAATGTAATACCCAGGGTATCACTGGGTTTTCTTAAAGTATATGTTAATATAATCTTGAGTCATAACAGTCACAAAAGAATTTAGAGTGAATTATCAACAAATCAGCATAGTTCAATGGATTAGAAGTTCATTACCTCAAACCTGGACAATTGTAGTAGCCAGAGATGGTGTGTCTACCTGCCTCAAGTCTCTCCCCACTCCAGCCCATCCTCCATTTATCCACTGTAGTTATTTTCTTAAAGCCAGGTCTGATCACATCATCCCCTACTCAGTAAACTCTAGTGGCTCATTTTTGCCTCCAGGAGTAAATACAAAATGTTCTGTTTGGTATTCAAAACCTTTCATAACCCCAACCTACTTTCCAGTATGCTTATACCTCCCACCCACATACTCCTCAGTCCAGTGACATTGGCCTCCTGACTGTTCCATGAATGAAACTCTCCATCTCTTCCTCTAGGCATTCTCTCTGGCTGTCCTACTCCCTACTCTCTGGCTTCCTTTAAGTTCCAACTAAAATCTCATATTTTACCAGAAGTCTTCTGTAATACATCTTAATTCCCTACCTCCTCTCTTAATTATTACCTATTTATCTTACGCTTAGCTTGATCTGTATATATATTTGTATTTTGCCTCCACCATTAGATTGCAAGCTCTTAGAGTGTAGGACCCACATTTTAGTCATCATTTTATCTTTATCCCCTAGTTATTACTACAGTGCTGTATACTTTTTTTTGTTGTTGAGTGAATGGATGAATAAGAAGGAAATGGGGATAATTAAAAGCCTTAATCTATCTACCTATAGATATAGATATATACACATAAGTAGACATATATATAAATGTATAGCTTTTAGTGTAAATAGATTTTTTTTCTGGCTCACAAATCACTGGAGTTACAAAAATTCCTTTTTTCTTTTTTTTTTTCAGTGTGGTAATATGGCACGCGAAGGATTACGTACTCTTGTTGTTGCCAAAAAGTCATTAACAGAAGAACAGTATCAAGATTTTGAGGTATGTGATTTATAATAATCACCCTTCCTAGTTTCATTGCATTATTTGCATACTTTATTAAAATTAGAAAGCTAGATGAGGCAAGAGCTTTTACTTTGCCTTAAAACTGCAAAAGACTTGAATTGCTGTAAAATCTTCACTCACATGCTATTATAAGCATCTAATCCTAAAACTCAAAACATAAGAAGTGTAGATGATTTATCCTGTTACAGAGTGTTCATGCAGGATTAATTGAAGATTATATCCTAAAAACTCAGGCATCTGATTTGTTGATAAAATTATGTTCCCACCAGTTGAGATTTCTATTTTTCCAATTTGAGATACATAGACTGAAAGCCCTTTGAACTCTTTCCCTACATATATATAATCAAGCCCAAATCATATTTGCCTTAAAGAATTATCCCTCGGAACATGAGTCATTGTCAGTGTTGTATGGGATGGTCCAGTTCTTTCATCCCTCACCTCTTAGGACTTTCCATTCCCAGGTTAGCAGGAGTCAGTGCTTGTGAAAGGTGGAACCAGATAAAACATTTTTATCTTGGGTTTTATAGCCCTCATAGAGGGCTTGGAGCTTGCAGCTCACTTGTGGTTGCCATATTAGTCACACCCACAATTGTACCAAACACTTTTTGCTAATTACGGAACTGATACACATAATCAGTCATTTTCAGTTTTTGATAAATATCATGAAATACAGCTAGTAACCTGTGACAGATTCAGTATATGAACGTCTATGAGTAACAGTCTCTATTCCTGCCTCCAGAATCGATACAACCAAGCTAAGTTAAGTATCCATGACAGGACACTCAAGGTGGCTGCTGTTGTAGAAAGTGTGGAAAGAGAGATGGAATTACTGTGCCTCACTGGGGTGGAAGACCAGCTCCAGGCTGATGTCCGACCAGCGCTGGAGATGCTCAGGAACGCAGGAATCAAGGTACTGAAGGCTTCTCTGCTTTTGTGAGACGTGTACATCTTGACTTGTCTGAAGAATAGATGAATACAATGAAATAGTTAAGTCTTGAAGGAGGATACACATGCTGAGAAACAGAGATCTCAGAATCATAAGTGTTTAGAACTGAAACATATCTTAGATATCTTGAGATCATAGACTAGAGCTAGAATCCAGAGATTCCAACCCCTTACTTTACAGATGAGGAAATTGGAAATCCTTAGGGGCCAAGGGACTTTCCCCAGGTCACACACAGAAGCAACAGACTGAGAGAAGGTTGCTGGACATGGCAGTCAGGAGATTTTTGTTCACCTTGAAGCAAGCAGTTATAGGCAACAAGGATTCAGATTACAAGGCACCAAAAAGTGGGTGGATAATGACAAAGTAGAAGCAGTTAGAGGAAGGAACTATTTCTAGGAGAGATCTGGGTCAGTACCCTGAATGGATTGTAAGGCCATTCTTTCTAGATCTCCTTTGCAGGCTCATTATCCATGTTGCATCCCTAACTGAAGATGTTCCCCAAGATCCTAGGTCTTACTCTTTTCTCCCTAGGGGGAGGGATAGGAAGAGAGAAGAGAATGAGTATTTATTAGGTGTCCACTGTGGTGCTAGGCACTCTGTTAAGCACTTTACAGTACACATCTCCTTTCTCTCTTGGTAACTTCTCTCTCTAATGAGTTTATCATCTCTATATCTGTGATTCACATATCTATATATCTGGGCTCCACTCTCTCCTGAACTACAGTACCATATCTGCAACTATTGAATATTTCAACCTGGGTGTTCCATTACTATCTCAAAATCAACAAGTACTAAACAGAATTCATTGTCTTTCCCCTCAAAACTCACCCCTCACCTAAGTGTCCCTATTTCTGTTGAATACAGCACCATTCTTCTAGTCTTCCTGGTTCATATCTTTGATGTCAAAATTTTACTCTTCACTCTTCCTCACCCCATATACCTACTCACCAAGTCTTGCCATTTCTCTCTTGTGTCAGTGAGCACCCCAGGAAATACGGGGGGCTTACTATCACAGGTTCTTAG
This sequence comes from Notamacropus eugenii, assembly GCF_028372415.1. Lineage (NCBI taxonomy): Eukaryota > Metazoa > Chordata > Mammalia > Diprotodontia > Macropodidae > Notamacropus > Notamacropus eugenii. The sequence continues at coordinate 202,007,593 of NC_092875.1, read as the reverse complement.
ATCTATATTCATAAAATGAAAGGCAACTTTTGAGGGTTAACAATCACTTTAATCAAGCACATGTATCATTCCTTTAACCAAGTACATACATCATTCAGTTAGTTCAGGGAGTCAGCACCCTGAATTTCAAAGAAAATACAGAGAAATCAAAAGATCAACAGACATGACTTTCTCTGCCGGAATTCAACAGACAATTGAACCCCAACTGTCTGACCATCGTTACCAGAGAGAGAAGCATGACATCTGGGTTCTTAAAGCTGGGGGGCTCCTTAGTGGCTTCCCTGAGTCCTTGTCTGGCACTCAAACCTTCTTGCAAAAACTAAGCCCCAAAAGTAAAACCTCACCCTGAATAGTTATACCTTTTTTAGAGCCAGAGGGCATCTTAACCCTTGAGAACCTATGCCTCATTAACAAAAGCTATGAGTGTTCCCACAAATCTTCCATAATCAAACTCTACTTAATAGGCAGGCGAGGTTTTTATTCACATTAACAATACAAATACATGTACTGTTTCTAGTTAAAGAAACTTGTTTCTGTACTTCTAGTAAAGACTCTTGATTGATAAAGGCAAGATTCAATCAGGTACTTGATTATACTAAAACAAAAACAGCAAAAGATTTTATTTTGAATGCCATCACATCCTCCCATGACATCTCCCATCTTTTTACCCTTCTCAGTACTTACATAACTACCAACATAGTCTAGTCCTTAGTCATCCTTCATATGTTGCCAGTGTGATTTTCCTTAAGCACAGGCTTAATCATCTTACTGCCCAACTGGTTATACCTGTCATTTAAATTGCCCCATGATAAAATAGAAACTTCTGTTTGGCATTCAAGGCCCTTCACAACTTGACCCTGATCTTTCCAGCCTCATTATAAATTACTCCCCTGCTTGTGCTTTACAGTTTAGGCAAACTTGCTTTTACCATTCCTTCCCCTGCAGCACTCAGTCTCCTATCCTTTGCACTGGGTCCTCAAACCCTACTGTATCTCCATGCCTGGAATTTACTCTCTCCTCACTTCTGCATCTTAGAATCTCTTGCTTTCTTCAGGACTCAGCTTAATCACCACCTTTTATAGAAAGCCTTTATGGGCCCTTCCTGTTGCTAATTCCTTCCCCCTTCCCCAGGCTACTTTATTCTAGTAACTTACTTAGGCTACATGTTGTCTCCTCCCAGAAACTATAAGTTTCTGGTAGGAACTGCTTTGTTTGTGTTTTTACATCCCAAGCAGAGTTCCTGGAATATGTAGGTACTTAATAAGTGCTTGGTTGGTTAATTGTTTGATCAGGTGATTTTTTTTTTTAATCTGGGTCACAGTTGACCTGTTTCTCAGGATTGTGGAAAGGAGCTAGCAGAAAGTCAGGGACTGAAAACAAGGGAGGAAAGAAATGATCACAAAAGTAAGCTCCCAGAAGACCCAGGAGTGTAGATGATTAGGACACAAGTAGAAGACTTAGCCTTGATCCCCTCTGCCTCAAAGAATGGAGCAGAGTTAAATTGTTCAAATCAGCATTTATTAATTGAGTACCTACCTGGGCACAGCACTCTGACAGATGCTGTGTGATGCTACTTACTTATGTGATCTTTGTCCTCAAGGAAGAAAATATAACACACTGAAAGCTAAGGAACAATAAATGCTTAAAAAAAAAAAAAGCAGTTCTAGGAAATAGAAAAATCATATCTACTATTAAATACCAAATGAATTACACAGATTGTGATTACTTTAAAACTTTAGTAGCTAGAAATAACTTTAAAAGAGGAATTAGGACAGAGTATGGATTACTGGAATCCATCCACAAGCATTCATTAAGTACCTGCTATATGCCAGAAACTGTTATAGGTGCTGAGAATACAGAGAAAAAAAGACACAGTCCTTACCCTGAATGAGTCTACAGTCTATGGGGGAAACAAGTGTGTGTGTGTGTGTGTGTGTGTGTGTGTGTGTGTGTGTGTGTGTGTGTGTGTGTAGAGAGAGAATATGCATAGAATAAATACACAGTACTTTTGAGAGGGTGGGCACTAGATACTGGGAGCTTAGGGAAAGCTTCATGTAGAAAGTGGCCTTTGAGTCTTGAAATGGCAAGAAAAGACATGTACAAAGAAAATTAAATACAAATTTATTCAAAGTAATTTTTGGAAAAAAGGGCACTATAAATGGGAGGTGGGGAGAGAAGACTTCTTATCATAAGTGGCATTTGAGATAAAGTTTCAAGGTAGTTAGGACGTCTGTGAAGCATTGGTGCGGAGGAAGCATGCAGCCTAGGCTTGTAGGGCAACCTGGGCAGAGGCACCAATGTGGGAAATGGAGTGACCTTGGGTGGGGAACAGCAAGGGAGCCAGTTTGAATTGTAGTCAGTAAAGAAGAGTAGTATAAAATGGGCATGGAAAGTGAGGTTGAAGAGAAATTGTGAAAGTCAAGTGCAGGGCCAAGATGGCGGAGTAGAAAGATGCATATACTCTAGTGCTTCCCCCACAGCCCACAAATGATAATCTGATAATCTCAGAGCAAGCAATATCAATTGAGTGATGAAATTGGAAGCCAGATTAAAAGAATTTGATTAGAGGTTAGAGGTGAGAAAATGCAGCCAATGAAGATAGACTGTTGTTTGGGTTGGGTTGGGTTGGGTTGGGTTGGGTTTTTGTTGCTATTGTTGATGATGATGATGTTCTAGGAGTTTGGCCATTACAGAGGAGAGATACAGGATAATAGCTTGAAGGGGTGGAAGAAGTAAATGAAAGTTTTTTAAAGAGATCTGGATATATTTGTGAGCAGTGGGGAAAGAAGCCCAATCAGTGCCTCTTTCCACATAAAAATATTGGGAGATAGTGGAAGTTATTGAAGATAAGTTACTTTTTTAATAAGAATATATTCTATGGCCCTGGTGTAATATGTTGCATGTCTGAAGTCCATTCTTTCTGAGTTCAGAGATAGTCTTCACCAGGTATGCTACAGAGTGATAAATGTTTTGGCCACAACCACTCTTAAAAGACCAGCTTTCAGAGGGTCTGTGATCTCTGTCAGCAGAGGGACCCCTGACACCTGTAAAATTATAGATCTTTGAAGTATTGAAGTGAACATGTCAAAATGCAAGTTATATTCAACTTTACTGGTTTCTAGTGCATATAGGTGTGGGCACAATAGAAGGAATGAAAGGAACAGGGTTTCAGATACTAGTCATTTCTAGAGTAGGCTGAGGCTATGTGATGTTTCTGACTGAACACTGAAAAATTCATTCACTTATCAGCATATTTCCAAAATCTTCTAGTATCTCATAAAATTCTCCAGATTTTTGTTAGTTTTACATGTTTCACATATTGTGAGTAGTGTCTTTACTATAGATTTGGGGGCAGGTTGCATAATAACCTTGGGCCTCAGTTTCCTCCTTTGTAAAAATGGTTTAAATAATCTCTATAAAATTCCAGCTTTAAAATTCTTTGAGGCTATAATTACTGTGTTTTGCTTGCATGACTGTAGAGGTAGATCCTTTTTTAAATTCCTAAGAAAAAATATTTCTTCTCACATTAAACTGCATTGTGAAGAATCAAATGTATGTAAAGCACTTTGTGAACTTGTAAACTATTGTTTGTGTTTACTGACAAATTCAACGCACTTATTCACCTACTTCAGTACTTTAATTCGTATGGCAGAAACATTCCCTTTGCTCCACCACCCCTCTTAAACTTGGATGGCAAAGAAGAAAATGGGTTAAAAGTTCTTGAAATCCAACAGTTTAAATTGTTTTCTAGATATGGATGCTAACAGGAGACAAATTAGAGACAGCTACCTGCATTGCCAAAAGCTCTCACTTGGTATCTAGAACTCAAGATATTCATGTTTTCAGACCAGTAAGTATATTTCAAAATAGTTTTAATTGAATCTTTTATCTTGGCTGAAATTGTCATATTATTCTGTAAGAATACATAAGTACTAATTTACTAACCATTACATTTCTAATTAGAGAAGAATATCTATTAACTACAATCTTTTTGTCACTACTTAATTTGTAAAAATCTTTAGAAGTATCTGTATTGATTCAAGGTAGATTTTCTATTAACTGAGTATGTTCAATAATACTACAATAAGCTGTTTTTTCAAAACAGTGCCCCACATCAAAGTAGGAATGTTTTTAATCTACCATTTTCAAATCAAATGTATTTTCTTAATTGTCTCTTAAACAAAATTAGTAGAGACAAACTGAATTTATGTGTATACTGTATTATTAGTTATGACTAAATTTAATTCAAACAAAAAATAAAGATTTCTTGGGTCTTGATTGATAGTGGGTGAACAGACATTATATGTCTGTGTCTGTTCTAAATGAACCACTTGCACCTACAGAAATAATTATTTGAATATAATTTACATGTAAATGTAGTTTGTTGTGAAGCATCCGAATAGCAAATTAGGCCCTGCAGACTACTATTTGCAATTAAATTATTAATGCTTCTGATAAAACTTGAGATCAATTTTTGTTGACTTTTTGGTGTTATAGCGCCACAAATTGTTTTCCAGATCTATCTGTTTTGGTTTTGTCCTTTTTCATTGATGTTTTCAGAAATATGGAGATGTCTGAGCTAGAATTTGGAGCACATGAAGGTTAAAAATTGCTAGAATTTCATAATTGTCACTCATGTGTCACCCATAATGTTTATTCTGACCTATAGGGGAAAAAACTAATTGATAGTGGTTAACTGAAATATTCTACAATGGTTTTTGCATAAAAAAGAATGATAAACTTCAGGTTTGTAATCTACATATTTAAATCTGTTTTGAACTGCTTAAGCAAATACAGACAACACTATATCCTTTCTTTTTTTAAATGAAGCTAAGCCTAAGTTTGTAGTGAAGAAACAGTTTAATAAAAATGTCTTCTATTTCTGTGGAGTGGATAAAGAGAAACATCATGGACTCTGGGCACAAACTTCATAATGAAAATATCTGAATTTTAATTCAGGTTCTTTTGATTACTTGATTGTATGATCTTATGTCAATAGCCTTCTATGACTAATTTTTCCTAATTTATAAAATCTATACCAGCCTAATTCACATAGTTATTTTGAGCAATAAGATGAATGCTCTTATAATAGTAACTCACGTTTCTATAATGCTTTAAGGCTTATCAACTTTCTTCACAATAGCCCTGTCAGGTACTGTAGCGCTAGTGTTATTGTTACTATCATCATTATTTTTCCGTTTTCAAGGTGAAGAAGCTAAGGTTCAAATATATCAATTTGTTTTGCTCGGAATGACCAAGCTAGCAAGTGACAGAGCCAAGATATGAACCTCGGTCTCCCCAGTACCATATCTCTTTCTGTTACAGTGTGTTGCATTTCTAAGCACTTTGTTCACATGAAGTACTCTATCTGTGTAATACAAAATGTAAAAAAGATTTGTGTTTTCATTAGAGTGAGTACTTCCAGCGTCAGTGCACATCAGAGTCCCTCTACATCATAATGGAAGGTCATAATTTGGTGTAACCAACAACAATGCACTCCCTTGTAGCATTTAACCAGGCCTCTCAGCCTGAGAGACCAAATACTTGCAGGCCATCATTCACCCCAGCATTGCAGCTTGGGAGCTCATCCACAGTTATTGCTCTATTGGCTTGTCCTTTGAGAAACCAACATCATCTCTACACAGTAATGACACGTCCAAATACGACTTCATGGGGAGAGAAAGCATTATCTAAAAGTTAAATAGTCATTGCTGTCTTATCTTGAAAGCAGCATTCTGCAGAGAGTGCTGGTCTCACAACCAAGAAGTCCTGGGTTCAAAGTCTTACTTCTAATGTATAGAATTTGCATGACCATGGGCAAGTCATGTAATACTTAAGTCTTCTAGGCCAAGGCTGCTTAAACTTTTCAGCACTTCTTAAAAGAAGCACTGCTAGACAAGTCTCTAAGATTATAAATTGCAAAAAAACATACTAACCTACATCAGCGATGGGGAGTTTCCTGGCTCAGGAGTTCCGTGTTCAAGTAAAATCACAGGTTCAGTCACTATTAGAGGCACTGAGGTAGCAGTGAATAGTGTTAGGCTTGGAGTGAGGATGACGTCAGTTGAAATCTGGCCTCTTACTGCAGCGTTTATTACCTGTGTGACCCTAGGAGAGTCATTTGACCTCTTTGTGCCTTATTTTCCTCACCTATAAAATGGGTATGATATTAACACCTTCCTCCTTGAGTTGTGCGTGTCAAATGAGACAATAATTATAAAGCACCCAGCACAGCCAGGTACTTTATAAATGCTTTTTCCCTTCTCTGTCTTCTTAAGGGGGTACCATGGTACATGGAGAGTGTTTAATACACTTTTGAATCATTTCATTTTAATGGAGCTTTGAAATTTCTACTATGCAGATTTTAACTCATTTACTTTCATCTCTGAGTTATGTACTAATCCTTTTATTGTATAGTGTGGACTCACTATAAATCAATGGGTAGCTACAAATCAGAAAATGATCAATATTAAATAAGTCAATATTTATTCACAGCAGCAGAAAGAAGTATGAGAAAATAGCTAAACAAGTCAGTGTGCTTAATACATGATTTTAGTTTCTAAAATAGCTATTCTGTAGTAACACTTTAATATTTATATAGCTCATTGTCCTTTTGAATAATAGTTTAAGTTTTTTGTTATAATTGTATTATTAAAGAAATGGTACATGCCATTAATTTTGGTTGAATTTTCTTTTATACTTCTTTTTCTCTCTCCGTCTCTCTCAAATTAAGGTAACTAATCGGGGAGAAGCTCATTTGGAGCTGAATGCCTTTAGAAGAAAGCATGATTGTGCCCTAGTCATAGCTGGAGACTCTTTAGAGGTAAGGCAGAGCAAAATTAAACTAGTAACCACTTGTTTCTTAACTGAGGATTTTTTGGATTCAAGTAAATCCAATAGCCATTCTAAACAATGTTTAAAATTGTCAGAAACTTATTAATATTAGAGAAAAGCAACCTAGTACAGTAGATGATGGAGTCAGGTTCTACTTCTAACACATATCATTTAACATCTCAATATTCTCAGCAACACTCTAAGCCAGAGTGAAGCTGTAGTATAGGCTCTTCAGCAATTCTCCCAATTTGCCCCCACAAACCCTCCCTTCCTCTGCCCTCTGCCCCCTGCCCCTGGCCCCCTGCCCCTGACCCCCCACCCCTGACCACCCGGCAGGCAGATTAGAAGAAGGCAGCTGCCACATTTCCTCTCAGGGTTCTAGGAGTATTGCTCAGGGGAGAAGAGTGATTTTCAAATGCTGTAGCCCATTAACTCCACCAGTATATACCTTGCCTTGATATTGGTTAATATCAATTAGTTAGCCTAACTTAGTTAGCTTTTAGAAATCAACATGTTCTTTGATGGCAGAGTCCATATGAAACAGCTCTCAAAAGGCTATGGCATACTCTCCCCGGAATACATGCAGGTACAGAGAAAGTTGGACTCCAACTGAGAGCACACACAGTGAAGGAGGTAACTCACAAATTCTGCATGCTATAGATACCTTTTTCTCCTTCATGAGATACACACTAAGTTCTTCCTAAGTATAGTATTGCTTCTCTGCTTGGCTCCTTGCTGAACCTTAAATCTGCTCTCCCCTTTGTGTCCAGCCTGTGTATCACCCAGGCAGTATTTACAGCACCAGTGGTGACTATGAATATGCCAGTGTAGTTCTAAATTGCAAAGTATAACGGACTCTCCATATTGAAGGCAGAAAAAAACCATTTATTCAAATGCCAGAAAGCCAAATCCCAACACCATAAAGTCAAGTTCATCATAGTAACCAAGAAGTCAATACACATTAGCACTGCAGGGGACGGTACCATTCCCAAGCCTTCCCATAAGCAAACACTCACAAGACTAGCTGTGCCTGCCTGTGCCCTCTCTCTCTCTTCCACACTAACTGCTCTCACCAACTTCCTACCATCTCTGCTCCACCCTTCCTATTCTACCCATTCAGCAAGCTTCTCCCACCACAAGTGACTTAATGCTTACATGTGATTTAAGCAGGTCACATGGTGGGAAAGATCTTCAAATTAAGCAAAAATACATTTACAGTACACCCTGCCCCCTCCATCCTTCATTCCTGAAGCCATTGTCCAGACACTCAAGTGACTCCACAGAGCTGGGTCAAAAAGCAAACCCTCAGAACTAAATTTCATACAGATCTCCTCTCCTTAAAGTTGCGGGGAGGGGATTTAGTCAGAGAAAGAAGGAGATCAGAGGAGGAGACCAAGGCTGAGTTGGAAGCACTCCCTTCTCTTCCCCCCTCAAAGGTGGGTTTGCCAGAGGCTTGCCACAATACCACTAATGTATATATAATACATCCTTAAATCTTTGATTCTTGGTTTTACAAAATAAGCCATGATCTGGTAGTCTCTCAACAATTCCAAACAGACTTCCTGTAACACCTAATTGAGATGCCTTGATTGAATGAAGATATTCAGGCCATGTTCATACCTCTGACCGATTCATTTACATGTGAGGAAATCCTAGGAAGTACCATCTGATCAGTTACTTTAAGTGAAGGAGTTTGATAGGATTCATTGACTCAGGCAGTCCCTATCCTTACAAAAGTGCTGACCTGGACATGTAGGAGGAGTTTCCTATACCCATGCAATCACAGTCCCTGTTCCTATTAATAGCACGGATCTGATTACAGTGAGTATCTGGTAGCCTGAAGAACTATATAGTGCAGCACTCTAGGTCATTTTCAATTTTACTTTCAGTTACCTGAAGCCTTTTTTTTTTATCTGACCTAATTTATTTCAAGCTCTGTGTCTGTGTGCCCTTTGCTAACATATATCAGCTGTCATATCATTACCCAGAGTTCTTTCACAATGTATAAGGATAACAAAATGCCCTGAGTTCTCATCCCTACCCACAACCCTTGAAATAATATTCTTTCCCTCCATTCAAAGGAGAATGCATTAAAATATTCCCATGTTTCGAGATTTTAGGCTTAGGAGAGCAGATAGCAAAAATAACTACAGTCAATCATTTCATGGATCCATGATTTGAACTGTACCAGTACCATGAACTGACATAGGTTGCAACCTGGTAGCCTGACAAGTAATAAACCTTTTTTGCACTTAACTACTCTCGTTTTTGGATACAATCCATTTCCCTAAAGGAAAAACAACATAGAGTACTTAAAGATTTTCCAACTTTTAATTTTTTTGTTAGAGCTTGCCAGAACTCACCTTCTTCTGACCATGGTCTTCAATAGCCTAGGGTCACCTTTACCCACCTAAGAAATCATCAGAGGACTTTAATGCACCCGAGTAGTGCAGTTGTTAAAATAAAAGCTATATCTTTCTTGTAGGTATGCATGAAAATATACACACACACATACACACACACACAGATACATATATGTATTCTTCTTGAAAACTGCCCAGCAACATACTTACTGAACAGGAAAATTTCCAGTTTTTCTACTATCTTCTCCTATCCAACCAACTCCATGCCTTCCCAGTATATCTCAACCCATACTCTTTATTTTCAGTACTGGTCATACTACCCAAGACTTAATGTATGTATAACCCTTGTGTGAGGGAGGGTAGTCTACTTTTCATTCCTTGTTAGTCCTATAAGGACATCCTTAGTATCCAACTTCATCCATACAGTAGACATTAACTTACAAGGCTAAATATATACCTTTAATTATTTGTATATATATTATTATATGTGTATCAAGTTGATAAACTGCATGTTTCATTAATAACCAAAAATTTCAACAGCACTCCCTTTAGGCCATATCCCAAATTTGAGATGGTATGGTTTCCTAGAGGACAGTAACTGCCTCATATTCTAAGGGTATCCACAATTAAAACTAGAACTCAGATGCCCCAATCAGTATGCTTTTAGTGAGCCAGTAGATACAACTAGCTCTTGGTAAAGGCCTATTTACTAATGGGTAAATAAATAACTACAAAACAGTCCCTCCCATAAACCTGTGTCACACTGTCCAACAAATACTCACTCCTTCATGGGAGGAGTGAGCGTAAAAGAGCTCAATGGCATTTAGACTAATGTAGCAAATATATGTGATAGAGGTCACTCACAACTCCAGAACAGTAGGCCTTGATGTCTTTTTTCTCGTTATGGAGTCCTTATAAATCTCCCCCTTTTGATTCTGTCTCTGTTGGGTAGGTTCCAAAGCTGACTTCCCAGAATATGCTTCTGTTTGTAGTTCTATTCTCTGTTACTGAGACTGGCTCTCTCTTGAGTCCATAGCTAAACCCTTTCTTTGCTGTGAGAGGTCACTTTTCTTGAAGCTCCTCCTCATTCCTTGAAGAACCTTCTCCAGGAGTGATTTCCTCTTTGTCTCTTTGTCTGTCTGGAAAACCGTGTGCCTCTGCTCTGGTAACTTTTGGGTTGGACTCTTTCTAGCTGACTCTCCAACTGTTGGCTTGGGAGTCTCCCGCTAAATGAGTGCTTTGCTGTTAAAAGTTATGGTATGTGATGGGACAGGAAGGAGAGAAATCCGCTCCTCTCGCCATAGTAGACTGCTTTGTACTATCAAACTGCCTCTACTATTTTCAGGCTGAGCTCTTTAATGCTTCCAGGTGCTGACCAGTTTTCTACTCAAAAAATTGCCCTGCTCTTTGCAATTTAGTGAGACAAAATTGTTTACACTTCATAAGGGGGCAGCAGGGTGTTAATATCTTGTTAACTTATGAAGTAACATCATCTGTAATTATATCCTGTGACTGCTACTGAGATCAGGGGTGGGAGAAGGTAAGAGATCAGATTCCCCTCACCTTTTAAATTTATATTCACTCACAGTGGTAGATATCAATATATAATGTTGATTATCACAAGCATTTGATATTAATTGTGAAATTTGAGGGTAGGTGGTTTTGTTATTTTTGTTTGTTTTTTCTCCCACAGTTTTTCTGATTCTAGGTACTTTTATGTCTCTAACTAGATCTTGAAGAACTAAACTATTCAGGCCCAACTTTTTGACAATGTGCCTTTTTCATGTGGATTTTTTAAAAATTATATTTGGGCTCAGTTGGTTTATAGATCATAAGCTATGGTATAAATATTTTGGGGGCATTAATAAGGGCCCAGCTATATCATCATAACATCATCTTAATTAAAATGTCTATATTTTAATCCATTCATTTTTATAATATAATTACCTAAAAAAATGCAGATAAGCCTCACATCTGAAAAAGGATAGTGATATTTTTCCAGTGTTTTGTTATAGCAAGTTAAATACATCTATGTATTTTTAAAGTTGTTCTAGAAAAACAAAAGATAGTGAAAAAAAAACTTCCTTTTCTAGGTTTGCTTAAAATACTACGAGCATGAACTTGTAGAACTGGCATGTCAGTGCCCTGCAGTGGTCTGCTGTCGCTGCTCACCTACACAGAAAGCACATATTGTTAAATTATTGCAACAGCACACAGGCAAACGTACATGTGCAATAGGTAAGTCACTTCCATGTTCTCTGTGCCTACAGCCCTACTTGAACAAAAGCAAAACCAGTAATGGGTCAGTAGGTGGCAGTAATGAGTATAATTTGTAATGAAATGCAGAAAGTCCCGTCTAAAAACTTGTTTGATGTTATGCTCCATGCTTTGTAAGCTGCTCACTTTTAGAAGTATGTTTTTAGATAAAGAGGTGTCTTAAGAGCTGTGAGCAAAGTTGGGTTTAGTCTCCAAATTTAGATTAGTGCATCTGCTTCTGAAAATTAAGCATTTGCCCTAATGAGTAGTAAGGGAGGGGAGCTGAAAATTAGTTTTTATTTCTTCTTAGGTGATGGAGGAAATGATGTCAGCATGATCCAAGCAGCTGACTGTGGAATTGGAATTGAAGGAAAGGTATTTCCTTATATTTTTATCTTCACTTTGGTGTCTTTAATAAACTTGATTTAACAACCCAAATTCAGTAGTTTTCTTTCTTCTGAAAAATCCTAATGTTTTAGTATTGGAGTTTTTTGTTTTGTTTTTTTGTTTTTAATTACTGGTATTCTATCTCTATGCTAGCATGGGTTTCATTCTTCATTTCCTTTTCCCACATCTCCTACAAAAAGTGCCAATTTAAAACTTTGGAAAAATAATCTTATGTAAGCCCATATGTTTTCCTTAGATTACTAAAAATCTTTATTATTTGTAGAATTCTGTAACTCAGTTCTTAAGATATACACAAGAAAGGTTCCTTTTAACATGATCATTAAGTGTTCTTGGCGATCCAAATCTATTGACTGTGTACGTATGTCCAAACTATTCATAAAATACCTATAGACACATGCATATTCAAGAAATTTCTCATTGAGAGTTGTCATCTCTTAAATGAGAGAACTGCCCTACATGATTTATAAGCTACTCTCTATCTTTAACCAAACATATATGAAGTATATATTTGTATGTTGAAAATGTATTTCAAAACATTGAAATTTTTACATATGAGTTGTGTTTTTTGAAATGTAATATTTCTAAGTTAAATGGTATTTTAAAAGGACTTTCTTTTGTTTTTGTTTAAGGAAGGAAAGCAAGCTTCTCTGGCAGCAGATTTTTCTATCACACAGTTTAAACACATTGGCAGATTGCTAATGGTACATGGCCGAAACAGCTACAAAAGATCAGCAGCTCTTGGTCAATTTGTCATGCACAGGGGCCTTATTATTTCCACTATGCAGGTACTTAAACCTTTTTTTGTTTTTAGTATACCCACAGAGGGCTATGGCATTTTAAAAGGATTATAAGTGTTACTGTAGAGTACTTGATTGTTCCATTTTATTTTATTTTAGTGGATTTTAATTAGATTTTAATAATAAGGCATTCTGAGAAGCCTGCATGAAGAATAATGTAAATGTGATTTACTGAAAACTCTTGTTTTCTTTATATTATTTATTGTGTTCTCTCTTTAAGGCTGTGTTTTCTTCAGTCTTCTATTTTGCATCTGTTCCTTTGTACCAGGGATTCCTAATGGTAGGGTAAGTTAAATCCAGTATTTACAGTACTTAGTAATATTTTGTATGGGAGAACTTTGTTTTTTGGGGGGAAAATATAGTGTTGTTTCTGATTAATTCCTCATACGTTTTCAGAATGGTTAATGTTCCATATGAATAATACCAATGTAAAAAACTAATATTTTGCTTGAGTGAACTTCAAGATGACACCTGTACATTTGTTCTCCTTGCCAGTGCACTGTTAAATTTTCTCATTAGATTTTCTGTTTTCATGGGGAAGCCATAATTTGTGTCAGGAACTGTGACGGAGCTGAGACTTTTAAAAAGGGTCCTGTGGCATAATGAAAAGGGGAAGAGCCAAAGGGGTGGGGCCAGTGAAGACATTGTCATCAGTAGTAAGTTAAAAAAAGACAGGTCTTACAGCTGCATGACCCTTAGCAAAGCATGCTACACTGGTGGTTGGAGTATTATTTACTCATGATTGAGTTGAGGTGAAAAAATATCAACAAAGAAACAAAGAAAATAAAGATTTGGGATCTTTTGTTAAAATTGAATATGACATAACAAATGACAAAACATACACCAATAATCCCATGTGCATAGTTTTTTTTTCTTTTGCTGAGCATACATCATAGTTCTCTAGGTATCTATTCCAAGAACTTTTGAGATATTGCATTACACAAAATCTGATATATGTGAGAATAAATTATGACTCATCTTGTTTTGTCCCATTTACTTTACAGAGCAGAAATTTAATTTTTTTAGGTGGGGCTGATTCTGTTTTCCTCATCCTTTGAAATTATATCAGGGAATTAACTCAGTATAACTGTTGGAGTAAGCCATAGAATAAACATAAATTTCTCTTTGGGCTCTCACTATTAATCTCTGCACCAATTGTTAGGCAAAATTGAATTATAGACATACATAGATCCCAAAATGCTTGTGAAGACTCAGCAGATACTAGTTCAGTGTTAACATTTTTTAGAGGTCAAAAGGTTAGATATGAAGGGTTAAAAAGTTAAAATTAGCATTTGAAATCTGATATCACTGCACAGTCTGACTTTAAATACTTTTCGCTACAGATTCTTTTGCAGCTTTGAAAATTATATAGCTTATATCTTCAGTCTTTCAAATGAATCCTCATTTTTAACTTAATAAATCCATTTATTAAATGAATTCTTTTCGTAAAGTATATGAAATAAAATAAGTTTCATGAGAAACATACACTTGAAGCTACATTCCCAACAAGATATAATGGCATGCAAGTCCTTTGAAATTATAAATACTAGACTTCTCTAAATGCTGGTCTGAGTTTCATTCCTACTTTCCTTTTTCCACCTCCAATTTAAAAAACAATTTAAAAGGATCCTAAAATTGAGACTCAAATAAGAAATAGTGCATAGTTTGGGCTATGTAATTTGAATAAAACAGAAGAAGAATGATTATAATTTCAGTGGTAATTAGTATTAATGAAATAAAAATATGTTAATAATTTACACTATTATATTCCTTGTTACTATTTCTTAGTAACATAGGTATAAAGATGTAAGGGACCTTAAAAGTCACATAATCCAGTTCTCTCATTTTGCAGGTGAGAAAAGTGAGGTCCAGAAAGGTTGGCTTGCCCATGGTTACATAGACATTAAGTGGCAAAGGCAGAATTTAAACCCTGGAACTCTGACTAAATCCAGCTCTCTTTCCACTATACCATGATTCCTCTAAAGAAGCATTCTGAATGACTTACTATACTATTTCATAGCCAAAAAGCAACCCTAATCACATTATGCCATTGTTTTGGGAGGGGGGGGGTCTTAATTACTTCCATGCCACTAATTAGCATTCACAAGAGTGAATGTTGCTAATAGTGTTCTTCAGCTTTCCCTTTTGACTACAACTTTAACTACCGTGTCTTCAACTACCACAGTACCAATAGAGGGCTAAGTCTGAACTACTTGCCTGCTCTGTTGATTGATCTCTATAGTACTGACAAGAGAAGGGTCCACAGATTCATAGCTCTGTGACCATTTCAGTGATTCTATCTAGACAGGTTCTCTAGTACATAAGATTCCCTGTAACAGGCATGTGAATGAACAGGTCTTTGACCAAGTGCTCCACGTAGTTTGGCATCCTGTTTCTGCCTCCTTGTGTTTACCATGTTCCCTTCTATGTCTGGAAACACATCTCTTTTGCATATGCTTCAAGAATGCCCCCTGTAAGAGAGGGGAGCAACTTACATCCCTGCTGCAAGTAAGTTAATAGATGTGAACACTCTAAATTAGGTGAATATTGAATATTTATTTTTCTTACTACATGACCTTCAAAGGGAATTACTTGAAAGTCTCTATATCTTTGCATTGGTGATAGTCCCTGTCTTTGCTCATTTTGTAAAATCTGCCTATTGATTCATTTGTTCATCCACTCAGTATTATCCCCAGAATCTCAGTGCCCTCCATTACTTCTTCAAATTACTATTAGACTCCTGCTTATATTGCCAACCTTCTTTACCCTTTGTAGCTTCTGTGCTGCATATACACATTTCTGCTAGGTCTTGTATTCTGTGACATAGGTGAATTGTATAGCACTCTTGTCACTTCAGATTCCAGCAATCCTTTCTTTTTTTGTCTTCCTTCTTTTCCCATTTCTGCTCTGGGGGCATGAGATCTGTTCACTTCAACTTCTGTTTTCATGAATTTTGCTTGAAAATTTACTGAGACCTCATCTCAAACTTTGGATGTAATGAAAGAATAGGGACAAATGGTGTATAGATGGTAGCGTGTTGGTTGAATATATCAGTAGAATTTTTCCAAATTAACATAAATTTTTATACTCCCTTTAGTACCTTCCTGTCTCCAGAAATACTTCAAATAGTATTTTAAAACCAAGGGCAAGAGTCTTTTGAAGTTACAAGAAGGAACAGGTTTTCTGCTATTTTAATTTTTTTATGCTTTGCCACTGTTTAAAACTCTGTAATAATTAATACATTACAGATTTTTTAAAATAGCACTAATTTTACATAATAGTACTACTAATTATACTTTGAGTTTCTGTAATGCCTTTCTTCCAAGGACCTTGATATACAATGTAATCATTTCCAGACTTCTTTTGCATCTTTGAGATAATGAACTTTAAAAAAAAAAAAAAAGGAAAACTATAGACAGAAGTGATTACTCCTTAATTTATGAATCATGATTATTTAAGATAGTGAAATTATGATTGAATGTGGGAGCCTGGTAACGCTAATAAAGTATTGGTTTAAAAAGTGCTTTTGTCATAACAATCTAATGTAAGATGCTTCTCTACAGTTTGTGACCTAAGAAGTGTTAAAATTTCTTTGAATAAATCTACCACTCCTTAATTCTTCAAAGTTCAGTAAGGCAATATTACTCCAATTTGGGGATAGGTACCACATGATAAATTAGCTGTCTTTTTAAAAGTGTCTTTAGATCAACTTTGCCAGTGGTTTTTAAAACAGCAGCCCATGAATACAAAGAAATAACACTAATGTGTAAGGATAGGATTGGGAAAACTAAAGGGGACAAAAGTCTTTAACTGTTGGGAAAAGATAGAATAATGAGGGAAAGGAAGAAAAATCTAACCATAGGACAGCAAGTTTATCTTCAGTGTATGGGAAGCAATTTATAGTCACCTAGAGAAAAAATAGCAAGCAACTAAGAGATTTGGTTAAATAAGATCATACCAGACCACTTTAATAACTTTCTATAACATAGTTCATAGAAACAAAAAGAAAGTGATAATATCTAGGTCCAGATTAGTGTGAATAATTAATCCTAAAAAATAGTAGCATATGTTCAAATTCTTATTGCATATTTCCATTGGACTGGAGCCAAACACCAATAGTGTACATAATTATAACTCTGAATAGTATAAATTCAAATACATGTGACCAGTTTTTATATTGGGACTTAATTGCATTTTTTGAAAATTTATCATCTTATTGATGAGGGCTGGAAGAGGGGGAGGGAGTGAGACACCACCACCACCCCTCACCACCACCCCCAAAGACCAGAGTTACCAGGGGCAAGTTACCTGGAATGAATTCACGGACTCAAAGCATTGTTGAGGTCAAGGTAAAGATTTATTATGCTTTTCAGTGGGCAAGAACTCTTAGAATCATACAGGTAAAGTTTACATAATATATTTTATAGTGAAACATGCCAAATATGCAAAGTAGGTGGTTCAGGGTGGGATTAGGGAGTGGTTAAGGAATGGTTAGTTCTTAAAGGAACATGCACTTTTGGTATCTGCTGTGCTGATATTTTATCCAAAATTCATTGGGAAATGGCCCAAGGTGGGGCCTACCTCAACGTGTAGTTTTTGTCCTGAAACATCACTAAGTCAACCAGCAGTCAGGATTGACTTAGGAATCCCAGGCTGCTCTCATCAATGTCTTGTTAGACAAGATAAATGTAAGGGAGTATACATATGTCTAAGTCTAGGATACATGTGATTGGGCAGTGAGCAGTAAATGTCGTTACGACCCAGCGCACAGCCAGTTCAGGCAGTGCACAGCTGGTTCAGACTGATAAGTTCTATAGGTGCAGCTGACTGCTATATCAGGAAGGGAGATAACAGTTGTTGCTGGGGCAGGCTGTCCTTGGGCTGGGGAGAAACTGCCTGGGATAGTGTTTTGAGGATAGGGAGAAATGTGATTTTTTTAAAGAGAAATGTTATTTACATAATTATTACATAATTATACCCAAGCACCCCATCATTATCACTTTCAATAAAGCTTTTATTTCAACCCCACATAGCATTTGCAACAATAATTTAGAAAAAGTAAGGCCTTAGAATGAGCACCTTCTAGAGTTTTGTTACTTTTGATGCTGTTGTTACTTTGTCAATCCAAGGAAAGTTAGTAGGAAAATGAATAAGCTCTAATGCTGGATCTGCAAAATCAGTAGCAGTCATTGGACTTCCTGTCTCCAGAGGAGAAATGGGAACAAATGAAGGATAATCACCAGGAAACAGAGAGAGGATAGTGACTACTCTGAGCAACATTGTGAGTAAAAGTGACCAAGCCACAGTTAAAACATTAGTATCCAGTATAGGAAACTTTGACATCCCTCTGTCAACTTTGAGAATTATCGTTCCTTTTTCCAGGCTAGAAGGTTGCAGTCTATAAGCAATCATTAATGCCTTCCTTCCTTACTTTCCTTGCTTCCCATAGAATATCACACTCATATCTGAGGGTGCTCTGCCCAAAGAAATGTAAATTTTGGTTGCTGAATGCTGGCTATATATCTTGGGGCTTACTGGCTAGATTTCTTTCTTAAGGACTATGCCTTAACCCCAAATCACTCTGACTCTCATTGATTGGCCATTGTTTGGACCCTGGTTGTATCAGAGTGAATATAGCTATTGTCTCTGTTTTGACCAGCAATCCTGAAGGTCTTCCCCTCCCAGATTGATTTTTTTTCTTGACTAGGTAAAAGAGGCTATTCCCTGCCTTGTTTCTTACCTACCTATAATCACTGAATGGGTATTGCTTCAGTCAAATTGAAACCTGTTAAAGAACTTATCTTAAAATATCAAAGTCTCCAACTACATCCAGGGCCATCTCCAGTTGTCTTGATCTGTATCTTTCCACTGGACCCAGATGACTCCAGAATAGGAAGTAAGGCTGATGATTTTGCACAACCTCACTTAAATCCAGTTCACTTGTATGTCAAGGCATCACCTTCCTGATGTCATGGTCCTGTCCGAGAACAGTGCTTTAACATAAATATAGGACATACTCAGTATGCTGAAGAGGGCATTCATCTCCTATAAATTTGGGAGCAGAATCAGGTGATATGATTAGTTATTAGATATATTAGATGGTATAGTGGAAAGAGCCCTGGGCCTGGAGTCAGGAAGACCTGAGTTCAAATCTAGCCTCTCAATTCCTACCTTTGTGATCCTAGGCAAATCACTTTACCTATTTGCCTCAGTTTCCTAAACTAGGGATAATGAAATGGGGATTAATAATAGCACCTGACTCCCAAGATGGTTCTGAGGATCAAATGAAATACTGTATATAAAAGTATTTGCTTAGCACAGTGCCTCAAACATAGTAGGTAACATATAAATGTTGTTATTATTATCGTTATTATTTCTGTCAGTAAAGTGTTGTATCAAAATGCTTTACTAGTCTGCAAAATTTCCTTCTTAAAAATGGCATGATAAAGGAATGAGATGTCAGTGAATGTTGGCAGCCTGTGAAACATATTGTGAGCTATCAGATATTTTTCAATATTTATTAATATTCTCAATTATAGCATAAGTACTTATGTCTTGTGCTATGATCCCAAATTTATTTCAGTAACAATACAATAGAAATTTCATTTACTGCTTTGTGGAATTTCACATTTCTTACATCTTTGTTTTTTAAGGTATGCAACAATCTATACAATGTTTCCAGTATTCTCTTTAGTGTTGGATCAGGACGTGAAACCAGAAATGGCATTGCTATATCCAGAGCTTTACAAGGATCTAACAAAGGTAAGACTGTGCATAAGGGATCAAGGGAAGGTGAATTTTTTGATGATTCTGAAGGCCACAAATATATTCTTGGGCTTTTAAAAAATATTTCCAAGATAAAGAAATATGCCAAGTTGGTGGATGAAAATAAATTTGCATGAAATTTATGAATGTGTGTTCTGTTTTTCTCTGACATTTCTCAATTGTGAATGTTCCTAATTATTTTGTAAAATTCATTCTAAATAGAATTTCAAAAAACAAATTAAAATGTCAAGTACTGAGTTTTTCTCAAAAAAAATTTTTTTGAAGTTCACATTGTATATGTATGGCATTCTGAGATAAGAAGCACCAATCAGCAAGCATTTATTGAGTGTCAGTCATCATTCTTGATACTGGAGATTGAAATGCAGTGAATGAAACAATTCATTTTCACAGTAAACTTATATTCCAACAGCAGAGACAAATACAAATATAACAATATAAAAAAGTAAGGAGAATCAATACTAATATCTACCAGGTTTACTAGAAGTAGTTTGGAAGGGAGAGCACTGGCAGACAGAGATGGGGAACAGAAAATGCTTGATGTGGAAACTTCATCTTGAAAGAAGAGAAGGATTCTGGGAGACATGGGCATCCGCAGGAGGCTGGGAGTAACAGCACATGCATATCACACAAGAGAGATGGACAGCACAAAGTCACGGAGCCTGAAGATGAATATATGAATGGTTTGTGAGAGGCACAAAGAAAAGCCCAGTTTGGGAGGTAGAGTAATGTACAGTGAAGCTGAAAAAGTAAGCTAGATCAAGTTGTGATGGCCTTAAAAACTAAACAGAGTTTCTGTTTTATCCTAGAAGTGATGTTGCTTGTCTCAAGCCCCTGGAATTTATTTCTTAGGAGATTGGCATCATTGGATCTGAACTTATAGAAAATCACACTTTGGCAGCAATAAGTAGGATGGGCCAGATTAAAGAAAAACTTACAGAGACAAATTAGGAAGCATTCATTGCAGTAATATAAGAGAAAAGTGGTTAGAGCCTGAACTAGCATGGCGGCTGTGTGAGTAAAGACAAGGATTTGTATGTGGCAGAATATAGATAGATAAAAATAGCAAGATCTGACAATTGATTGCGTATTCAAAGTGAGGAAAAGTGAAGAATCACGGATAATTCCAAGGTTATGAACATGGGAGCTAGAAAGATGACAGTGCCTTCAACAAAAATAGACAAGTTTGGAAGAAAAGATAAATTAGTTCAGTTTTATATGTATTGAGTTGAAGATGTTTGCAATATATGCACTTTGAAATGTCCAATAGGCAATTAGTTTTGTTGGACTGAAGCTTAGAAGAGAGACTTGGGGGTAGAAATGTAAATAGACAGACATGTACACATACATGTGCATAAACATGTATGTATGTATAAATATGTATATATTCATATGGAGAAAGATCTGTGAGTTATGAGCATAAACACATAGGAACTGGTGTGATCACTAAGAAAGAATGTGGAGAAAGAAGAGGACTCAGTACAAAGTCTTGAGGAATACCCACAATTAGGCAGTGTAATGTGAATGATTAGCTAGCAAAGAGACTGAGAAGTACTCAGATACCAGAAAAGAACAAGGAGAGATTCATGTACAAACGTGTGTGCACACGTATGCGCACACACACCAAAAGGAAACAATATCCAGGAAGAATCGAGGGTCAGCAGCATTAAATGTAGCAGATAAATTGAGAAGGATGAGGACTGAGAAAAAATCATGGATAGATAGAGGTTGGAAAGGAAAGAGAGAGAGAGACAAAGAGAGGACAGGGAATGATTGAGGATGCAATGTGCTAGAGAACCTAAGAGGAAATGGAATTGAGGATACATATTGGCCTTGACATAAGAAATCACTTCTTTGTCAGATAGATCAAAGGAATAAGAAATACTATCGAGGGAATTTGAGATGAGGAGGGAGCTCACAACTGAGTGGCCTTGTTTTTTTCAGTATAGTAAAAGATAAAGCCTACAGATGAGAAAGGAAAGAGGCAGAGGTATGGAAGATGTAAAGAAAGAAAAGAAGGTTCTGTGGAGAGTGAGAGAGGGAATCATTTGAGAGAGGAATTTAAACATTGCCTTGCTGCATTGCGAGTGTAGTTGAAGTTGGATAACATGAATTTATCTTGTACCCAGTCAACTGAATTGCATGATTTCCTCCTCTCCCGTTCAGCAACATTTGAATAGAAGCATATTAGGCATGTATTATAATGATCCTGAACTGAAATTTGGTGAGGAATGATCTATATAGGACAAGGGGGTAAGACATCTGAGAATCAAAGATGATAAGAATTAAATTGGCTAAATATAAGGTAGACATTAGAAAGGGAGGAAAATAAGTTCAGAGCAGGACTAATGGCCTAAATTTAATGCTTAGGGATGTAGGGATTAGAGTATGGTGTGAGTGAAGAGTAGGTTTAGAAGAGTTGAGGCACAGGGAGAGCTGGGATAATAGGAGACTATGATTTGATAAAGGAAAGTAAGAGTTTTCATCATGAAAGTGGAACACTTGTGAATGAGAGCAAAATTTAAGATGTGGCCATCCCCTTGTATATTAATGAGGTAAAGTGAAGGAGTAGATCTTGGGATTTAAAGACATTTAGTAATTGGGAGGTTAAGGAATTTGAGGGAGCATCCTGGTGGCTGTGGAAGTTCCCTAGTTACGTGGAAGGTTTTGAGACATTGAGCCAAAGAGTTAACTCCTTGGGAAAGGTAAGAGACTGACCTTGGGGCCAGTACACAGCAACAACTATTATCTGAATTGGGTTTAAAACTGTAATAGAGTGTACTTAAAAGGAGGAAAGGTTGCTGAGTGGTGGCAGTAAAGAAAGAATCTGGAAGTAGTGGTGGGGAACATGGAATATTCTGGCTTCTTTTCCAGGACCAAGCAGTCAAGGTTTGTATTAGAGAGCATGGCTAAGGATGCACTGCCATCTAGGGGAAGCTAGGTCTCAGGGTTAATAGACAGAAGGAGTATGAGAAAAAGAGGTCCAGGAAATGTGTTCACTGTGGAACAGAAATTTCTGAGGATCCAGTGCTTTAAAAGAGGAAGCAGGTTTGGAGTGGAACCTAGGTACATTAGGATTAAGGAGGGCTAGATGGGGTGAAGAGAATGAGAACCTGGTGATAGTTTGCTCCTATATCACCAATGTTAGAGTAGTACAAATATAGGGGATTGTTAGGTGTAAGAACAGTAGTGGATAGATGGCAGATGAATGATAATGCCTACAATGTTGAAGGGGTGTTATTGCCAGACAAAGCCCTGAGCCATCTAACCCTGATTGCTCCAATTTGTTTCTATGCTGTGACTCAGCACAAGGGCATGGTGTTACCACCAGGTAAAAAGATCACCACACCGATTTCACAGTTGAAGAAACAAACTCAGAAACGTTAAGTGACTTAGCTGTGGTCACACCGCTTATAAGTGTCAGTGTTAGAACTTGGACTCAAATAGCCAATCTTGAATTTTAGTGCTGCTTCTCTCATGCAATGCAATATTTTAAACCTGTCCTTTATGATAATCACAATGCTAAAATATGCTGCAGCTCTACTGGAGATGGAGTCAAATGATGGAGAAGAGCCTGAACTCTCCCCCTAAATCCCTCAAAATACCTATAAAAATGACTCTAAACAAATTTTAGAGTAGCAGAAGCCACAAAATGACAGAGTAAAACAGATTTTCAGCCTGAGACAATCTGGAAGGCCAACAGGAAGGGTCTGTTGCACCACTCTTGGAGCAGAGCATAACCCAGTGTGGGCCATGAGCCAGCACAGATGAGCCTGGAGCAGGCCTCAGGGCACTGAATCACTGGCAGCTATAGCAGTTTCTAGACTTCTCAACCCACAAACACTAAAGACAATTTCAAAGGTCAGTGGGAAAGCTCTCTCACCTGGGTGAGAGAGCAGTGTGATCCAGTCCCAGGGGTGCAGCAGCTTCTTCTGGAGTTCTCTGTCTACAGACAGTAGACGAATCGAGCAGCTGCTCTGGGTCACAGTACTAGGTGGTGGTCCCAGGGCTAGGAGGAGTGCTGACATGGCAGAGCTGGTGGTGGCTGTGGAGAGAGAATCCTACTCCCAGTTCTAGGGCAGAAAAGAATGTTGGTGGTTGCTCACAGACCAGAGTGCATGCCAGGAGAGGAGTAAATGCCTCTTCTTTGATCATACCACTTTGGAGGAACTGAGAATTTACAGGTCCCTAGAGATATCTCTGAAAATAGCTGCACAAAACCCCTGAAACTTGGGGCAGTACACCCTCCACTTAAAAAAGAGCTCAAAAGTCAAGTAACCGAGTGGAAAATTACCAAAAGGGGGGGGGGGCGGAGTATGACTATAGAGGGTTACTTTCTTGGTGAAAAGGTATTTTATTATGACGAGGAAGATCAAAGCATACAACTGGAGGAAGACAAGCAAGGTCAAGGCTCCTCCATCCAAAGCCTCCAAGACAAATATGAAATGGTCTCAGGCCATGGAAGAGCTCAAAAAGGATTTTGAAAATCAAGTAAGAGAAGTAGAGGAAAAATTGGGAAGAGAAATGAGAGCGATGCAAGAAAATCATGAAAAGCAAGTCAACAGCTTGCTAAAGGAGACCCCAAAAAAATGCTGAAGAAAATAACACCTTTAAAAGTAGATTCACCCAAATGGCAAAAGAGGTCCAAAAAACCAATGAGGAGAAGAATGCCTTAAAAAAGCAAAATTGATCAAATGGAAAAGGAGGTCCAAAAGCTCACTGAAGAAAATAATTCTTTAAAAATTAGAATGGAGCAAATGGAAGCTAATGACTCTGTGAGAAATGAAGAAAGTATAAAACAAACCAAAGAATGAAAAAATAGAAGATAATGTGAAATATCTCATTGGAAAAAAAACTGACCTGGAAAATAGATCCAAGAGAGATATTTAAAAATTATTGGTCCACCTGAAAACCGTGATCAAAATAAGAGCTTCAACATGATCTTTCAAGAAATTATGAAAGAAAACTGCTTTGATATCCTAAAACCAGAGGGTAAAATAGAAATGGAAGGAATCCACTGATCTCCTCCTGAAAGTGATCCCAAAAGGAAAACTCCTAGAAATAGTGTAGCCAAATTCCAGAGTTCCCAGGTCAAGTTGAAAATATTGCAGTCAGCCAGAAAGAAACGATTCAAGTGTTGGAGAAGCGATCAGGATAACACAGGATTTAGCAGCTTCTACACTAAAGGATTGGAAGGCTTAGAATATGATATTTCAGAGGTCAGAGGAGCTGGGATTAAAACCAACAAAATGAATGTAATACTTCAGGGGAAAAAATGGAATTTCAGTGAAACAGAGGATGAATTCCTTCTTTCAGCAAGAAAGTATTAAATGTCTGCTACATGCAAAGCACTATGCCAGGCACTAGAGATAAAAAGACAAAACAGAAAAACCCCAGCTCTCACATGGTGCTCATTTTATTTGTTTTCCAATAGTACTGTTGCTACCTCAGTGATAAAAGACTGTCCCAAACCTCTTTTATTACCATCAGGAAACATCATACAGAGTCAGATTACATCAAAATGAGGAGGCACATCAGGAAAATTTTTTGGCATTTAAAGATTACTTTTGTGTTTTTGTAAGGGACTTATTAAAATATTAACTGGAGTCTTATCGCAAAACTGTGTCAAGCAAGAATAACCTTTCATTCACTGAGATGTAAAAATTTGGAGATTCTACCCTAAGCAACATGGGAAAGTCTTGGCTAAACAGAGGTTGAAATGCAACAACTCTTCCTAATTCTACCTTGTTACTATACTGTTAGCATATAACTAAACATATAACTATAGCATACAGTGAACAGTTGTTAACTATTCAGGTATTGAAAAAGAGGTGATAGTAAAACAAAAACCACTCTCATTTCTGCCTATACCAGTCAGCCTGTTCATATCAGCCTGTTCTTTTTTAGACACTGTGTAATTATGCTAGCAGGTTAAGTACTAAATTACCCCAGCAACTAGCATATATTTGGAGGGTCGGTCACAAGTTTCTGATGAAGTAGCTGATTCATCTCCAGCTGGAGTCACTGAGTCAATAAGTTCCATGCTATTGCTTAATATCAGTTAAGTATGTTGGATTACCACTAAGCCATATTCTATTTTAATTGAGTTGGATCTGTTTTGGAACATTAGACTTCTATTTTTATTTAATATGACAAGAAACTGAGAATCATTGTTCAGTATCTTCAAATCTGGTCCTTATTTTTTCATACTGCATGGCCCAGCCAGCCACCGTACTTTTATCTATCTGCCTGTCAACATTACTTTCTGTAGTATGTTTCCTTTCTAGCATCAAACAATTCTGAAACCTTAGTAGCCAAAATAATATTAAAAATACTGAGTTCCTCAAATGGGTAATCTTACTGAAACTGAATGAAATGTTTTGAATGTACGTTGTTTGATTTTTCTGAGCTCTTTTTTTTTAGAGCAATATAAATTCCTTTGCATCTTTTCTACTGCCATAAATATTGAATAGCTGTGAGTTGGATTTTAGCCAATCATTCAGTAAATATTTGGGCTGCCTGTGATGTGCAAAACATTTCATGAAATATATCCACATTCTCTGTGTCCTTATTTTGCTTACAATTTAGTTGGGGATTTGAGTGCATTAAATACATAAAAAGGTTAATGATAATACAATGTAACAATACAAAAGAATTCACAAAGTAACAAATAGATAGTACATGTCATGAGTTCTAGAGAGAGCTATTTCAATTGTAATCTTTGGTACCTGCTTAATTCGGCAATTTTTAGTGCCCAATGATCATTTCAATATTAAGAATTATTTAAGGGGCACTAAAACTATGAAAATAATGTATCTGAAGCACTTATGTTGTGTATTTTATTCTTCTAAAAATTATGTCAAGGAAACCAATTAATAAATTCAAAATGACACAAACAGATTATTAATATGATAGATTAAATCATTGAGCCCTAACTTCCCTTCTGGCTTCAAGTCCCTGTTTTTGTCTTTCTTTGTATCCCTAGTATTTAGCACAGTGCCTAACTGGCATATAGTAGGCACTTAATAAGTGCTTCTTGGCTTCTCTTGAGCAATATTGTCTAAAAAAAATCATGAGGGGGGAGGAGCCAAGATGGCAGAGTAGAAAGACACACATATGCTAGCTCCGAACCTACAGCCCATAAAATATCTGTAAAGAAGAGCTCCGAACAAATTCTGGAGCAGCAGAAGCCACAGAACAAGAAGTGGAGGAGATTTCTGTTCCAGAGAGCCCAGAAAACCTGACTCGAAAGGTCCGCCACACACTGGACCCAGAACGGAGCCCAGCCCTGCCTTGGCTGCGCGGCGCCAAGAGGAGCAGATTCAAGCAGGCTTCAGGGACAGAATCTCCAGCAGCCGCACAGGTCCCTCCACCTACAGGTGACAAGAGTCAGTGAGAGGGTCTCTTTGGCTGGTTGAGAGGGGAGTGGGGTGTCCCCGTGGCTCGGGCCCCCTCAGGAGGCAGCAGCAGAAGTGGCAGCAGATCAGGGCTCCCAGAGCAGGCAGGAGCTGGGATCCATTGTTAAAGGTCTCTGCATAAACCCCCTGAGGGAACTGGCAGCCCTGCCCCCACCCGAGCACCTGAACTTAATCTCACACTGAATAGCAGCCCTGCCCCCACCCACAGCCCTGAGGCTGGGAAGCAGCATTTGAATCTCAGACCCCAAGCGCTGGCTGGACAGATCTGGAGGCGTGGTGGGGGTGGAAAGAAAACTCAGAAGGCAAGTCACTGGCTGGGAAAATGCCCAGAAAAGGGAAAAAAAACAAGACTATAGAAGGTTACTTTCTTGGTGAACAGATAATTCCTCCCTTCCTTTCCCATGAGGAAGAACAATGCTTACCATCAGGGAAAGACAATGAAGTCAAGGCTTCTGTATCCCACACATCCAAAATAAATATACCATGGGCTCAGCCATGGAAGAGCTCAAAAAGGATTTTGAAAATCAAGTAAGAAAATCAAATGGGGGAAAAACTGGGAAGAGAAATGAGAGAGAAGAAAGAAAAGCATGAAAAGCAGGTCAACACCTTGCTAAAGGAGACCCAAAAAAATGCTGAAGAAAATAACACCTTGAAAAATAGGCTAACTCAATTGGCAAAAGAGGTTCAAAAAGCCAATGAGGAGAAGAATGCTTTCAGAAGCAGAATTAGCCAAATGGAAAAGGAGGTTCAAAAGCTCACTGAAGAAAATAGTTCTTACAAAATTAGAATGGAACAGATGGAGGCTAATGACTTTGTGAGAAACCAAGAAATCACAAAACAAAACCAAATGAATGAAGAAATGGAAGATAATGTAAAATATCTCACTGGAAAAACAACTGACCTGCAAAATAGATCCAGGAGAGACAATTTAAAAATTATGGGACTACCTGAAAAGCATGATCAAAAAAGGAGCCTAGACATCATCTTTCATGAAATTATCAAGGAAAACTGCCCTGAGATTCTAGAACCAGAGGGTAAAATAAGTATTCAAGGAATCCACAGATCACCACCTGAAAGAGATCCAAAAAGAGAAACTCCTAGGAACATTGTGGCCAAATTCCAGAGTTCCCTGGTCAAGGAGAAAATATTGCAAGCAGCTAGAAAGAAACAATTCAAGTATTGTGGAAACACAATCAGGATAACACAAGATCTAGCAGCTTCTACTTTAAGGGATCGAAGGGCGTGAAATACGATATTCCAGAAGTCAAAGGATCTAGGACTAAAACCAAGAATCACCTACCCAGCAAAACTGAGTATAATACTTCAAGGGAAAAAAATGGTCTTTCAATGAAATTGGGGACTTTCAAGCATTCTTGATGAAAAGACCAGAGCTGAAAAGAAAATTTGACTTTCAAACACAAAAATGAAGAGAAGTATGAAAAGGTAAACAGCAAAGAGAAGTCATAAGGGACTTACTAAAGTTGAACTGTTTACGTTCCTACATGGAAAGGAAATATTTGTAACTCTTGAAACTTTTCAGTAACTGGGTAGTTGGTGGGATTACACGCACACATACATGCACACACATGCACACAGAGACAGAGAGCACAGAGTAAATTGAATAGGATGGGATCATATCTTTAAAAAATGTAATTAAGCGGTGAGAGAGAAATATATTGGGAGGAGAAAGGGAGAAATGGAATGGGGCAAATTATCTCTCATAAAAGAGGCAAGCAAAAGACTTTTTAGTGGAGGGAAAAAGAAGTGAGGTGAGAGAAAAACATGAAGTTTACTCTCATCACATTCCACTAAAGGAAGGAATAAAATGCACACTCATTTTGGTATGGAAACCTATCTTACAATACAGGAAAGTGGGGGAGAAGGGGATAAGCAGGGTAAGGGGGATGGTGGGAGGAGGGAGCAATTTGAAGTCAACACTGTTGGGGAGGGACAGGATCAAAAGAGAGAATAGAAGCAATGGGGGGCAGGATAGGATGGAGGGAAATATAGTTAGTCTTACACAACATGACTATTATGGAAGTCATTTGCAAAACTACACAGATATGGCCTATATTGAATTGCTTGCCTTCCAAAGGAATGGGTGGGGAGGGAGGGATGAAGAGAAGTTGGTACTCAAAGTTTTAGGAACAACTGTCGAGTACTGTTTTTGCCACTAGGAAATAAGAAATACAGGTAATGGGGTATAGAAAGTTATTTGGCCCTACAGGACAAAAGAGAAGATGGGGACGAGGGAAGGGAGGGATGATAGAAGAGAGGGTAGATTAATGATAGGGGCAATTAGAATCCTCGGTGTTTTGGGGTGGGGGGAGGGGACAAATGGGGAGAAAATTTGGAACCCAAAATTTTGTGAAAATGAATGTTAAAAGTTAAATAAATTTAAAAAAAAAATCAAGAGTAAGTGTCTTTCATTAGAAAGAAAGTATCAGGGAGTGAAGCAAAGTTCTCTTTGTGGAAGTACCATCATATAGAGAGATCTCACTTCTAAATCCAGCTCTACCAGTAATTTACTCAAGACTTTGGGCAAACTAGTCAGCTCCATGGGCTTCAGTCTCTTCATTTATAAAATAACGAGACTTTACTTGCTAATTTCTAACGTCCCTTTGAGCTCTATGATTATATGAATCTATTTCTTATATGTATTTAGTTGGGATTTTTGCCTGAGAATTTATATAGTACATGCATTACCAATCTGACATTCTTTTGACTAAGTCAAAAATCAGTCTTGAATATAATATAAACATTTTTTTTATTCTTCCAACTTGGAATTTTTATTCTTCACAAGAGATGATTCATTGTAGTACTTTATGAAACAACTTGGGTGTGTAACTTCTCTGAAACCCAGACTCTGCTTTAAATTACTAAAGTCTGCTCATCATGATGAGTATAATCACTTTTAGTTTCTTAGGTGCTGTAAGTATAAAAAGAAATTTGCAGGTTCATCCCTTTCATGACCATACAAAAGACTTCATCCAAGATGATTTGTGGCCTTCCATGAGAAACCACAGTAGTCTGAGATTTGGGGACTGGAATCAGCCAAATGATTCATAGTGAACTGAGCCATCTGATATATTTCTGAAATACTCATGGTTATGAATGCAAAGACTGATTCATAATTTAATGGGTCTAGCTTTCTAAAGAAACCTTGGAGTTAAATTGTCAAACTATCTGCTTAGTTATATTATGTCAGACCTTCAAAAACTCTTTTTCAATATTTGGTATTACACTGACAGGCCAAAATTAATGTTTTTCTCAGATGTGTAATAGTTCCAGGATTGTCCTGTCTCTTTAAACTATCACTTCTGGTTTTGTCATTAATATTCTCTCCACCCTTCTCAGATTACCATGTATATGCATATAGCTGTTTAAAATATTTTATCTCACTTTGTGAAATAGAAACTTAAGGCAGCCAGGTGGGACAGTGGAGTCAGGAAGACCTGAATTCAAATGTAACCTCAGACACTTACTGGTTGTATGATCTTGGACAAGTCACTTAACTCTGCTGGCCTCAGTTTCCTCTATAAAGTGGGATAATAATAGCACCTACCTCCCAGGGTGGTTGTGAGCATCAAATGACATACAGTATAAAGCACTTAGCGTAGTACCTGGCACATAGTAAGTGTTTATGTAAATGCCATCTATCATTTTTTTGTTTACTTTTTTTAATGAAACTAGATCACTGCTTACAAAAACATGCACATGTTCCTGTGCCCTCCCCCAGGAGCCAAAGTAAATTGAATATGGAAAGTCCAAGAGTTTCAGATCATTTCTGTGTAAAGGAAAGGGAAGCCCTGGGTTCCCAAACCCCTTCTGTGGTGACTTATCACAGCAACCCCATCCATCTTCACCGAGAGCACTGGCTCTTGAGTATAAATCTCCTATGGGGATCATGTAGATTTTTTTAAAATTATATCTACAATGAAGACATTCTGTTTAACTTCTACAATAGCTTCTTCTTGGATAACAATCCTAAATACTGCATTCATTCAGACTTCAGCTGTGTCTTTTACAAATTCTGGGTTTTTGTAAGTAATGTTTACATTACCTGACCCTGACCTCTGTAATAGGCATACAGGCACATGTTTGACACAATAAGCTCAACTATCAGATTGAATGGTATCTGTTTCCCAGTTCTTGACAAGCCCAAGTTGTATTCTAATATCTGAGAGCCAAATTTTAACTGTATAAATTCCAATTCTTCCCTTTAGGATGAAGAAATTAGATCTTTACAAGTCAGCAATGTGATCTCAAGCAGGATTAGTCTTGAGCAAAAAAAGAGAGGCTTGCTATCAGACAAATCTCACATTAAGCATCTATTTTTCTCCATGTTGCATTCTAGTGTTTTTTCATTCTCTTAAAATTTTCTAATGTATTAATTCTTTAAACATGTGGAGCTTCTTTTGGTTGAGATACCTGATTTATTCATTTGAGATGAATTTTCTGCTTTGATGCTTTACTCTGTAATTGTAAAATATATTTCCCTTACTTATTAATCCTTCTTATCATAGAATTATATAATCTTAAATGAGAAGGGATCTTAGATGTATTATTTAGTCCAAAGTACATATTACCTTGAGAAGTACTGATCCAGCCTATGCTTAATAATTTTCATTTATGGGGACCTCACTATTTCATATGGTAAGTTATATCATTTTTTGGACAGTCATAATTGTTAGCACATGCTTGTTACCTCTAAATTCCATCTATTGGTCTAGTTCTTCCTCTGGAACAACACAAAATGTATTTAATTACTCTTTCTAATGATAGTCGTTAAAATATTTACAGATTGCTATCAGATCTCATTCAAGTTTTGTCTTTATAAATCATTCTTAATTCCATTAACAGATTTTCATATGATTTGACTTGAAGTTTCTTCAGCATTCTGGTCACTCTCCTGGATATTTCCCAGTTTGTCAGTGACCCTCTTAAAATGTGGCACATAGAGATGAATGTTAATGTAGAACATGAATATGAGAATTCTATTGAAGTTTATTTGACCTGACACAGCATATAGTCACTATTACTTTGTTTTATTAATTCTGTCTAAGATTATGTTAGCATTTGAAATGACAACCGTATCACATTGTTGACTCATGTTCGGTTCTCTGTCAACTAAGATTCCTAAATAAATTTTCATGAACTTCTGTTAAGCTAGGCTTCTTCTATTACATCATTATGTAGTTGGTTTTTAAAATGTAAATATAGTGTCCATTCCTATCAAATTTTATTTGAGGGGAAGGGGACATTATTGATGCTTTTATATCCTTATTCTGTCATCTGATGTATTAACTATCACTTGAAAATGTCAGTCACATACCCCCAAAAGTGTCTCATGTACCATGGGAACTTATTGAGTTAGAGGGTGTCAGGTAATAGGAGATGAGTGGCTCTTCTTTCTTTCTATTAGGCAAAAATATTGTGCCTTCTGAACATAAATTTAAAAGGACTTTTTGTTGTTCTTAGCAAACCTTACAACTTTATGTCATAAGCCAGCCAGCCTCACAAAATAAGTGCTGCTTTTAGATTTTCTTATTTTGTTCCTCTCTCTCTCCACTCACCCTCAAAAAACAGCATTACTATAGATAAGGATACATAAGCACAAAGAAGTAGAGCAAACATAGGCACAGTGAAAAGGAATGGAGTCCAATTTAGAAATTATTCTTATGGTTCCCTTGGTCTGTACACTTCCATCCATCCCTTCCCACCTGTCTTATATCCAGTCCATTTTTAACTTACGCTAAGTTGTGGATGGATTCTCTGCTTCCTTTTCTAAGATCAGACTAGACCCATCCTCTCTAAACTATTTTTGATGGTTATTTCTATTACCTACTATTCTCTTCCTCCTCCTAGCCAAGATGTCTGGATCCTCTGTGCCTTTCAGAAATACCATTATGGGCATTCAGATCTTGTTCCATGGGGTAAAAGAAGCAGAAGTTCCAGGCTCTGAATCCGAAGACCTGGGTTCGAGCTTTAGGTTTGCAACTAATTTAGAGAATGTGATCTTGCATAAGTTCCTCCCCTTCTCTGAGTCTCAGTCTTCCTGTCTGTTAAATGAAGAGGTTTGGACTAGATGATCTCCAAGGTCTCTTCCAGCTAGACTGTTATGTGATTCTGTGTTTACCTAAGTCACAACAGTGACTATCATCAAACACAGTTTCCCTGTATCCTTGGAAGGCTGTTCTTCACGCTGGTCTTCCCCATTACCCACCCAATCTTTATTTATATTACACTTGCAGGATTTCCCTTCCACTCTCTCTACCTAAAAACATCAACTCACATAGAAGAGATTTAAGAAAGTAGCACTACTGCATCATGATTGTCTTAAGTTATTGCTGTTGCATTGAGAATCCAGATACCCAACTTTGGTCAGTTTGTAAGAGCAGATTGTGGGTAAAGGGTAGGGGCAGGGAAGTATTGAAGACACCTCCTAATCCACAGAAGCCCCAGAGGATTATGATCTGTCTCTGGGACATTGCTTTTTACAAGTTCTCTCCAACTGTACCTCCTCTTTCTTTTATGGATACAGCACGGTACAGTAGAATGAACTTGGAATTTGGAGTTAGAGGACCTGGAGAGAAATATTTTCTCCTATGTAAAATAAGGAGGTTGGACTGGATAACTTCTAAGTTCCTATCACTAAGTCTGTGAACCTGTGATTTTACCACCCGCCACGCACCCATGCCAGAAGTTACCCTAGAGAGGAGAAAGGGGAAGCAGATGAGAGAGTTCTACTCTTCTCTTCTGCTCAGTCTGCGCCTGGAGGACTGTGTTCAGTTTGGGGCCTGAATTTTAGGGAGAACATTAATAAGCATGTCCAGAGGAGGAGGAAGGGACTGGAGATTATGCCATACCATGTTTGCCCTAATAAGAGTAGGAATATTTAGTCAAGAGAGGTGATATCTGTGTGCAGTTTTCTGGAGGGTCTCTCTTATTAAAGAGAGCTTAGACCCCAAAGGATAAACTATGAATAAGTAAAGTTGCAGATTGGTAAATTTCAAGCCCAATATAAGGAAAATCTTTCTAATCAGAGCTATTCCCCATCCCCCCCAAAAACATAGAATGAGAATAAGGAAAAAATAACCTTCCTATCAGCAGCTGTTGACCACATCTTCTAATATTGTTAAGATAGGCCATGGAGTATCACAGGTATTATTCATATTGAACTATCCATCTCTTAGGTAGTTGAAGATCACCAGATTACTCTACCACTCTTAACAGATCTCTTTCTTTTGAAGAAAGGATGACCTTCCATTTTCCAGTTATGGGTCCCAGCACAACTTTCATGCTATAACTGTACCTCCTTTAAATTATATTTCCTCTAAGAAGTTTCTCCTCAATGAACCCCAATAAGACTTGTAAAGAAAAATGTCCTAACAGTTAGAGCTGTCCAAAGGAGTAATGGTTTGTCTGTGGAAGTATTTGTTTCCTCATCATTTTAGGTCTTCAGGCCTAGGTTGGATGGTCACAAATCAGAGATATCAGAGTATTCTTGTTCATATATAGGCTGGATTAGATAACTTTTGGTGTTCCCTTCAAACATCTTACAAGAACAGTTTGACTTAAGCTAGGCAAACGAGGCTGGCAGTGGCGAGATTGGACAGGGATCATTTAGATATCTACATTGTCCCTCAGGTAGGAAGCCAGTCCTCTGAGTTGTTTCTTATTCTGCTCCTACTGGCTGGTGGACAGAGGTCACAGTAAAAAGGGAGGCTGCTGAAGGCAACCCAGGCCAAGAGGTGGACTCTTTGGATGCAGAATAGGTTAATGCTGCAGTCCCTTACCACTAAACATTGCTGCCTCTCATAGCATTTTATTCTGTTCGTGTTATAACTAACATCTGTGAACCAGCTAATCTAGTAATTTATAAGGACGATGATATTTACATTCTCAAGATAATCGTTTGTTTACCTAACTGATGCCTGCTCCCTCCATTGAGACTATTAGGCATTCAAAAGGTTCCTTTGAATGAAATAAATACATAAGGAATATGATGATATCCCACATACAGTTTTGATCTACCAAACTCAAAAAATAACTGTTATTAATGAACATAATAGCACGTATATCCATGTAGCTCTTTGTAGACAGTAATATTTCACATAATAGAGCCATTGCAGCAAGGTTCGCTATAGTCTTACTAACTTTGATCATAAAACAGAAAGTAGATTCCTTTAAGAAAAAAATCCCTCAATAGTGTTGTTATACGTGCATAGAAATCAAAATCTAGCATAGCCAAAGACTAAACTCACTATTGTCCACAGCAGAGAACAAATTAGAAAATTTGTTAATTAAGGGCCTGTTTACATGTCAGTTAGATAGCAAAAATTTAATTATCTCCATTAAAATCATTAATACCTGCCAATAAATGATGTGCTTGAGTTTCAAAAGTATATTTGAATTTGGCATCTTCACTTACAACAGAGACTCAAGATACCAGTATTTTCACATATTGACACTTATAATCACAGTATAGGATCTGAAGTAAATTAATGTGATTATCTTTCAAAATCAAATTATAAACAGAATTGCACTTCATCAGCCTCCTAATTGTTTTCTCTCTATTGGGAAAATAGCTAACATTCAGCCTTCCACACAAGTATGTATGTAAAATGCTGTTGTGCATTTCTCTATCTCCAAAAAAGTTGAAAATTTTAAATGAAAGAGAGGATTGAGATTGTGGCCACCCTCTCCACCAGGTGATGTGGTAAATAGAGCATGGGCCTGGAGTCAGGAAGACCTGAGTTAAAATATGGCCTCAGACACTTATTAACTCTGTGTGACATCAGGCAAGTTACTTAATCTGTATTTGCCTTAGTTTCTCAGCTGTGATAAGAACAATAGCACCTATTTCCCAGAGTTATTGTTGTTCCTATTTGCAATACATTCTAATACAAGAGCCAACAAGTGCATCTATATATTTATACAAGATAAATATCAAAATAATAAGTAAAAGTATATACAAATTTAAGTACCAGGTAGTTTTGGAGGAAGTCACTAGAAGTTGAGGGATCAGTAAAAGCTTCACGTGGAAGATGATGCTTGAACTGTGACTTCAATGAAGAAAGGCAGAGATGAGAAGGGAGTACATTTTAGGTACGGGAGAAGGCCTATACAAAGACTCAGGGATAGAAAATAAGAGTGTCATATGTTGGACTATACCAGGGAGGGTTAATGTTCAATGAGACTAGAGATAGGTTAGGGCAAGGTTGTGAAATTCTCTGAAAGGTAAATAGAGAGTTTTATTCTTTATCCTGAAGGTATTGGAGAGTTTACTGAGTTGGGGAGTGAAATGATCAAATCTGTGCTGAAGTAAAATCACTTTTGCAGCAGTGTGTAGGATGAACCGCAGTGGGGAAAGACTTGAAACAGAGAGACTAATTAGGAAGCCTTTGCAGTAATCTTAAAGAGGTGAAGAGGGCAAGGTTGGATATGTGGGGTGACAGAGAGTAAAGAGTCAAGAAGAATGCCAAGGTTACAAACCTGGGAGACTGGAAAATGATAGTACATTCAGCAGAAATGATGAAGGTTAAAAAAGGGGTAGGTTTGAGGAAAAACACAGTGAGTTTAATTTTGTACATATTGAATTTGTGATCTGTAGGGAATTGATATGTGACTGATACTCAGGATAGAGACTGAGGCTGGATATATAGACTAAGACTGTGAGTCATCTGTATAGAGATGACAGTTAAAACCATAAGAGCTGATAGGGTTACTGAGAGAGTGTAGAGACTGAAAGTAAGAGCCTTGGGACAGTC
The DNA here is from genome assembly GCF_028372415.1 of Notamacropus eugenii. Classification (NCBI taxonomy): domain Eukaryota; kingdom Metazoa; phylum Chordata; class Mammalia; order Diprotodontia; family Macropodidae; genus Notamacropus; species Notamacropus eugenii. Next base: position 201,970,961 of record NC_092875.1, on the reverse strand, counting down.
TTGGGGAACTCAATACCCACAGTTAGAGGGCATGATAGGAATGCTATCTATATTATGTTAGCATATTATAGATAATGCAATATATTATATAGCAATGTGTGTGTGACTAGCTCCATTCAAGAAATGGAAGCCTGTCTAGTCTTTATTAAAAAAATACTAGTACAATCATGCCCCACTTTTTAAAAGTCTAGTATATGAAAATCTGTATTTACAAAGCAAGACTCACATTATAAAACTAATCACCTGAGGGATAGATTCACCATAGAATGCTCCCCTAGTGCATTTAAATGTCTGTTTATATATCACTTGCTGTTTAATCACATGGGGAACAAAGAATTTTTAAATTAAAGCATTCAAAGCCACTGCTGATTCATCCAGGGGGACCATCAAGCATCTTTGAAATTATAACATAAGAATACAAATATCTCAAGTTCTTTGGTTGCTGGGGAAGAGTTTCTTTTTTACTTGTTGACTAAACCAGTCATAAAGTTTCTATATGTTGATTTTTTGCCGCTGCCTACACATTTTAGATAAATGTGCCCGTCATGGCTAACTATTTTGAAAATTCGTGAATCAACCAGATTTTTCTACTATGCTTAATGCCTGTCCTACTATTTTTTTCAGGGACGATCCTTATCATTTAAGACCTTCCTCATCTGGGTTTTAATCAGTATTTACCAAGGTAGGTGACGTCCCTAATTTTTTTTCCCTTCCATTAACAAAACAATACTGTTTTCAGTTCCAGGTTAAATTCCCAAAGCTTAAAATTTCATCAATTGTTATATATTTTTTTCGATTTACCTCATAAATCAATATTCTAGCAGCATGCCAAGCCTCTTCATAATGTAGTGTGGATTGATATTTTTTTTGATGCATGTCATCTAAAAATCAACCTGTTCTTAATTAAATACTAATCCAGGAAAATATTTACAAGTGCTTATCACATTTGTCTACCGTGCACAATAGGTTTCTTTTATAGGGTTATAGCTGAATTGGTTAAGAAATCTAAATTATATAATCACTTAAAAGTCATTTACTGCCTTTGTGCTAAAAATAAATGAGATATTGTTGAAAATGTAATTAATAGGTGAATCAGATATATTACATTGAAATGTTTAGTTGTTTACACTAGTTGCTAAGGGTTTATAGGGTTTTTTTGCCTCTGGATATTAAAAGCTTCCATTTCATTTTCATTCTTAAAAGTTTTCATTATGCATACTTCCTGATTTGGTTATTTGTATGGCTTACCCAATTCAAATTCCAGGGTAAAACATATTATACCTATATCATGTTTAACTTTGCTTTTAAAAGTTCTTGCACTTATTTCCTGTATTTTTCAAGTTCTGTTCTTAAAAAATCAGCAAGAAGGTTATCTGATCAAAGGTGTCCACTATTATTCTGTAGTTTCTATAGTCATTTTCACTGTAACTAAGATAGCTTTCCAAGTCCAATTGACAAAGTGGTAATTGCTAGCCATTTCTAACCTGTTTTTCAGGTGGTATTCTAATGTATGGAGCCCTGGTGCTTTTTGAATCTGAATTTGTCCATGTTGTTGCCATTTCCTTCACTGCCCTAATCTTGACTGAGCTGTTGATGGTTGCCCTCACCATAAGAACATGGCATTGGTTAATGGTGGTGGCTGAATTCCTCAGCCTTGGCTGCTATGTGGCCTCTCTTGCTTTTCTAAATGAATATTTTGGTAAGTTGCCTATAAGATTAGTATATCTTTTCTTTGGGTTGGGGGAGGAGGGAGGTTAAGTTTTATTTATCATTACATTTTAACATGAAGTATTGAATTACATATCAGCATATGAAATCAATTAAAAGTTTCAAAACATGGACATTTATCATACAGCTTATTTGGAGAAATTAAGAAGATTTTTGTGAATTGACTGTGAATAGAATGTCTAAAAATTATATTGCTTTTCAAGAATATTTCCAGCTCCAAAAATTAGTTTATATTATGTTCACATTTAAAACAGAGTATCTGATCTGAAGGAAGAATGCTAACCAAATTTGTAGCCCAGATACATAAAATACCATATTATTCTCATGCTTATTTCTCCTTCAGTTTTAGAAGAGATTTTGTTTTTATTATAATCAACCTTTTACTTAGGTATTTGACTTAGATGGCAGAAAACTATAGGGTACCCTATTCCTGTCTCAGACCCCATTAATACTTAAACTATGTAGTATCCTAAGTTCCTGTAGGGATCTTATTAACACTTAAAATTGTTAGAGAAAACTACCTAATCTATCCACTCTTTTGAGGGATGTTATTTCAACCTTCACATACTCCAGAGGACATAATTTTTTTCATCTTAATTATTAGACCCATACTCCACCTACACTCCCACATGTCCCAATATTACCCAGCCCTTCAGACTCTGGATCTATCCATATATCATTGATTGTCTACAGGCAAAACAGGTAAAAAAAAAAATAATCTGACAGCAGGAAGGGATCACAAAAGCCATTTAATGTAACACATCCCTGACAGAGCAACCTCCTTTATATCCTTAACAGGTAGTCATCAAGACTATTCTTAGACCTCTAGAAATGGGGAATTAAAAGCCTTCCAAAGCTTCCCTTTCCATTTTGAAATGATTCTGATTGTTAGGAAGTCAAAATTTGCTTCCTTGAAATTTCCTGGTTATTCATCTTAATTGTGCCCAATGGGGCCAAACCAAGTAAGTCTAATCTCTCATCCACATAACTGCTTTTCCATTATTTCAAGTCCATATTTTTGTTACCCTAAGTCTTCTCCATATTATTCATGCCTACTCCAGCCAATCCTTACTGGAAATTATTTCAGGTCTCTTCATTAGACCTCCTTCCTGTGGACATGCTCTTTATTTGTCATTATTCCAAAAATGTGACTCCAGATATTCCAGATGTGCTCTGACCAAAGTAGAATACTACAAAATCATCTCATCCCTTGTTCTGGAGTCTCTTTAACATTTATCTCTATTAAATTTCTAATGGTGACTAAGAGATATCAGCAGAGATCAACTCATACATATTTGTATTTATCTCTACAAAATTTTTGAGAGCAATCCAGACTTGCATCAGCAATATCCTTGAAGAAAGTATGAGAAAATAGGCAATCTTTTGCAGGCGATACTCTGCAGCAGTTGTTTGTTGATTATAAAAAAGCATTTGGTTGAGTAGAGCAAAATGTAACCTCAGGACACCTCTCCAGAAAGGTACTTCCTGTGCATATGTTAAAGTCATGCAAGACTCTTGGAAGAGTCATAAAAACTGAGATAACTTTGTTCAGTGACCCTCTGTCTGATAAAATGTCTTACCGTTGGATTCAAAAAGTGTTCACAAATAGAAGGTGAAAGCAGCAGAACTGGGCAGCAGTTTGTCCAAAAAATTATCTAGGGGTTTTCATGGACTACAGGCTCAATAGGAGTCAGCAGTGTGCTGAGGCAGCAAAGAAACCGAATAGAATTCTAGACCGCAGTCAGAGAAGTATAGTACCTAGGACTGGTATGGTGAAAATACCACTGTACTCAGTGAAACCATATCTGCCAGGTTGTGTTTTAATTCTGGATGACAAATTTTAGGAAGATGGTTGAGAAATTTATGCCACATCAGTATTGGTAGAAGGGATTGAGGATGGTTAGCCCAGAGGACAGAAGACTCAGGGGTACACCTGATAGCTTCTTTCAGGTATTTAAAGATGTCGTATAACAGAAAAGATAAATTTGTTCTGCCTACATGGAAAGGGAAGAACTAGGAGCAATGGATAGAAGTTACAGGTGTGCAAATTTAAATTTGAAATAAGGAAAAGCTTTTTAGCAATTAGAGCTATTGAAAAGCAGAAAGGCTGCCTCACTGAAGGGCAGATTCTCCTTCCTTAGAAGTCTTCAAACAAAAAGTTAAATAACCACATGTCAGATGTGTTGAAGGTATTCTTATTCTGGTACAGGTTGGATGAGATGGTCTATAGGGTCTCTTTTCAGCTCCAAGATGTGTGTCTTTCAGTCCAGATGGAAGAGGGATTCTCTATACATGGTAAAATCCTCCACTTATTCTTGTTTGTGGATGACATTGTGCCAGTTGTATCAGGTCCCAAAACACTGCAGAGCTTCCAAAATAAGATACATAATCACTCAATAGAATTTGACCTAAATATCCACACAGGGAAAAAACCACACATACGTACAACGAATGAAGAATATCTATTGCCCAGGCTATGATATGCAGCTGAATACACATGCCGTAAAGCTGGTCCAACAGTACATACATCTTGGACGGACATTCCTAATTGAGAGTGAAAATGGGCCCAGAATTAAATAGGAGAACCCAGGCCATCTGGTTTATATTTAGGAAATTATTCAGTGCTTTTAATAACCCCAAGTTTCTCCCTGAAAGAAAGGCCCACCCATATTTTTAACATCAATATTCTTCAATGATGGTATGACTGAAAGTCATAGAATATCACTGTTGCTAAGGAACTAAAGTTTTAGGTCATTCCAAGGGCACCAGAAAAGCTTATGGTAAGTATGAATATGGAGGTGACCCAAAGGATATTTTCAGTGAGTTATAGGTTTAGAAAATTGAGATAACTTTGTTCAGTGACCCTCTGCCTGATAAATATCTTATCCTTGGATTAAAAAAAATATTCATAAAGAGAAGGTAGGCCCATAAGAATGAGAAGGGGAATTAGGCCATATGCCCCACTGCCACCATCCAGTGTCAAGCTGTCTAGAAGAAGCACCCCAGAATGAAAGGGGACACCCCCCCATGAAGGTTTATAGAAGAGCTTGAACAAAAGTTGCACAGGATGTGAAGTCTAGGATAGGTAGCAGTTTGTACCATAGAAAGTAGTACCTCTATGTATGAAATCACAGATCTGTCAAGGTATCAGAGAAATTCATAAGAGTATCAGATTCATTGCTGAAGTACAGATATAGTATCCTGATGTATCAGTCTTATCAAGGTTTCTAAAAATGAAATAGATTTAATCTGGCAAGACTTTTTAATTAAATGTTTTATTGATGTTCCTTTTTTCTACATAACCATCCCTTCCAAATGATTTCCTGCCCTTTCCCAAGAGAACCCTCCATCAAAGCAAAATGAATAGCTAAGCAAAGCAAATGAACACATTGGTAATATCTGACCGTGCTGCCTCATCCCTTACAGTGGTCCAGCACTTTGCCATAGACGTGCATGCTTCAAGCTCCTTAAGTCACGTAAGACTTGTCCTTAACTAACCTGTTATGGCTTGTTCCAATTACTGCTTCCTTTTCTACATGTTCACAAAGCATCTTATTATTAACATATTCAAGAAGTGTGCCAGCAATTCAAGTCAAGATCATTGGTCTACAGTTTAAAGAATCCTTCTTCCCTCTTTTGAAAAATGGAACATTTGTCTATTTCCACTTGTAGAATCACAGGATTTCAGAACCTCAGAATTCAAAGGGACCTCAAAGTCTATCCAATCTATTCAGTATATGACACAAGTGGTCATATTGCCTTTTCTTAAAGATCTTCAGTGAGGAAGAATCCAGCGCTTCATCTTGCTATTGGATAACTCTAAATGTTAAGTTTTACTTCAAGTCTGAATTTATTTCTTGTTCCTGAATTTCCTTACACAGCATATCTTCCTAATAGTCAATGTTATCTGACCCCACCCCCTGATATCTATCCTGAACAAGGTATATGTCCTCACAGAGCAGTAGTAGGCAATTTCTATTCACTTGTTTTTCAAAGATTAGCTATGGTGTTTTGTCAGTGATAATCATAAGTTCTTTCAGTATCTTCAGATATGGATTATCCAGTCCTGACAATATGAACTTACCTGGGGGTGACTATTTGTTTTCACACCATTACCTCATTATCTTTATTTCAGTATCCTATTAGCCATTTTGTTTCTATCTTTTTCATTCTGAAGATCATCATTCTTGGTAGAAAAGTAAATAGGATATGAATATTTCCACCTTCTTTCCATCGTTCCTTACCGTCAAACTATCCACCCCATCCAGTCTTTCCTCCGTTCTCCTCTTCTTCTTAATACAACTTTTAACAGTGGGAGGTTTGGGGGTGGGGGTAGTGATGCAGGACAATTTTGTTATCCTTTGTATCCATCACAAGTCTGCTTGCTTTAATTTTACCCGGATATCTTCATTCAACTACCTTTTTCCTCTTTTCTATAAATGTCTTTGAATTCTGAGTTAGTTGACAGATTCCATTTAGCCAATTTCTTTATGTAACCATCCTTTTTCTTTATTGAAGTCACTTGTGTTTTTATTTGGGGAAAATTTCTTTTTTTTCTTGAGTCAGCTTTTATTGCATTCACCTCCATTACTGTTTAAGGGATGAATAGCCCACACTACCTTTTTTGCAGTCATAAAGTCAAGCCATGGGTCTTTTTTTTTTCTCAGAAGACTAAGGTTCCTTAAGAATAGTGGAAGGGAAAGAAGTAGAAATTTTCCCTGTACCATCTTCCGCCTTTAGCCATAGCTACCCTCCCTCTGAGAGGAGTCCACTCTGGGAATTGGGTTTTGATGGTTTTCTGTTTTGTAATAACACTCTTCATACCCACATTGGAATGTCTCTGCCGTTCCCTAATCAAATACTTTCTCTTCACCCACACCTAACTCAGCAGATGTAGAATTCCAAAAAGCCCAATGAATCTATTTAATTTCCTAACCTGATACTTCCTTTTATCACTCACTGACTCACTCTATCATTCAAACCCCTTTCCAGGTTAGGCTAATAGATACAAGCAGCAATCAGGGTAGATCCAGGCCAGAGAGAATGAGCTACATGAATTGGGATTTATGTGTGTCAAAATGCACAGCTTTGTGAGGGCATACGTCCATATATGTAAAGGTACAAGACTAGTTGTATATGTGAAAGATTATGTGTCAGTGTTTGGGAAATTAGTCAACCAGAGTATTCAAGAAGAGTATTCAAGCATTCAAGAAGATATGTAAAAGGTATTCTGCAAAGAGACCATGTTTGTCATTGTGATTATGAAAAGAAAGAGAAAGTGAGGCAAGAGGAAATGATGGGAGACAATCTCTGTAAGGAGAAAAACAGACAAAAAACATTCACTAATTGCATGTGAAATTCCTAGTTTAAGTAAAATTCTTTCTGAGTTATTCATGTTATTTTTATTGATATTTGTACCACTATTAAAGTCCAATTAATCCAGAATCAATCCAGAACAAAATTATATTCAGTATGTTTTTGTTTCCTTTTTTATATTTTAATTATAAATTGCAAAATGAGTTTCTCTGATCCCAGATTTGAGAGGGAAATTTCATTAGCCTTGTCCCAATTTTGATATATTCTAATATTTTTAAGTAATAATAAAATAAACAAATTCGTATTTAAGATAATCATGATTGGAAGGATAGTTTGCTTAGAAACTGGGAACCATAGTAAACAATACCAGAATAGCAGCAATAGTTTTAATAAGACTTTTTGGTATCATAAAAAATATAATAAGGCCCTGTGGTACACGAACAGTAGCTGTTTCCAATTTTGACATCTCGGCCATTCGAATTGTTTGAATAAATGCTTTTTATATATGTCCTTATGAGCATGAGTTAATTCAGCCAAGCTTGAAAGAAATGGTAGGTTATTTTTACAGCATTTCATTTTAATGTACACATTTTCTTAACATGGTATTATATATACACAGAGTGCATACACACAAAAGAGAAATAGTAAAACAGAAAAGATATAAAAAGTAAGGTTATCCCACAGCCATCCTGAGCAGACAGATCATTTACAAAATATGATAAAGACCAAACTGAGAAGCAGCATGTGTGATGGCTAGAGAACTGGTCTGACATAGAAAGAACTGAGTTCAAATCCTGCATCTTACGCATATTGGCCCTGTGAGCCTACGCAGGACTCTGCCACCTCACCTCTTACATCTCCCAGGCAGCTTTCTAAGAGTATGACATAATTTGGAGAGAAAAAAACCCCACGGTTACTCTGTATTGGTGGAGGGGCTTTATTTCCCTACTAGAATTTCCTTGCTCCAGGGAAATTACAGATTCTGAACAACTAAAACCCCCGAGCTGCTTGCTGGCCACATAGCCATTTTCCTTAAAATTGACCTCAAAGCTGACCCTTTAGAAAGAATATCCATTTTTCATTACCTTAATCATGGCAAAGCATGATTAGATCTCTGAAAGCTATAGGATTTCTAAGAAGGTGAACCTCTCCTTTTAACATATCTCTCAAAAGGCTCTATTGTATTTTTACATGTGTTTAGCTGAGTATCAAGGCTCTTAAGGAAGAGTAAATTACTTGTTGCATTTCATTTGTGTTTTTGAAATGAATGCAGTGCTACAGGTAATAAAAAGTAAAGAAATGGAGATAAAAATCTGTCTGCTTAATACTACCAGTGCTAATGTATTATGTACAGTGAATGTTATAGCTTTTTAAAGTATTTCTCTTTATTCACTAGCTAATCACTTCTTTTGTTTAATTTCCTAATTTGTCTATGACTCTATCCTTTTATTTTCCATCTTGTTTTGGACAGGTATAGGCAGAGTGTCTTTTGGAGCTTTCTTAGGTAGGTGAAGTTACAATTTTCTTACATTAGAAAAAAATATTAATAAAGACAGAAGTCTTTTGAGAGTTAATTGCCAAGAAAAATCAGATCTTTGTTTAACTTTTCAGTTGTCTCACTAACTCACTATGTAAAAAGTCACTTAATCTCCTTTGCCTCTGGTTTGTAATGCTCTCCTGCCACTGTGGGTATGTGTATGAGCTGATCAGTGATTTTGTAAGGTGTTTTTACCAAGATACCAAACCTTATTCAGCCTTATGAGTAAAATCTTATCCAAAAATATCTCACTTAAAAAATTTGCTCATGTTGAAGTAATCTTTTAAGGTTCCTTCTTTATGCCCATAATTTGACATTTATTCTGCCTCAGGTTTTTCTTTTATATTTTAACAAGTAATCCATGAAAATTCAATTTACCACAAATGTATTAGGTGCCTGCTCTGTGGCAGGCACTTTACTAGGCATTGGGATACAAAGGCAAAAATAAAATTGTCTCTGCCCTCAAAAAACTTACAAGCTGCTGAAAAAGCATTCTTGAAGATTTTTCAGTATACTTTTTATGTGTTCACTATTAAGTGAGAAGAACTCTTATAACATGGTACTTGTTACATGGATTCTTGTGTACCACAGGTCAAATTATGTCCCCAACATTTTTTGCAGGTAAAAAGATTGACAAAATTCCCACATGGTGAGCTTTGTGCTATTTCTTGACATCAACATGTAGAATTTTAAAATACATCATCACATTTTCCATGTTCCCCCTTCATGTAAAATTAGATTGGTCTGGTCATAACCAGTGCCATTTTCTTGTAATGTTACACATTTAATGGGGCAACCCCTTCTTTCCCCTCCCCCCCCCAAAAAAGAAAAGCTACTACAAATAGCAAGTTAGGACTAAGTGTCTCACAAGCATTCAGGGAAACATTACAGTTGTGCCTAGTGCTGTGCATTGGTGAATGCTTGATAAGTTTTGGTGACAATAATTATACTTAGTATTTCTCTTTATGAAATGTTTAATTGAATTAATTCTAAGAACAGTTAATAGAAATGGTGTCTCAAAGAAAATAAAGGAAAAGCATGAAATTTAAAATTGGACTTGTGTATTTATTTACCCATGATTTTATAAAAGACTTGAGGGGAAATGTTCAAACAGTTCAGAAAATGTTCTTTGGTATTATATCAAGGAAGTTGAAACCTGTATTCTTTCACTTAGACCTTTTTCTTTTTCTTTATCATATAGATGTTGCCTTTATCACAACTGTGACCTTCCTGTGGAAAGTGTCAGCAATCACTGTTGTAAGCTGTCTTCCACTGTACATTCTCAAGTACTTGAAGCGTAAACTCTCCCCACCAAGTTACTCCAAGCTTACCTCATAGAAGGAATTCTCCATCTACAGTCTCCTACCCCCCCAACCCCATTGCTACTTCACCTGGGATTTGCTTTGGTGCCTCCCATGGCATTTAAGTGACTTCAGAGTTTGTGATATACTACTGAAAGAAAAATGAAAATACAAAACAAAAAATGGAGAACACAAATAGGGAAGGCGATGCCTGCTGTGTAAGTACTGAAAACAAGATAAGCTTTAATTAATGGCTCCAAAAGGGGAGAGAACATCCATTTTTGTCTCTTTTTTTTCCAGTCATTCCAACTTCTTCAATTATTCTAATTTACCTTCTGTTAAAGATACTGCTTAATTATTTTACTGCTCCTGCAAAGGTTTTTTGCTACTGTACTGTTATATAACATGAAATGAAAGCTTATTTGATATTATGTAATAATTCCCTCACATTCTAGTTCTTTCCTTGATGCTGTTATATAGAAACACCCATTCCTGTGTAAAGTCTAATAAAATCTAGAAGCTACAAATGCCATTGTCTGTATTTGCTGCTATGTGCTACTCTTATCAAATGTTGATAAGTACAAACTATTTAAATTACCTATGGATGTCTGCCTAGCATAGTACTGCTTTGGGAGCTGTTACCCTCCTTTCCGTACTCACCATTCCTCTCTCCTGAATATACTTACAAGTCCATAGCTTCTGACACCAACAGCCAATTCTCTAAGTGCACATTAAAGCCAAGTAGTACACACTTTAATAATTCTGTGTGCAATTCCATCACCACTACTTTGTTATTCAGCAAATATTTTAAGCATTTCTATCCATTTTGTACTTGGAAACCGGCGCTCAAATATAGCTTCAAGAAACATTTCTGCATATGTTATCCTATAGACCTTGTGTTAGCTTGTATGTTTCTTACCTTGTAATCTGTTTACTTAGATTACTCAGGTTAAAAATCAGCCACACTCAACTAATGCTATGATATAATTATCCTGCATCTTCCAAACTGTGATTTACGTTCTCTGTGAGCCAGATCAACCTCTATTTAATAAGATATTTGTAATGAGCAAATCAGAAGAATATTATTCCAAATCATTGTACTGTATTGCAGCACATAATAGTTGCTCAATCTTCACCTCTGTGTATTAAATATTCTTCCAGGTCATTTGTTAGATGAAAGAAAAAAGGCCAGGCTTCTTTATTTAAAAACATGTGTTTTACCTTTCTAGCGTCATTATATTGCATTGTGTTAGGTTTTGGGGGTATTTTTTTTTAAATAATAGATGGTTTTGAGTTATTGGTGGTGTTTTTGGTTTGGTTGGTTTTTTTTTTAATGTTCTCCACTTTAATTTCTTGTCTAGTGTCTGACATATGTTGCCCTGAAATGTTATGGATTGCTATGTTGAGTGAGTGAAATTCCTAAAGTGGTTATTCATACAACTGTTTCCATCAACAGACTGCCATGGACCTAACTGAATTGATTGCACTCTCGTTTAGAGGGGTTTTTTCCCCAACGTAATCTATTGTATATGCTTCTTTTCTTCAGAGAAGAACATCATTCATCTTAATAAAGACAATAAAGCGTAATATCTACTAAATAATGTTATTAATGGGTTATATATTGAACTTTATGTATTGACAGTGATGTACATTTGCTTTTAGGCTAAATTACCAGATAAGCATGTGACCTTGTGTTGTTCTTTCTTGTGTGTCCCCACAAGATGTCACTGTTGTGTGTTTTTATAGCGTAGGCATAGCTACGTGTTAGTTTCTTAGAAACAGCTGCACATTTTAAGTTTCTCAAACTCATTTTCTGTTTTGTAGTTAAAATGTATTATTCCTATAGTCTGTCACTTAATGGTTTGAGTTAATTTTCATTTCACAATTCCTTTACCTTTGTTTTTTATCTTTTGAAATATAGTGGTAAAGGCAAGATTAAGATACAATTGGAATTAGCAGACTCTTTATCAATCAGAAATCCTAAGGCATATACAGTGGGCGACCTGGAAAATGAAAATCACATTTTTGGCAATTGTCATGCTTGCAGCATAGAGCTCAGACAGGAGAGAGATGGCTCTCCTGTAAAAAAAGTTAAAACTGCTGACATGGATCCCTGGCCATTCCCAAAGAGCTGAGTGACATGAAACAGAATAAGTGACCTCTTATGATTTTGAGAAGTGAAAGATTTTTTTATTTAATTCTGAGATGTGGGAGTGACAGGGAAAATTCGAGGTCTTAATAAAATAAAAATTCTTCAATATTTAAAAAAGTCTGTGATTTCATTAGCATCAGTATTCTCCCCACAAATAGAGACCACACCTTAGTTGTCATGTCTGGCAGTGGCCAAAAAATTCTCTGCCTGCTGATCTATTCTCTGATTATGAGCCTTTCTGAACTTATTTAGTTGGTCCTCTTATGACAGATATGCATCTTATTCAGTTATAGGCAGCTGGTGGTGCAGTGGATAGAGCACTAGGCCTGGAATCAGGAAGACCAGGGTTCAGATGCAGCCCCAGACACACTTCCCAGCTGCGTGGCCCTGGACAAGTCATTTAACCTCTATTTCACTCAGTTTCATCAAATGTAAAATAAGAACTGTAAGGGTACCTACTTCCAAAGTTTTTTTGAGGATCAAATGAGATAATGTTTGTAAAAAGCACTTGGCACAGTGCCTGGCACCATAGTAAGTGCTATATAAATGCCTATTTCCTTCTTCTCCGCCCTGCACTCAGAACCTTTTTGGATTAATAGAACTTTACAGACTTTGCATTTTGCTGACATATTCTTCAAGAACTCTGTTATTATCTCCACTCTGTAAGAGATAGAAGGAGAGTTTTAATAAAGGCTACCAGGTATTACAGCAGAGAGAGTATGGACTTGAAGTCAGAAGGATCTGAATTCAAATCCTGTCTCAGACATTAACTAGTTTCCATGACCTGACGCAAGTTTACCTCTGTTTGGCTCAGTTCTCTCATCTGTAAGATAATAGCACCTCCCACAGTTGTGAGGATCAAATAAGAGAATATTTGTAAAGCAGTCTGCCAAACCTTAAAGCACTATACATATTCTAGCTATTATTGTTGCTGGTGTTTTTATTTTTTTCATTTATTATTAATAATGGAATAGGCTAGAGGAAATCAAAATACACTTGATCTAAATCAGAGATTATAACAAACTGAAATTACCCAGTGTTTATTTTTTTTCTGCTTGGCAAGAATATTTCCAATGAAGGTATCCAATTTCATTTTACATTTCTACTGTACAAGGCTCAGACTCATTAGGGCAGCTCAGGTAACATACCAAAAAGTAGAAGTTAGCATACAACTACCAAAGAGGAACAGCTAGCTGCTTTTCTGATGAGTTATAGAATAACCTTACACTCTTTCAGGGTACAGAGAACAGCTGCATCATGTCATCCCTAAAAACTGCCATGAAGGTTACCACTGTAGGACTTTGCCCAAACGGTTCTGTGAAAGTTGTCCAACCCTGGAAGAAACATTTCTCAGGACTGAATTTTCCTTTTCTCCAAAAGGAAGTATTCTTCCAATTTTCTGACATTATCCAGTGAAGAATTGCCACTAAGTTGAATTTCATCATTTGTCTCATTAAGTCTTGTCAGCAGAGCTATTTTGAAGGAAAACATGTGATATTTGAATATCAGAATATGAATATCAGACTCAAGCCTGGACTACATCTGTATAAAAACAAGTGGAGAAAATCTCCAAGATACCAAGACTTTTCCGAGGCAACAAATTCTCTCCTCAATCCCACTCTCTCAGTTCTAAAAAAGCAAAAAAAAATTTACTTTGCCCAGCAGTAAAATGCCTGAGTATCTGCTGGGATTTGTACACCCCTGGACTTTTATGACTGCCCAAGGACACCATAAGCTACAATCCAAGCAGGAGATAAATGACCATTTTACTAGGAAGCTAAAATTATGAAAGTTTAATCCGTAAATTAGATACCTGAAATGTATTGAGCTTGGTGACAGCCATTAAAGAGGACATAGATGACAGATTGCAGGCAGGTCTACCTGCTGGAAGGCACGGCACTCCAAGCTCAATTGTACATACATCAACTACTGCTTTATTTTTAGGTACAACAGAAAATGTTGGGTTTTGCTCTAGAAAACCTTTGGTTGAGAATCTTTTGACTTTACTCACCCCATTCTTTGGATAGCTAGTCCATGATCCAATCTCCTTTGTATGTAAAAGGGACAAGGAATTCCAGGAAGAGGATTCACTCTCTTGGTCTTCATGCTTGTCGCTTGAAAGCAAAGATCTGGGAGCCACAATAAACTCTCAGTTCTGGTTTCTCTTTCCCTCCCAAGGTGATTTTTTTTTTTTTGACATGTTGCGTTAAAGTCATAAGGAAAGGTATACTGACAAAAAAAAAAAATTTGAACAGTATGTTTGAATTTATTTCAGAACTGAGAAAATAAAATAACTATTATAGAAAGGGAAAGAATGTCAGTTCAGGTTAAATACACACACATACACAAAACTGGCCTTTAAAGTACATAATTCCACTTAGTTTCTAGATACACTTTAAGTACAAACATGGCTCTCAAGAGCTATCAGTTGAACACAGGCAGCTGGATCACTAGATTTGGGATGGGGAGATGGGATGATTCTGCCATATACTGCCTACATAATCACAAGCAAATCACTTAAATCTCTCTGGGCCTCAGTTTCCCACCTGTGAAATAGACTTGATGACCTCAGTTGTTCCTGCCAGGTCTCACCCTAGGATCCTATTGCTTAGAGTCAGGAAGGTTCAGGTTCTAATCCTGCCTCCAACCTTTAATAGACATATGACCTAGTTGGCAAAGGTCACTTAATTTCTCTAAGTTTCAGGTACCTTATCTAAAATGAGGATAATAATAGTAACTCTCAAAAGGTTCCCGTGAGGATCAAATTTTATTTACAGTGTGCATGTGTGTGTATGTGTGTGTGTGTGTGCTCACACACGCATGCATGTGATGTTCAGGAAACTTTAAAATGCTATTAACTTTGAGTTATGCAAATGATTATTAGAACAATAGAAAACTGCTTGGATGGGAAGAGCTATCTAAGGGAGAGGTTCTGTAAGCTTTAAAAAGTGCAGCATATTAAGATTCTGACATTCTGGTCCTGGCCTTTCTTATAACCTGGGGAGTGGGAAGATTCTGATTACTCTCAGAACTGGTACTAATGGTAGTGAAAGGCACATGACCACAGCAGTGAACTAGTCCATGTGCCATCTTTAGCAGGCATGCCGTAGGGCTGTGGCAATTCCTACTTGGTACCATTTTAACTAATAATAATGTTTATATAGGTTTTAAAAGTTTGTATACACATATTCAATATTTCTGTGAGGCAGGTACTGTTTTCCTCATTTACAGATGAGGAAACTGAGGCTGAGAAAGGCTGAGTGGCTTGCTGGGGGTCACATAGCCAGTAAGTATACTTGAGATTCAAACTCAGATATTCCTGATTCCAAAGTCCAGCTCTCCATCCACAGTACCTGTGCCACTTGACTAACATTTTATTTACAATGAAAAATTCAAAATACATACAAAAGACTCCTATTGTTGCTCAACTTATGGCCTTCAGAGTGCACTGGGTTAAAGGTTTTGAGAATGACAAAGAAGGAAAGAAAGGAGAGAGGGAGGAAGGAAGGAAGAAAGAAAGTACATCTAGCCAATTTATATAAACCCCAAAGTAAGGGGAGAGGGAGAGAGAAGGGAGAAGATGAGCTGGGTTACCCTTAGAAAAGTCCAAGGTCTCCCATTGCATCCTGGGCCATCTCTAGTCATCCTGATGAACATCTGGTCACTGAACCCAGATGGCTCAGGAGGAGAAAGTGAGGCTGGTGACCTGCACAGCCCTCCCTCACTCAAAACAAAGTCAAGTGCAAGTTATGTCACTATTTCTCTGATGTCAGGGTCGTCTTCGAAAACAAAGGATGAACACAACAGCAGTTCTGGTGAGATTATAGGACTGAGCAGGGAGGTTAATGAGAAGGAGGGCAGTGTTGCAATCTAGAGGGTTCACAATAATAAGAATTTCCAACACTTAGATAGTATTATCATTTTTCATAGCACCTCACAACAAGCCTATGAGGGCATTCCCATTTTACTGATGAGGAGACAGTCTCAGAAAGGTTGAGTGGTTTGCCCATACTATCCAGTGACTGAAACTAAGACTAGATCAAGTCCATTTTTCCACTGCACCACTCTGGCAGGGAAATGATTTAAATAAATAGCCCAAGACCTTGCCTGTCTAAAATGAGAAACTGTTTTCTCCATCGGCCTTACCAAAATGAGATCTCATGATTTCCAAAGCTCTACTTTCAAGGTGGGCCTGAGTCAAGGGGAATGAGAAAGAGAGTTTGGTTGTGGTCATTTCAGTGGCACATAAAACTTCCATCCCACTTCTCTCTAATCCCTTCTCTTCAGTCTGAATGGTCCCTGATTTATTGTAACCACCCTTGCTTTTTCTTTACCTTACTTTTTCTAATAGCATTTTATGTGTCCTTCCAACTATCCTAAACACAAACTAGAGATAAGGAATGTCTACCATTTTATTTGTAACCCATGTGTTGACTGAAGACAGACTAGGTTTAATCTGGGAGACAATAATAAATCAGACTCTCTGACTCACACCCTTAACCCAGGGTTCCCCTGAGAACATCTGACTTTGGCTCATATCTAGTTCTCATCTAGGTGACTTCAGTTCCCTTCCCAGTTCCAAGATAATAAGACATGAAATATAGGACAAGTTTATCACACAACAAAGAATACAAAATGGATTCATTCAAAGCCCATGTGTAGTCCAGAAACATTTTCCTTCTGGTGAGCCCCGCCCCACCCCCTTCCTCAGGGACCTTCACAGTCACTACAGGCTCATAAGGGCACCTTGATTTGAGCTCTTTTGCCACCCTCAGAAATCCCTAACACAGTGACAAAAGTCCAGAAAGAGCAAAATAGTTTACCAGCAGGGTCATCAAATTAGAATTCTTGGCATACCTTTCTTCCCCTAGCCCCTGCATTCTCCTACCAGTCTTAGCTTACATGTTATATATGTGTAAATTTACATATAAACTCTTAAAGGTTTTCTATGGGTAGAGTTTGTTTTGGTTTTGTAAATCTAGTAGTCATTCTTTTTATGAAATCTTTCCTAGTTATGCATGAATAATCCAGTATCCTCTTCTGCTTTACTTTTCATAGGATTATATGCATCTTACAGGGAATTCTTAGCATGTTAGCCACCATTCAATTCAACAGAGATCAAATACATACAAGGCCCATCTTCTCTGATCCAAATAATAGCTAAGCAAAGTGCCTTGGAAATTAAGAAATTTTCAGGAGCATCACATTCCTTCTTGTGGAATATTCTGAATGTTGTAAGCTCTGTTCTACAGCCTTCATACAGTCAAACCTGCATTAAAACAGCTTTTCTGCAGCTTAAAAACATACTCTCAGGTACTCTCCCCAATAGGCCTAATCCAAGCTGCCTAACAGTTGTCTTAGATACAGTTCTCCGAAGAAGAGTTTTGGAACAATGGAAAGTACACTTGGGAGTCAAAAGACTTGCTCTGCTTACTAGCTGTGTAACCATGGGCAAGTCACTTAACCTCCTTTCACCTCAGTTTCTTCATCTGTAAAATGAGGGGATGGTAATGAGGGTAAATTGCTTCTGAGGTCCCTTTCCATTCTAGATCTATATAATGAAGAGGACATCAGACTTGGTGGAAGACCTGGGTCCTAGCCCTATCGCTTCCTCGATGTGGGGACAGATCAGTGGTCTCTACATTCGGCACTTAGGTTCTGTGATCTTCAGTTACTATGTACTCTTTTTTATATATGTATCTCTTGTCCTGGGGCATAGTCAGATACAAGGAGGTGAGTAAGCGGGAAATCAGCAGGTGTTGGGAGGAGGAGAACCTCACCCAAAGAGCCCAGGTGGGGCTGTAAGGAGTGATTCAGATACTGATGCTCTCCTTTCTGACCTAACTATGAACAAGCTGGAGGACAGGATACAACACAGAATCAGTACCATGCCCTTTCCTAATTAGTTTTTTTTTTTAATTCCTCACCAGCCCCACCAGCGAGTTAGCTCTATTTGGGGCTGGGGGCGGGGAGGTGGGGAGGAGTCATTTTACTTATTTGTTTGGATTTCTCATCAGTGTAGGTATGTTAGCCCCACCCCCCTCTCCTGGCTAGTTGCCATCTCTAACTACATTCCATCCCATGAAGGGCCCCCAGTTGTTTCAAGAAGGCTGCTGTAAAACAAGATAAACAAACCAACCCCCTTTTATCTGCCAACCCTGCCTGCTCCCCTCCACCACCCCGCATAGGAAAATTTCTGTCTGATGGAGCTGCCGCCTTGGGGTTTGCTTCATTAAACTGTCACCCCAGACATGAGCAAAGGTGATGGAACCCTCCACCAGCCCATGAGAAGGTATTACTATCATTATAGAATTTAGTGTGAACCAAAGACATTCTATCAAAGTGCCTTCAACACTTTGACCCCCTATAGGGAGGAAAATTTAGTATTGGTGAATCCAGACAACACAGTTGTAACATTTTATGTAAACAGATTGAGGATGCAGTATCTTTAGCTCAGTGTCAGAAAAGCATAGGAGACTTCTGAATAAACAAAGCATTTTTTGAACACAACCCATCCCCAGCCTTGGTAGCAGTCAGGCAGATGTCCCCTGCAGGGACCACCACTACTCTTCAACATGCTCAACCTGTGCTCAGTGAAATCCTCCTCAAATGGAGAATTCTCATCAAAAGCCTGTTTCCCATAGCCTCCATCCAGAATATACACTGGGTTAAAAGCAGTACAATCCCTGACTTACTCAGAGGGGACACAGTGACCAAAGAAACCTTGAATATGAGACCCATTGTAGTGCTGCCTCTTCCAAAACAACAAATGGTATGGAAAGACTGCCAGACATGAGGTTAAGAGACCTAGGTTTGAATCCTGGCTCTGACACTGGGGCTGCTAGGTGGCAAAGGGGATGGAGCCCTGGGCTTAGAATCAGGCAGACTCATCTTCATGAGTTCAAATCCCACCCTAGCCACTGGCAGTGTGACCCTGGCCAAATCACTTCATCCTGTTTGCCTCAGTTTCCTCATCTGTAAAATGAGCTGGAGAAGGAAATGGCAAACCACTCCAGTATCTCTGCCAAGAAAACCCCAAATGGGGTCATGGACATGACTGAAAGCAACAACCAAGAGAAACTTGCCACTGGGACATGACTGATAAACAACTGAACTTCTAGCTGTATGATCCTGGGCTAGTCATTTACCCTGGTTGAGCTTGATCTTGTCTCTTAAAATGAGGATGATGGCGCTTGTACTACCACCTCACAGGACTTTAAGGAGCAAGGCAATATTTTCAAACCATAAGGTACTATAAAAGTTTGAGTCGGTATTATCTCTTATCCCCAACCTTGCTTCGAGACACATCAGAAGTTTCCTAAACACTTGGTTAGTGCTTTGTGATTTGAAAGAGTTGAGACGGATTTTATAAGGTTTATAAAAAACTACCCAGGGTAACTTACTTGAGATCTGCATTAATTCTTTGATGACCATGTATCTGCCATTTACTTATATAATTGTAGCTTTAGAACTGGAAAAAAAACTTAGGAGGCCAATGCACACATGCAGTGATGCCCTTTTTGATGTCTCATTTATATCCTCACTTGACAGATGTATTTGAATTTTTCAATATGTTTGAATATTGCTGCAGGAACCAAAAACTGTCAGTATTTGCACCTGCACAGAAACACTTTCTATAAGAAATAGAGTCGTTTTAGTCTCTTGCCTTCGTAGGCCAAACATGGGCTACCCAGGATTCTAACTCATATGTGTGCAGCAATACTTCATTCATAAGGTGGTCCATGTGTTAGTTTTCTAGAAAACTGAAGACTGTTCCTTTAAGGGATAGAAATTAGTTCATGTTAATAAATAAAATACATAAGAAATATAAATGATCAGTATCCATATGAATGATCCAAATCACTAATAATAGAAATGCAAATTAAAACCAGTCTGAGGTTTTCCCCCACACCCACTAAATTGGCAAAGATAATAAGACAAAAACTTATGTCAAAAGGGCACAGAGAACATTATTCTGCTGGAGGAATTGTGAGTTGGACCAACCACTCTGGAGAACAATTTTACAGTCATAAAAAAGTCACCAAGATGTTCATACCCTTTAGTCCAATGACTCCTACTGGGCATTTACCTGAAGGAGGCCAGTGATGTCTATATCAAAATATTCATAACATTGCAGAAGCAAAGTGGGTACCTACCATATGGAGAATGGGTGAAGAAGCTGGTTTATGATTTTAATGAAATAGTATCACACAAAAAGAAATTATGAATACAAAAATTCAGAAACACATGGGAAGTCTTGGAAATAATGAGAAAAGAGCAAGTAAGGCAAAATTAGATCAGTGGCCATATTAACAAAACTTCACTAAAAGGCATCTCAGCTCAGCTCAGCTTGGATTCCGCCCCATGGCCCATATTTGAAGGGATGGTTAATTACTCTTATTTCCTCTCAGTAGAGTACAGATGATAGGCATGGAATGTCATCTCTTCTCTCAGAATAGTGTTTTTTTCTTATTTGCTTAACTCTTTTTCTTTGTTAGAAAGAAAGTTTCCAGGGAAAAGGGTGTGAGCCTACTAGTAAATTTTATTGATGTAAAAAGGATGGAGACATCAATTTTAAAAAATCAATTAGCATACTTTTTCACTTTTTTTGCAACATGGCTAATATGGAATTTTGCATGACTTCATATGTATAGTTGATATCATACTGCTTACCTTCTTAATGGGTGGGAGAGGGAGGGAAGAAGAAAATTTGGGCCTCAAATTTCTAAAAATAAATATTTTTTAAAATTATGTAATTGGGGAGAAAAGTCATAAAATAAATATCCCCAAAAATTGTTAAATAAATTGTTAAACATGCATTTCTAATTAAATAAAATTAATAACATCCTTTTCTGCTTTCTTAAAGCTTAAATGGATATAAAGAAGACAACAGGGTAGAGTTGAATGAGTCCTGGCTCTGGAGTCAGAAGACCTGAGTTATGTCTTTTCTGTGATGTTTACTACTTATGCAGCCTTGTACAAGTCACTCAACCTTTCTTGGCCTGTTTTCTCATCTCTAAAATGGGGAAAGGAGTTGAAAAAGATGGTCTCAGAAGCCTGTTCCAGTTCTAGACTGATTATAATTTAAACTTGTAGAATAATCATTATGAAAAACTTCTGTTTGAGCCTTTAGTTCCAAAGAACAAATAGATTCAGAGCTGGAAAGAACTCCTTCATTTTACAAATGAGGAAACTGAGTCCCACAAAGGAGAAATGACTTTCCTAAAGCCACACAGAGCTTGGACAACTCAATCACGGGTGCTATAACTCTAGTGTTCTTAAAGTGATAGGATTGGAAAAGATGATGGACCATATGTTCTCACAGGGCCCTCCTAGCTCCTAAGAGACAATGAGGATGAGACCTATAGTCCTGATCACTCCAAAGAGAAATGAAAAGCCATCACTTAGAGGGTGAGGAAATGACCAGACCAAGAATGCTGCTGTTTCACTGGTCCCCATGGCAGCAGTACCCAGTAGATTTTCTATTCCAAAAGGGAAAATGATGTAGGAAATTGTGCTCATCAAGAAAACAGTGAAAATCTTGTCTATGAAACTATTTTCAATTAAGGAAAAATTCCATCACAATGTAAAGGAGATTCTAATCTCTGCCTCTAGTTATAAGGAAGAGTGGATGATATCAAGTATTTGGCCTTGAGTATAATTTCTTTTAAAAAGTGAAGAAACCAGCTGTCTTGGTGCCAGTTTGTGAATGAAAGGTGAGACAATTACAAAGTTATCCAATGGAAGCCTGGGTCCACCAAAACAACAGCAACAACTACAAAACCATTGGGTACAGAAGCCGTCAACAAGCACACATTTCAGTGACATGAAAGTAACCAGCACTCTTGAAGGAAATAATTTGCCACAGCAGTTCTCAACAGAAACATGAGAATGAGAACTGCTAAATGATCTGAGAATGGAAAGTGGTAGATGATCTGACAAATCGCTTCCCAGTAACCCCCAGGACTTCCCCATACCTGTAAAACAAATGAGTAAGTGGCTCCTAACTGACCCTGAGCACCTAGGATCTAGGGCAATATGATGCCAGTTATACATATAAAGGTCCAAGAAGATCTAAAGAGACTTGTGGGGAGAAGGAGACCCTTTTTCACCAATACATTGTGGAAGTGGTTTATTAGATAGTGAGCCTAGCCTATGAATCATGTACCTGGTGGACTTTGTCAGCTTAAAGATATAGGTTGTTATTTGGCTTGACCAATAGAGAATATAACAGTGGTTTTAGTTCTTGAAAGATAGGCTGATCTGGGTTGAAATGATGATGATGGTGGTGGTGATGACAAGATGGTGATGATAATTATTAATAGTACCTGTCATCTTTCCTACATTTTTGGTTTACAAAATATTCTTAAGTATTAAATATCAGTTCTCGTTTGAACTTTGCCAAAACCCTGTGAAGTATAAGTAACACTAATATTATTATTCCCATTTGACAGATAAGGAAACAGAGAACCAGAAAGGTTATACAACTTGCACAGGGTCACAGAGCTAATAAACCATGCTAAAAGCATAATAAAGTCAGAGGATCTGAGTTCAAATCTCAGCCATTCCATTTTCTGTATGACCTTTCACACATCACTCAGGACCTCAGTTTCTTATCTGTAAAATGAGAGGGTTGGGCTAGATGGCCCCTAAGGTTCCACCTGGCTCAGAATCAATGATGTTGTGGTCCTAAAAGCCTCAAAGGGGAAGCCAAGTTCACAAAGTGAAACAGGGTCACAAAAAGTCAGACATAACTGAACAATGAAATATCCTTTTTGTACATAGTTGTGGACATGTTTCCTCTATTAAACTATGAGCTCCTTGAAGGCAAGGATTTTTTTTAATCCCTATCCCTTCACACAATATCTGACACATTTTGTTGTTGTTCAGTTATGTCTGACTCTTCATGACCCCATTTGGAGTTTTCTTGGCAAATGTCCTGGAGTAGTTTGCCATTTCGTTCTCCAGCCCATTTTACAGATGAGAAACTGAGGCAAACAGAGTTAAAATGACTTGCCCAGGATCACACAGCTAGTATCTGAGGCCATATTTGAACTCAGGAAGATGAGTCTTCCTGATTCCAAGCCCAGTACTCTATCCACTGCACCTCCTAGGTGCCCTACCTGACACATAGAAGGCATTTAATAAATTCTAGTTGATACTGTGTGACAAGACTTAGGACTTCTTCTATAAATTGAGGGTTATCATAGCTCTATTTTGGGCTTTAGCTGCAGAACATGAAATACAAATGAAACCTAAGAGTGATAAGCCAGATACATCAGATATTTCCTTACATTTATTTATTTTATTTGATCATTCTTCATAACCATTTTCTTCATTAAAAAAAGTTTGGTAATGTTTCAAAAGTCTTCTCTTCTGGTGGTGATTTACCAAAGTCAAGGTTTTTCCTGGACACAATGGAAATCACATAATTTTAGACCTAGGAGAGATCGCCAAGTCCAGCCTTGTCATTTTATGGATAAAGAAATGGAGGCAGAGAAGTTGTGCCTTGACCAATGACCCAGCAAATCAATGGTAGAAAGCTGGGTCTAAGAAATTGTTTCTCTAGTACATTTCCTTTACATTGGAACAATCTTGCTCACATACTAGAAATATCTCCTTAATTTTTTTTTAACTTTCTACTAGAACACAACTATGAGATGGTCATTCTAAATAGATCACCACCAAAGATGCTTATTAATACAGATCAAACATCTCAATAACTAAAAAATCTTAATGAGAGGTAATTATGCACAAAGAGAAACTCCAACACCAACATTTATTCCCTTGATCATCCAACTGAGAGAAAGGGTCCTCCCATTAGTCTTTTTTTTTTAAATCATCAACAAACACAAACATTCCAAAAGACAAAGATCAGGGGAGAGGACTGTATAAGAAATTGCACTTCTATTATATAGTTTAGGTTTGTTTTTTTTTTTTAAGAAAAATAAGTTTAGCAAGGTAGTAACAACTTTGCTCTATTTATGTCACTTCTGCCCATCATTTTTTGTCTGTGCATTTAATAAATATCTTAGGGATGAGCTCTTTTTCATGTTGGTCTCTACTCACCAACCTGCTCCCTTCCCAAGCCCACTCCAAGCAGAAATCCTGCCTTGTAACAAATATGTATAGTCAAAGCAAATACGTACAAAATATATATAGTCAAGCAAAACAAATTGATATATTGGCCCCATATGAGGATATTTTGTACCTGTCTATACCCTGTCTGAGGTATATTCTATACCTCTACTAATCTTAGGAGTTCTTAATCTTTTTCATACCATGGGCCCCTCTCCCCAACCCCAGCAGTTTTGTGATGCCTGGTAATCCTTTCTCAGAATAATGTTTTTAAATGCATGAAATAAAATACATAAGATTACAAAGGAAGACAATTATACTGAAATACAATTATTTTTTTAAAAACTCAGTGTTCCAAGGTTAGTAATCTCTAGTTTAGAAAGTTTGAATTTAAGAAGAAAGAACAGATGTTCTAGCCTCAGTCATAGCTGATAAGTGAAGGGATCAACTGGTCCAAACACCTCAGTGGTCCCTCTATCTGAGGCTTCACCATACTGTCTCAATACAGGTGGGAGGGAAATGTTCTCTCCTGGCTCTGAAATTAGCCCTTCTCATGGATTCCTACCAAGATCAGAATTCCACCTAGATATTTCAGGGTAATGGCAACACTGATTCTTTGTCTTCCTATGATCTTCCTGGAAAGCTGATTCTCAGCCGCGTGCTGTTCTCCCAAATTGCCACCTGCCCTTGGAGAATCTGGCATTCATCCTCAAGATTGCTTTCACATGACTTCACTTTGCCAGAGTCACCATTTTCCTCTCAAGCTGAGGGCAACCTGTCTTCCTCAATATTTCTGCTCTTTTGCCTTTGGAGGATCAAGCTCTCAAAGAGGACATGGAGAACATGACATCAAGAAGGTGATGCCTTTCTGTACAGTTCCTGAACTTAGTAAGAGCTTAATGAATGCTTTTTCTCTCTAAGTACCTACTCACAAAGAACAGCTGTGAGGATCAAATGAGATAATAGGTGTAAACCTGTTTTTCAATTATGAAACATGATAGAGGACCATGGGATTTAGAACTGGGAGGGATCCTAGAAATCTAGTCCAAACCTCTCATTTTATGTATGTGATGGAACTACCAACTGCACGGGAAGGGGGTGCTACCAGCTTGGCAGCCTTGCTTCTAAGAGTTCTGTTTGCTTCCCTCTAAGTTTTCTTCTGTTCTCTGCTGTGCACTTTTTACTTTGTTCTTTTTGTCCACCTTTCTCCTTCCCCTTCCTCCTCCCCCTCCCCCAAGAAGGTTACAGTTAAGCTTGGCTATATGTGTGTGCATATGGATATATACACACATATTATAGTGTGTATGCATTTATACACACACATACATATATTCAAAAACACATACACATATATAGACACATGCATACTCTGACATATACATATAATCATACTCATATGTAGATTTATACATTCATATGCATCTATGTAAGACACATATACATACATATACATACACTGACATGCGTATACTTGGATATCTATAATCTTACTCGTATGTGGATGTACATATTCATATGCATCTGTATAGATGGTATTATACGTATTTCCTCCCACCATCTGTTTTTCTGAGGGTAGATAAAGTCTTCCTTCCTAAGTCCAAGTCTTTCCATATTTTTCTAAATCCATGAATTCATCATTTCCTCCACCACACCAACATTCCAGCCTTTACTGTCTAGATATTTTGAATAGTCTAAAACAATATTGATTAATAGACTGACTGCAGTTTCACTATTTTTCTTTTTTTGATTAAATCTATTTTAACTTTAACTTTGTCTGAGATCGTGATTACTGTCCCTGCTTTTTTTTTTTCCCTAATAAATTCTGACCTTTATTTTATGTTTTTGTGTATCACTTATTTTGGGAGTTCTCCATGATATATGAAAGAGAGGCCCTACAACTAAATCTGAGGAAGTGTAGGTATGTAGATACATGACTGCCTCCTGTTCCCACAGTATGGTGAATAAAGGTTTTTTATTTGACTGCTGAACTGGAATTGTGTGTAAAAAAAGACACAAGCCAAAATGCACTCTCTTTCCTAACATTTGAGTAGATTTCCCTAAAAATTTCTTGAAATATTATGTTTAGGCTTGTTTTTCTTTTTTCTTTTTTGGTCATGGCTTTCAGATACTCTAGTGTTTCTTAAATCTATCTCTCCTTGAACTGTTTTCTAAGTCAGTTGTTTTTGCTATGATATACCTTGCATTTTCTTCCATTTTTTTCAGGCTTTTGACTTTGAATATTTCCTGTCTTATGAGATCACAATCTTGGTTGGATCCACTTTTGCACCTCTGTTAATTCAAATTTGGCCTCAGACAATTACTAGGTGTGTGACCCTGGGCAAGTCGCTTAATCCTTTTTGCCTCAGTTTCCTCATCTGTAAAATGAGCTGGAGAAGGAAATGGAGAACCACTCCAGCATCTTTGCCAAGAAAACCCCAAATGGGGTCCCAGAGAGTCAAATGTGACTGAACCTGAATAACAGCCACAACAAATATTTTGCCACTGCTAGGAAGTCCCAGTAACTGGTGCTGGCCTCAGCCATGGTCAGTCAGCTGGGACGCTGTGTGCTCAGAGGGTTAGAGCTGGATGCTCCCCTTTGTTCCCAAATTCCTGCCTTGATTATTCCACTGTAGGCTTCAGACTGGACCAGGAGTTGGAACTGATTCACCATTCTGCTCCCGGAGGTCAGAAGAGCAAACTTCTAAGAGTTTTTGAAATTGCACTCTTTTCATTACACATCCTAGTACCCAGGATGGCACCTTGTCCTTGGACTCCACTTCCAGAGGCAGGATCCCTCCTTAGCCCACCCTGGATTCTGGGACCCAGACTGGATAGTGAGAGGCCTATTCCTGAACCTTGTACAAAATTAGGCCCATCTGTGCTGACGTGGCACCTTTTCTCGCCCTGATGCACGCTTCATGTCCTGGAATGCTCCACGTGGCCATTTCTGGATAGATTCCATCCCCAGCGTCCACAGACCTCTTTGTCTCCTTTTGTCAACTTGGGCTTAATAAATAATTCACTATGATTTTGTCCTTGCATTTCATGAACAAGCTTTAGTCTGGTATTGTTTTCTAGATCTGTGAAGAGAAGTGGTGGGGTAGATAGAGCTTATCTCTCCTTCAGTCTGCTTTCCCATCCTGAATCTCAATGAAATTTCTAATTGGGGGTAATTAAGTCACATTAAAACACACACACATACATACATTCACACACATATAGATAAATACAAACATTTTTGTATATATAATACAAAAGATTTATATACATATACATGCATACATGTACATATGTACATACCATACATATAAGATACACACACATATCTACCTGTCTTTCTGTCTCTTTGGGAATGGGATCTCTTCAGGAATGGCCACATGAAACAGAACATGCCCAGTAGAATGTAAGTTTCTTGAAGGCAAAAACTGTTTCATTTTTGTCTTCTTATTCCTAATACCAATTACAGTGCTTGGTACATAAAAGCACTTAATAAATACTTATTCAATTAAATTAAATTGGGCTAACAATTCAGTAGCCAATTAACTCTTTAGCATTAAACATTAATGTAACTGAAAAATCCTAAGTGATACATCACATGGTCTATCCCATATGTAACACAGAGTCCTGAAACTGTCATGAGTGAAATTTAATAAAAAGGTAAACCAAGGCATGCTTCTCTAAGCAAGATAACATTTTATTAACAGGGCATGAACCTGAGAATAAGATAGGTCAATGGTTGCCTCAGTTTCTAGCCAAAGAACCTGAGCAAAAGGATAGCTCCCTTTTTATAGATTTTGGGGGACACAAAACGAAGAATAGAACAGGGTAGGTCACATTGAGGGGTTGAAAATGACATGATTGGTTATACAGCTAAGGCATGGGAGGGAAACAATATGATGGGTCGGAAGGTGGAAATGAGGGGCTAGCAACATTCCTCTCCTTCCCTCCAGTGACTAAGAAAGGTTCAGTGTTTGAATCCACCTGCAAGGCGGTGGACTTCTTTGGACAGCAACAGACATCCTGGAAGGACAGCTTGGTGCAGGACCCAACTCCCTTTTGTTCACCCACATTCCCCCAAGGAGAGCAGAATTCCTTGAGGCAAGAATGGAACAGTGATTAGCAAGAGAACTGGATTTCTAAACTTAACCTATTACAGACTAGCTGAATTCTGAACTCATGACTTAAGCAGTTAGGACAAAATCAATTGCAGGACAAAATCAATTGATTGTAAATGGGATCAATAAAAAAATGATACAAGATCAACTTAATCTTCTCAAAACTCTCCCGTAAAACATAATTTCCTTTGAAAAAATAGCAAAATAGCTTTTTTTTTTCCATTTTAGACTAGATATATAGGCCAGTGCCTATTTTGTAGACCAGTATGGGCCTCCTAGAGGTATCATTTGTCTTAAACACCCAGAAAACCCTGAGGTGAGCCTGGTAATTGTTTCATTAAGCCCAGTACAAATGCCACTCTTCCTTGCATTTTTTTCTACATCTCTGTCTAGATTCATCAGATTTTCCCAAGAGTTGCATCCATATATTTGAAATATGGTAATAGATAATTTATTATGGAACTTTTATATATGATTATGACAGATTATGCAATCTGCTCTCAGGCCTACTTAAAGTTGCCATTGCTTTTAACCCTGCCCTCTCCACCTGTGTCCTCATTGACATGGAGATAATGGGTGTGGGAGGATAGAATGCTGTCTGTCCTTCTCCAAGAGGACCGTGACATCATGGAGTTGATTCCATAACATGGATTTAAGTGAGGAGGCTTATGCAAAGTTATCAACCTCACTTTCTCCTCCAGAGCCATCTGGGTCCAGTGGCCAGATACACATCAGGTACAGGAAAGAGGTAGGACAACACTTCACTGTTTCACCTTAGGTTTTTGCTGAAGATCAACCAAAAGCATGAAGATTGACTGAGATGGACAAGAGGGTCCTCAGACCATGATCTTCCCCACTTGGTCCTCCATGTGGTTCATGAGCACATGACCCTATTGGTTTTTTTCTCCCTGCATTTATTCTCCACTAATCAATCATAGGCGAAAGAGTGTTAGAAATAGAACACAGCTTCAAAAGGTCAAACAGCACATCAGAGGTCCAGCAGCCAAGCCTGGAACAGAGCTACCCCTGAATATCAACTGCTTGATCCACAAGTCAGAGACTCGTCCACCAACTATGCCACTCCTGGAAGTGAACTCAGTGGAGGAATATTTATAGTAACCACCTTACCTTTAAGCCTGTTTTGCCAGGGACTAAGCCGGCAGAACAGACTGTAGCTGCCTCTGGGGACCCAACCTGTCAGCTGGGAGAGTAATTCCAGAGTCTCTGCTACATATAAGTGGAAATTGAGGCCCAAAGAAAGCAAGTGATCACATCCAGTAACAGAGCTGGAACTGGAATCTAAGGCTGGTGCTCTTTCTACTGTTATAATAATAAGCCTGTACCCACATGGCATGGTTTGCAAAGTACCTTACTTGTCTTCCCTCATTGGATTACAACTACCTTGTGAGGTGGGTGCAGATCAAGAAAATTAGGCTTAGACAGGTTAATTGATTCTCCACTTAACAGGGTCACAGAAACAGTAGGCCTTTCCTGACTTCTAGTTGTCTACTAGATCATATGCATCTAGGTAACAGACTTGGAGGCAGGAAAGCCTGAGTTCAAATTCTGCCTCAGACACTGAAGATCTGTGTGACCCTGGGCAAGTCACTTAGTCTCAGTTTCTTATCTGTAAAATGGAGATAATGAGCAGTATCTCATAAAGCTGTTGTAAGAATCAAGTGAGGATATGTAAAGTATTTTGCAAACTTTGAAGTGCTACATAAATGCTATTATTGTTATTTTAACATCTTTTACTCTGTTACTTAATAATTTTAAAACAACTGAACTTGCGTCTGTCTCTCCATGAATCTTAGATCACTCTGTGTTTCTTCCCCAGATCCAGTCCCCAAAGCCTGACTCCACTTTCCAGTCCTGTCATTCCATCGTAGGCATGGTAGGGGCAGAGGGCATGTCAGGGGGATCCCAGAAAAGCAGACTTTTCCATGGACCTTTGAGTTGTGAGTTGTACCCAAATTAACTCCGTAAGTGAGTTCCCTCAGACTCGGGCAGACCACTTGGAAAGGAGGAAATGGGAAAAAAGGAAGGAAGTCAGAGAAGAAGTTAGGGGAAAAGGAGAGAAAATGCATCATGATAGGAAACACACTGACTCTACGAAAGGGTGTCTCATTAGTCACAGGCGGGCGCTGCCCTCTTGAGAGGTGCCTTACCAGTAATTGTGCAAGCAGGCTTTGCAGAAAACAGAAATCCTCCCTGAAGAAGCAGGCCAGAAAAGAGTCAGGAGGAACTTGTTTTATTTCTCTGGCCCCTAAAATGTTTCCAGATTCCACCAGTTCTCTGCAAGGATCTGTGTAACTCCCTCTAACCTTTTCTAACACCTCTCTGCATTTCTCCTCTCTTGTCCCTTCCTCTACTCTTTCAATATCTACCTCCCTTCTCCTCTCCCTTTTCTTCCCTCTCTATCCCAGTGTCCTGGGGGAGGGTAAGAAAAGGAGGAAGAGGAGAGAGACAGACAGACAGAGAGCCGATAGCTAGCTTGATTATATAATAAATAGTTCACCAGGACTAAATCTATTCTTTATTGCCTTTATATCGTGAATAAAGGTACTATCCATGGTGGGAAGAGGGTTGACCTTGGAAGTCAGAAGAGCCATGTTAGAGCCTCAGCTCTGTCATTACTAGCTGTGTGACACTGGGCAAGCCTCTGTTTCTTCATCCCTAACATGGAGGCAGTAATAGGGGCTAACATTTACATAGCACCCACTATGTGCCAGGCAATCTCATTGATTCTCACAACAATTCTGTAAGGTAGCTGCTAATGTATTATTATCTCCATTTTACAGATGAGGAAACTGAGTCAAACAGAGGTTAAGTGTCTTGTCCAGGGTCACACAGCTAGTAAGTATCTGAGATGAGATTTGAACTCAGGTCTTTCTGACTCCAGGCCTACCTCTACCCATTGTGTACCTCTGTATTCTTGTAACAGTACTTACCCCTTTGAGGTATTGATCAAATGCTATAAATGCATAGAAACTGTGTAAATTATAAGGAACAATGTGCATAAAAGCTGTCATTCTTCTCATCTTTCCTTTTTTTTCTATTTCGGATACCTGTCCTTCACTCAAGACTAACCCTTATGTTGAACTGAGGATGTCATTTCCTGGCAGGGGATGGGGAAGGGATTTTGAATAACTGCCTCCCCATCCCTAGCATTCAGCCTTGCCACACACAATCTCAGCTGCTGGCATCTTTCTACAAGGCACTGAGCCGGCAGGGAGGGAGAGGCCTGGTCTCCCTCCCCTTTTCCTGGCTCTGTGGCTCAGCGATAACTGTGCCCACCAGCTGGTTAGGGTGTACTCTGAGGGAGAGCCTCACTGGGCCTGGAGTCAGGCAAACTTTTGGTCGGAGGGACTCATTTTCTCCAACCCTCACAAAGCTGTATCATTCTTTTATTTTTCTTTTAGATGTTACGTAACACAGTGGGCAAGCATAGGCCAAAGTTCTGGATGTGGCATGTCCATATTAATGGAAGCCCTGCACATACTTGTCCCTGGAGTGGAAGACAATGACTCCTTTGTGGGTTGCCAGGCAGCCCAGCCCTGGTCACTCCCGACCTGTCTGTGAAGACGCCTTCTCCAGGAGGGAGGGGATCCCCTGTCTTGCAGATTCTCTGTCTCCTCCAGCTCTCAATACAATGTAAGCAAAGGCCTTCAGCTCTAGTCCAACTGAGGGTGGGGGAAATGGGTGGAAGAACCCCCCAGCTTTCATGGTAAGTCCTGTGTAAACTGGCTGAGGTGTTGAAATGGAAACAGCGTGGGGAAGAGTAAACCATCCCTCTTTGTCCTGAGGCAGCTTTCTCTTAGTCAGGCAGAAGGAGGGCCCGACACTGAGTCCCATTACTGTGGTAGCTGTGCCCCATGACAGGTACTGGGGAGCACCCCATAGCCTCAGGAGGGGCGATGTTACCCTTCAATCATGATAAAGAGGCAGGAACCAGTCCTCCCTATCCCTTCTACCCCAAATCTGCCCCACACAAGTGATGCCTAGTCACCTGTGGTCATGAGCTACTCTCCTGTCCTCCCAAAGCAGCCTTTGTGCAACAGGATAATGGTGAAGTCTCTGAGAAGGGGGAGAGCTGGGGATGGAGGAGCATTGTGAAGGGAGAGGGTTGGGTAGATTGTGACAATCAGGGTTTGACAGGGCCTGGTGTTGAGGAAGTCCCCAAGGCCCCAAAAGATAAAGGTCAGAAGGACCAAAGGTCAAGCAGGCAGGCAATAATCCTAGATTCGACACTTATTATATACCAAGTAGTGTGCTAAATGCTGGAGATACCAAGAAAGGCAAGGACACAATCCCCACCCTCGAGAAACTCACTTTTTAGAGGGGAAGGCAACATGCAAATAGTTCTGTAAAGTATAAGAAGAAAGGAAATATAGGAAAGGGTCAAGTTGTAAAGGGGCAGCTAGGTGATGCAGTGGCTAGAGTTTGGGGCCTGGAATCTCATCTTCCTGAGTTCAAATCTAGCCTCAGATACTTACTAGCTGTGTGACCCTGAGTAAGTCACTTACCTCTGTCTACCTCATCTGGAGACAGAAATGGCAGCGACTCTAGGATCTTTGCCAAGAAAATCCCTAATTGGGTCATGAAGAGTCAAAAATGACCGAGCAATAGCACCCCACACACCATTTGGCAATTAAAGAAATCACTGTAAAATGAACTGGAGAAGGAAATGGCAATCCATTCCAATAGCTTTACCAAGAACACCCCAAATGGAGTCACCAAGAGGTGCACATGACTGAAAAATGACTGAACAGTAACTACAGGTTGTTCGGGGATTTAAAAGCTAAACAGGATTTGATATTTGATCCTGGAGGTACTAGGGAGCATCTAGAGTCTATTGAGGTGGGATGACCTGAACTTTAGGAAGATGACAGTTGGGCTGAAGATGGATTGGGTTGGCAGATTTAATGCCAGGACTGCTCCCTTGGTCTGAGGCCAAGTGGGCCTCCTTACACAGGGCCACATTGACCAGGAAATAACCCTAGTTTCCAGAATTCCTATTCTTATGTACATTTCCCTTCCATAATCCCAGTTGCAGTCACATGTCCAATAAGTAAAGTGTCTCTCATCCTCTCATGTGGTCCTTTGTTGGTTGAGCGGCTTTATGGTCTGGGCTTTTTGTTATTGTCTGGACAAATTACTCAGTCACTGGTGATCCCAGAAGGAAAGGAACATGAGGCTTCTCTCTGCTCTGGCTGTACAAGGAAGCTGGAGGCATGACCCACACTGAATGGAGAGGAGCCATGTAACACTCTTCCTCCTTCTGCCCATCTCCCCAATGTAAAGCCAGAAAATAGAGATGGAAAAAGGACAGAGTATTAAAGATAGTTAAAGCAAGGGCCAGCTCATTTCTCTGGAATTACACTAGCAAATTGTGAGGCCAATGCCCTGGTCAGAAGCTTGAAACTCCAGTGAAGGGAGGTGAGACTTGGCAGCAACTGCCAGCCCGTGCTCAGGCAGGCCAGGCTTTGCCATCAACAATTTTAATCATGATTAGCCTTTCAGAGACTCCAACTCACTCCCACTATTGTACTAAGTGAAGGAGACATCTAAACTTTGGAAATCCAAAGAAAAATATTTTCCCCCAAATAGGTTATCAACTACCAAGATTAGATGAGCTTTTAATGGTAAAGGAAAAAAAATTTTTTAATTGAATAATTAAAAGGACAGTCCATCAACAAGAATTTATTAAGTGACTCATTATGTGTCAGGCAGGATGCTAAGTACTATAAATAAACAGACAAAACTGTATCAGTCCTTGCTCTCATAGAGCTTATATATGAACTGTATACAAAATATCTTTCCATTGTGTCACTTGTGTCAGATTTTTCTTGGCCTCATTTGGGGTTTTCTTGGCAAAGATACTGGAGTAGTTTGCCATCTCCTTCTCCAAATCATTTTACAGATGAGGAAACTGAGGCAAACAGACTGAAGTGACTTGTTCAGGGTTGCACAACTAGTGTGAGGCCAGGTTAGAACTCACGAAGATGAGTTTTCCATGTCTTGCACTCTATCCGCTGCTCCACCTATACAAAATAAATGAGGTCATTTCAAGGGGCGCTGTCAGTTGGGGAGGTCCAGAAAGTCTTCTTGTAAGATATGGCACTTGAGTTCAGTTCTAATAGGTGTTAAGGAGTCTAGGAGGGAGTTCTGTCTCACCATAGAGTACACAGTGTCCCAAGGCATGAAGGTAAGACATACAATGTTATGTTTGGGCAGCCATCAAAAGCCAATTGAGATGGAACTTAGAATGTGTGAGGAATAAAATATCAGAGGCCTAGAAACAAAGGCAGGAGCCAGATTATGAAGGGTTTAAAATGGCAAGTGGAGAAGTTAGTATTATATCCTGGAGATCAGGGAGGGCTATAGATCCAGCAAAGAAGGCGTAGTAGGGCAGGTAAGAGGAAAAGCAAGAGAGAACAGTGTCACAAGAGCCCAGAGAGGAGAATATCCAGAAGGAGAGAAGATAGATGGCAGAGAGGTCAAGAAGGATGCAGACTGAGAAAAGGCCTTTGGGTTTGACAGATTAGAGATCACTGGTAACTTCTGAGAGCCACTGCAGCTGATGAGGCTAGAGGCCAGATTTCAAGAGGTTGAGGAATGAGAAGAAATAAAGGAGAGACCATAGGGGGAGGGAGCTTTTCCTAGGAGTCTGGGAGAGTCAAGGGATGTGGGAATTTTTTTTTGTTCTGTGTTTTTTTTTGAAGAATGATGTCTATTTTTGCATGTTTGTAAGCAGTGGGAAAGGAGCTCATGGATAGATAAAGTCTTTTTTAAAAGTTTGTATTTATTTTACTTTTAATTTATGGAATAACATAATCTAAATAACAATTGCTTTCTTTTAAATATATAATAAGGTTATCATGTAAATTTTATTTATTTTTCCCCTCCCCGACCCTAGAGATAGCTACTATTAGACACAAGTATGTGTGTTTGTATATATATGTATGTCTGTGTATATATATATACGTATACATATTTAATCATTCTATACATATGTCTATTTATCAGTTCTTTCTCTGGATGCAGATAGTGTATTCCTTCATATATCCTTTATAGTTAATTTGGGTATTTAAAATAGTCAAAATTACTTATTTGCTCAAAGTTGTTCTTAAAACAGTATTGCTGTTACTGTATACAGTGTTCTCTTGGCTCTGCTCATTTTACTCTTCGTTATTTTGTTTAAGTCTTTCCATGTCTTTCCAAAATCATCAAACTCATCATTCCTTATGGCACAGTAATATTATATCACAATCATAGACCACAACTTGTTTTGCCATTCCCCGACTGATGGGCATCCCTGCCAGTTCTTTGGCACCACAAAGAGAGCTGCTATGAATATTTTAGGACATATAGGTCCTTTTCCTTTTTCCCTCATCATTTTTGGAAATAGACCTAGTAACGGTATGGCTGAAAGGCTTTGAAAATTATGTACATAAGGAAGGAAGGGATAAATGTGTGGGGGGGATCTGCTGTACAAGACAGGTGGGGATGGCATTTAGAGCACATATAGAGGGGTTAGTCTTGGTAATGATAAGGGCTCCTTTTTTTTTATATCAAAGATTGAAATAAAAAGAAGAGAAAATGGGGGATAATTACAAGGTATTTTGAAGTAGAAGAGAATAAGAGAAGATGGTTTATATTTCCTCTGGTAAGTATGAGGTGAGGACCCCTGCTAAGGGACAGAGGAGAGGGAGAGGACGGCTCCATGGAGAATGCAGATAAGGACTCATCAGGGCCAAAGTGGTGCCTTGAGGCAGCTAGGGCTGGGGGGCTGCTGGAGGGGGTTCCTTAGCAAAGTTGTGTGACTTCCTTCAGCAGCATTCAGGAGCATGTGAATTGGGGTTTGGCAAAACCCAAGCAGTAACCAGACAGGGTCTAAAGGGACTCAAAATTTGGGGACAGTAGAAAGTTGAATGAGTTAACTCCAGGTGAAGAATGGGGGTGGGGGTGGAGTAAAGCCAGAACAGGGACGATGGGACTGGGAGACCATTAAAGGATAGAGGGACTAAAGATTGCTGTGAAGATGAAGAAAAAGGGGAGGAGGACATAGGAGGAGTGAGATAGATGGCTAGAAGGTTACAGCTTGATGGAAGAGTTTCAGACTTCTTGATCATGGACATACAACCCTTGTGGGTGATGGAGAGGTCACAGGACAGGAGTGTCCCTGTGTATGACTGAGGTGGAGTGAAAGAGTATTTGAGAAGAGTGAAGTAAGAAATGGAAGGCTAGGGTATTCTAAGGAACATCTACGTGGATGTTGACATCCCCTAGGATGAGGGCAAGGACTGAGCAGAGGGAAGCTAAGCTGAGTATTGAATTTCTCAAGAAAGGAAGTAGATTTTCAATGAGGGGGGAGAAGAGGGAGAGAGTTTAGAACTCAAAACTGTAAAATAATGAAGGTTAAAATTTTTTATGTGTAAATGGAAAAAATAAAATATTAAAATCAAACAAGAAATAAGAAAGAAATGAAGGAGAATAGCCAAGCCAACAGAAGATAACCTCCACTAGCTTCTGGATAGAATAATAAATTGAAATGTAGTAAACTTCAAAGGAGAGGTAGTTGAGTAATATAAACCGAGAGAGGATGTGGAAGTGGTGGTGGGGAGCTGCTTTTGATGAAGTGTGTTGGGGTTCATGACAGAAGGTGCATTCAGCACTGGAGAGGATGGCCAGTGATGCATTGTCATCTCAAAGAAGGGAAAGCAAAAGTCAAAGATGTAGGGGCAGTCAAACAGAGGCTGCAGAGAGCACAAGGGAAGGGACAGATGGGGCTGAATTGAGCTGGGAAAGAAAGAGCTGAAGAGTATTTTGAGGACCAGAGAGTGGTAGTAGCATCCTGTGGGGGTGGTGAGGTGGGAAGGAGGTACAACACTGGGACCAGGGGACGGAGATGTAGGAGTGTGGTAGCCAGGGTCCAGGAATGCAGTGACTGCTAAGTGAGGTTCTCCTCATCAAGAATCCTAAGAATGACAGCGGGTAGTTCTCTGTCACATTCTAGAGAAGAAGGGAAATTGATTCTAGTGTCATAGAATTATAGAATTAGAGCTGCAGCAGCATTTCTTGTAGTTAAAGTCCTGAATATAAGAGGTTAAGTATCTGTTCCCTGGTCCTGGGCTGGGTCCCGGAGGGGAGGGGCCAGGTGTTGCAGACTCTGAGCCCAGAGGGGAGGGGCCAAGCACTGGAGCCTCTGGTCCTGGAAGGGAGGAGCCAGGTATTGGAGTCTCTGGTCCTAGTGGGGAGGAACCAGGTGTTAGATCACCAAGGAATGGCATCTGGGTCCGAAAAGTGAGAGGTAAATTATTTGAAGCTACCTGCCCCCTACAATAGAGGCTTAGCCCTGGTCCCAGAACAATATTAACAGAGGGTTGAGTCAGGCCAGCATAGCTTTAGACTTCAGGGTAACAGTCTGAGGAAATGAGGAAAAGATAGTCCCTGGCTCTCAAGATGACTGACTTGAGCTGCTGACTCTGGAGTCTCATCTATCAGAGAAGAGATATATTGGTCCCTTCCCGTTCTATATCTGTAACACAGTAATGTGTACGTGGTAATTAAGTTTATGCAGGTATACATTGTTAAAGGACAGTGACTATTCTATATGCCAGACAATTCTTGTCAGAGCAAGAGCAAATGAATTTAAAATGGAGGAAGGATTTAGGTGGGTACAAAGAATTCTGTAGTGCCATTGCAACATAGTAAAAAGAACAAGTTGATAAGGAAGGCTATGGACTTCTGTGGACATCTTTGGAAAGAGGAGAGCATCTTCTCTTTTAGAACTGGGTCAGGTAAGATCCTTTCTAATGCTAAAGGATGTTGATGGGCAGTGGGCCTAGAAGCAGAGACCTAGGTTTGAATCCTGGCACCACTACCTGACTGACCTTGAGCAAGTCTCTCTGGCCCTCAGGATCATGTGTAAAATGAGGAGTTTGGACTGGACCAAGGCTGGGAAGCCTGTGGCCCTCTAGGTCCTCAGGTGCCTCCCTTTGACTGAATTCAAACTTCACAGAACAAATAGAGTGAAAGGGTTAGCTGACTGGAGAGGAGATAGGGCCCATGAAGTTGCTCTCTAGGCCTGGATCAGCCTCCTGATGATCACTGTCAACAACTTGATTCTAGCTGACCTGAAAAGACTTAACATCAAGGGTAGGACTGCTAGGCATGTTAGCATGGAGCAATAGCCACATCTCTCTATTGAATCTCACTGTTCTATCCTAGCAAACCCAAACCAAACCACTCTCACTTCCAAGAAAGTCACAGCAAAAGTGAAAGGAAAAACAAGATAATGTGACATAAGGAAGAAAGGGTAGGCCTTAAAATCAGGAAGACCTGAGTTCAAATTCAGCAGCTGCCACTTGAGATGGGTATACTTTCATGGAGGACACTAGACATGATGAGCACTGAACCATATCACACAAAATGAAGTTGACTAGTTCTTTTTTCTTTTAAAAATGTATTTCTTTTTAAGATTCATTTTTGAAATTTTGAGTTCCAAATTATTTCCTTCCCCCCAGTCCCTTCCACACCCATTGAAAAGGCAAGCAATATGTTATCCGTTATATGTGTGAAGAGTTGACTGCTTCTTAACAGACAACTCATACATCAACTTTGTCTTTTCTATAAAAAATCTTTTTCAATTTAGTTTTATTTTATTTTCAATACAAATTCTTTCTCTACTCCACTTAATGAGAAGGTAAGAAAAGTAAAACCCACTACAAATATGTACCTACATGCAGAATAGATATCCTCATTAGCCATATTATAAGGGGGAAAAAAAGCAAGAAAAGAAAGAAATTAAAGAAAA
Source organism: Notamacropus eugenii (assembly GCF_028372415.1). Lineage (NCBI taxonomy): Eukaryota > Metazoa > Chordata > Mammalia > Diprotodontia > Macropodidae > Notamacropus > Notamacropus eugenii. The sequence goes on along the minus strand of NC_092875.1, from coordinate 201,931,915 downwards.
TATGCTTCCATCTGCATCAGAGTCTATCAGATCTCTTTCTTGAGATGGTTAGCATGTTCCATCATGAGTCTTTTGGAACTGTGGTTAGTCATTGTGTTGATCAGTTATAAAATCTTTATGAGAATGTTCTATGCATACATTGAGTGCATTCTTGACAAACTTATGAGAGTGAGGTAGTTGAGCCTTTGAAGATGTTCTCCTATGGCAAATTACTCTTTGATAATCATGCAATTGAATGAGAACCACCAGGAACGTAAACTATTTCTCTATTTGTGTGTGTGCGTGTGTATGTGATATTTAAGCAACAATAAATTATTTGACTCAACAGAACAGAATGAACTTTTAAAGCTTTTCTTTAAAGAAAGTATATTTCCTGTATATGTTAAAGCCTTAGAAGTGTCTGTAGCAGGTATAATTACAGGAATAGTTTTGTCTGACAGTCCAGTGAGAAGTGACATCAAGCAACTCATCAGACACGGTTCTCAGCTAAGTGGTTTGCCAAAATCACAGAGGACATCTTGCATAAAGTCAGCATAGAAAATGGTTTTTCAAATGCTCTCTCCTATTTGCAGATAACATTGGTCTAACTTCATCAATCCTTTAAACACTCCAAAGTCTCCTCAATGAATGAATGAAGCTTCTATCAAGTGCTTACCACATGCAAAGAACTGTGCTAAAGTCAGATAGTCCTTGTCCTCAGGCAGCCCACAGTCTAGAAGGGGAGACTGTACCTATGGTAAGTCAGATGCAAGTCAGATGGAAAGATCCTGTGGCACTTAGAGTACAGTGTCAAAACAGATGGTAATGACTCTTCTTTACTGTAATTTCCACTGATAAAATAATATCAGTTTCTGATGTGGAAAAATTTTCTGTGCCAAGGACTGTCTAAATGAAATCCATAGTCTCTCAAAAAAGATAGACCCTTAGCTATCCAAATGGAAAAACAAAATGGATGAAAAACACATCAAGTGCTTTTTAAAAGGACATTTAGTTAGTATATCAGTTAGTATCTTGGAAAGGTGCTGCAGATGGACAGTGTGCTAGATCCAGAATCTAATAGGAGAAGGTTCACTAACTCCAATGTGCTGGCAGTGGAGAATGTTCATGCTTTCAACAATACTATTATTTTGGTGATGTTATATGTCTGTAAATCATGAAGCAAATACCATAATATCAGAAAAAAAAACCCAAAATCTCATGAAACCCAAGACCAATGGAAAGATGCAGTCAATAAGTCATAGACCATTGCCAACCACGATTTGCTTGCCTGAGATGACCTAAAATCATCACCAGGGCCATACTTGAAAAGAAAAGGATGTGCATAAACAAGGGTGAGACACAATGATACCATTCTCTTTAGTTTTTTCAAAACACTACTTTCCTAGTTTTCCTCCTATTTATCTGATCTCTGCTTCTCTGTCTCCTTTTCTGTATCTTTTTTCCAGGTCATGTCTACTAACCCTGGGTATCCCACAGGGCTCTCTGGTGACTCCCCTTCTCCTCCCCCCTAAACTATTTCCTCTGGTGATCTTATCAGCTCTCATGGATCCAAGTTGCCATCTCTATGCTGATGATTCTAAAATCTACTTATACTGTCTTAACCTCTCTCCTGACCTCCAATCATGCATCTTCAACTGCCTATTATAAATCTCAAACCTATTATAAATGAATATTTTATAGACTCCATATGCACAAATTGAAATCATTATCTTTCCCCCAAAAAAAGCCCTCACCCCTTCCAAATTTTTCCATTATTATCAAGGGCACCACCATCCTCCCAGTCACCCAGGCTCAAAACCTGTGTGTCATCCTTGACTTTTCACTCTCTCACCCTCCTCTCCATATCCAATCTGCTGCCAAGGTCTGTTGATTTTACCTTTATCCTCTCTCTTGCCTATACCCTCTTTCTCCTCATACTGCCACCACCTTGCCATCCCTTGAGTAACTTAAAGAAGCCTATTCACTGAATGGGTGTATCTCACTCAAAGTGAGAATGTGATAAGACCTTAGCCTAAAGGGGCCAAGGTCTCCCAGTGCATCCTAGGTCATCTCCAGTCACCCTGATGAATATCTGGTCACTGCATTCAGATGACTCTGGAGGAAAAGTGAGGCCGGTGACCTACACAGCCCTCCCTCACTCAAAACAAAGTCAAGTGCAAATCATGTCATCATTTCTCTGAGGGTATAGTCTTTTTTGGCAACGAAGGACGAACACAACAATCTGAGTAGACGCAGCTGCTGTGGGTAACTCAGCTCCTCCTCTCCTGTCTGTCTCCCCCTCCCCTTCCTTCTCCTCTCCAAAAGAAGGTAAATTTGGAGATATGTATGTATATATATATGTATGTATATATGCATATATACATGTACGTATATGTATATATAAATACACAGACACACACACGCACGCACACACACGTATATTGTTTGTTTGTTGTTTCCCCCATTACACAGCAAGCTCTTTGAGAACAGATACTGTCTGTTTGCCTCTTTTTTATATTCCCAGTGCTAAACCTAGTGCCTGGCACATAGTAGGCACTTAAATGTCTAATGGACTGACTCACTGAACTAAATGCCAGATTCTCCAGGGGCAGGAGAGTCAGCTTTCCAGTTTTCTTCCAAGAAGACAAAGAATCAGTGTAGTCGTTATCCTTGAATATCTAGGTGGAATTCTGGTCTTGGCAGGAAGCCATGAGAAGGGCCAATGCCAAGTTCAAGAGAGAACATTCCTCTCCCACCTCTGCCCTGAGAGAGTGCTATGAAACCTAAGTCAAAGACACTTTTTGAGATGTTTAAGCCATTTGATTTCCCCCTCTTTCTTCCCAGTGTCTGAGACTAGAATATCTGCCCTTTCTCCCCAAATTCAAACCTCCTAAGCTGAAATAATCAAGAGAACTCTAGTGTGTAAGTTTCTATTTACGCATCTCTCACTCATTGATTTATTTTTTTTTAAGATGGAACTGTCATTGAATGGATGGATAGATGGTGGATTAAGGAAACATCATAGGGAAAAGTGAAATCACCTTTGTATCAATAATATCTTATGTTTTAAATGCAACTTTCAAAGCATTTTCTCATTTTCAAACCTCCCAACAGTCTTGTGCAGTAGATAAGATAAGCATTATCTTGACATTTTACAAATGAAGAAATAAAGGGAGTAACATTTCACCTCTGTTCAGATGATTCCAAATCTACAACTCCAATCATGAATACTTATGTAAGCTTTGGTCTCACGACTACTTGTTGAACATTTGCCTGCACCCAGATGTCCTGCTGAAACCCTTCCCTCAAAACATCATAAATCAAAACTAATCTCTCTCTCTCTAGATTTGCTTATTTCTGTCAAAGGTAACATGATTTTCCCAGTTACTTGGAGGTCCCCCCCAAATTAATGCTGCCTCTTTACCACGTGCTTAGACTGCCATAAGAGCCTCCGCCACTGGCCCTTTGCTCATGTCTCACCTAAAGTGTCAGCAGCCATCCTAACCTCTTATCTAAGTCCTGTGCTTCCTTCAGGACTGAATCTGAGTCTCACTTTCCCAGAAAAGTGTTCTTCAGAAGTCCTCACCCACAATCCTGTTTTTCCTTTGAGCTGCAGCGGTACCTCTTATCTGGCATTTATTGAGTTATTGTTATCATTTTCAATCATGTCCAACTTTTTGTGAACCTAGTTGGGCTTTTCTTGAAAAAGATACAGGAGTGGTTTGCATTTTCTTCTCCAGCTCATTTTTATAGGTGAAGAAACTGAGGCAAACAGGGTGAAGTGACTTGCCCAGGATCACACAGCTAGTAAGCGTCTGAGGCCAGAGTTGAACTCAGGAAGATGGGTCTTCCTGACTCCAGGCCTGTCACCACTTAGTTGCCCCATTTATTGAGCACTATCTTTTATTGCTATATTTTGTACATGCCATGCAAGAAGCTGTGTCTTGTCCCTTTTTTAAAAGAAATAACTAGCCGTGGGACTCTGGGCAAGTCTTCTATTTGCCTCAGTTTCTTAACATCTATATGCCTCAGTTTCCTCATCTGTAAAATGAGGATAATACTAGCATCTACCTTCCAGGGTTGTTGCAAGGTGAAATGAGATAATGTATGTGAAGCATTTCGCAAACCTTATAGCAATGCTGTCATTGTAGTTGTTGCAGAAAATGCAAGAGGAGAGGAGAGAGGGCGATGCTGATTTCAGGGGCATTGACTCAAGCCCAGTCACAGCTGCAGGATGAGCGTCAGGGACACTTCTAACGGGCAGCAGACAAATGTCTAACCCGACAAGAAGAGCCAATAATTCCATCCGCTCCACAGTCATCTGTGCTGTCCTGTGATGGGGGTGACTGAGCAGCTGCTTCCTCTGCCTGGCTGAGCAGCAGCACGATCCCCATAGGCTCAGCCCTGCAGGCTTAGGCAGAGGTGGAGAAGATGAAAACTGTGCTGATCTTCCCCAGGAGGGAGAAGTGAAAACACGCACGCACACACACACACACACACATATACACACATACATAAAACTTCTGTAGATATAAATACATGTGTATAAAATATATATGAGTTTATATGGATATGTAACATGTATATCAATATGTATAAAATATGTCTATATAAGACACACATATATGAATATGTGTATCTATATATTTTCTTTTCTTTTTATTAGAGGAGGTTCAACTAAGGTTTTCATGCATTCAACAATCTCTCCCTAAGCTAGCTCAGCTCCTTCCTATACATACATTTCTAGAGTGCTTAGCACAGTGCCCATCACATAGTAGGAATAATTATTTGTTCTTTGTGTATCCATAGAAGTCGGTGTTGTTCAGTCATTTTTCAGGTGTGTCTCACTCTTTGTGACTCCATTTGGGGTTTTCTTGGTAAAGATGCTGCAGTGATTTTGTCATTTCCTTCTCCAGCTCACTTGACAGATGAGGAAAGTGAGGCAGACATGTTGAAGTGACTTGCTAGGGTCACGTAGCTAATAAGTGTCTGAGGCTGGATTTGAGTTCTCCCAACTCCAGGTCTAGCACTCTGTGCACTATGGCGCCACCTAGCCATCCATACATATACATCAATATGCATATGAAAAATAAACACTCACACACAACAAAGGCATTCAACATCCTTTCTCACTGCTCTCCTCTCTGCCCTCTTCCCTTCCTTTCTTCCATGGGACCCAGCTTCTCCCATCTCTTCTACCTGCACGCGCTGTTGCTCTTTCTTAGGAGACCTTCCAAGGTATCTCCTTTCGTGCTCCAGGGACCCAAGATTTCATCAGTGTGGGCACTCCCTTTCCCCCTGAAGGTCATAATCCATCTAAGCAGACAGCTTTTGAACAAGGAGCAAGAGTGAAGTTTCTTTACCTGGTGGCCAACCCTCTCAGGTGATGAGCCTTTCTCCTAGCTCATCCAGGCTGTTTCTGGGACAACAAAGGTGGAGTCCATTCTTGGACAATGACTGAAGCTGTTCCAGTTTGGAAGGGCCTGTCAGAGCTTGCACTTAGCTTCCAGAACCTTCGAGAAGACTAGGTTGCCTCAACACCACGAGGAGGCTTTGGGGGAGGACTTTACCCAGCATACATTAGTGTTTTACAGACAAAAGGAAACAATTAGGAAGGGGAGTGGGCAAAGTGGAGAGATGGACCGTAAAATGGTAAGAGAATTGGCAAAATTCTCTCTCCATAGTAATAATTTTGGTGTTTGGAGATATCATGGAGGAATATTCACAAGTGAACTAGGAACCTTCTGGAGACATATGGTTACTTAAACTAGACTACTACGCACGTTAGGTCAAAGTCAGAGGATCATAGATCTTTGAGAAGGAATCTTCAAAGCCAATCTTCACATTCATATGTGTATGTGTCTTATATAGACATGTTTCATACATATTTACATACATGTTATATATCCATACAAACTCCTTATATATATTATACACATGTATTTATATCTACATGAGTTTTATGTATGTATATATGACTGTGTGTATATGCGTGTGTGTATGTGAATGTCTTCATTTTACAGATAAAGAAATTAAGACCCACAGTGTCTAACAGACTTTCTCAAAGCCTCAGTGTTACTAAGTGACAGAGCATGGATTTGAACTCAGGATTCCCAATCTAACCTGATTTTTCACTATACTGGTGGTGTAGAGTGCCACCTTTGGAGTCAAGAGGACCTGAGTTCAAATCCAGCCTCAGATACTTATTATCTGTGTAACCCTGGGCAAGATACTTAATCCTGTTTGCCTCAGTTTCCTCAACTGTAAAATGAGCTGGAGAAGGAAATGGCAAACCACTCCAGTATCTTTGCCAAGAAAACCCAAAATGAAGTCACAAAGAGTCAAGCATGATTGAAAAACAATTGAACAAAGATTGAAGAGGAATGGGGATGGGGGAAGCCCTCACATCCTGCTGATGAAGGGTGCTACAGAGGATCATCAGAATCAAGTTCAAGTCTTTTCTCTACCATTATTAGACATTAATAATGTAATTGTAATAGCAATCTAATTAACATTAGATATCAGACAAATCAGTTTTCTCATCTAGAAACTGAAAAGGTCAGACTCAGGTCCTCTCTAAAGTCTCTTCCTGCTCTAGCATCCTTTGAGGTTACAGTTCTTCCTCCTGGCCTCGTTCCCTCTCTTCCAGTACAGGTGGCTAACGAGGCAGTCAGGTGAGCTATTCGTAGGATGCTGACCTCCCACTTACTCTGGGGATCCTGCTGAAAGCGTCACTTCCTTGTGCCTTTGGATCTCTTCCAAGAATGTCCAAGTGTAACCTGATGAAACTAACGCATGATTTGGACATTTTAGTAGCTCGCATACACAGCTGTTTCCTATCATTATCTTAACGGTTTCACATCTGCTTACTTGTGAGGAAAGTGATGCTGGCTGCCCATGGGAGCTATAGTATGTGGATATACCCAGAACAGAGTTTTATGCACTCTAAACCCTCACCGTTTCTCTACATCAAAGAACCACAGTTAAGAAAAACAAGCCTACACCACTGCCATGTGCAATAACTTTTCTGTGGAGCTGTTTCACTCATGAGTCCTCTAAAGTAGAGATGCAATCATTTAATTTTACACATAAGGAAGAAGGAGGCCAAGAAATGCGAAATGACTTTCTTAAGGTGACCTAGGTAAGAAGTGGTAGAACTGGAATTCGAACCCAGGTCCTCTGACTCCGAATCCAAAACTTCATCATACCATGATGCCTCTCTCCTGGAAAGCACATGAACTAATTGCTGGTCCTTCAGACTCAGGGTGGACAATGAGCCATTAATAACTCACGCTCATCATTTCCCTTTTCCCTTTGTTTAGCTGGTCAGGTTGGGAATATTATTTTCTGAACTCACTAAAAACTACTCTGCCTCCCAGCGACCATGTGCCCCTTACAAGCACTTCTGCTAGTTTAGAAACTACCTGTTGCCACTCACTATTCATGGGCTACCTTTGTCTTACCCTCTTTCAGAGGAAATCAGTTCCGATACTCCTAGTCCGGAAGGCACCAGAAGGTACCGGAAGGAATCAGAAGGTACCAGAAGGCCAAGGGATCACAGCCTTGCTCCCCTGAAGAGAATAAGTTTTCAGGAGAAGTTCCAGGCCATCTCAGATTAAAGGGCCAAATGCTCTTGCAGTGGACGCCTGATTGAGTGGGCTAATTTGGTGGTGTGTTTTCCTAAACGAGGCTTCCCTAAAGAAGAGAATGAGGCTGTCAGCCCACTGGCCGAGCTAATTAAAGATCCCAGGCGGCTGAAGGTTATTCCAACCCAAGTAAATAGGAACATCAGTGGGACACAGATTAATGAGGGTCTCTAACCAATTTATGAAAGGCTCTCTCCTTCACAGGGCTCTGGGTGTCCTCTGGGACCCTCTTCATCTCCGTCCCTCCTCCTGTCATGTCTTTTACTTTGATTGAGAAATCATGGAAATACAAATAAAGGACTAGAGCAGAGCCAACCTGCCATGATTCTTTAGAGGCCATCCCTCATAGGTTCTGCTCATTAATTACTAGCCGTGTGACCTTGAACTAGGGAAGAGATAAACATTTATATTGTGCCAACTATGTGTCACGTACCATTTGATGTGCTTTTTACAAATATCTCATTTGATCTTCACAATAACTCTGGGAGGTGGTTGATATTGTTATCCCCATTTTACAGTTGAAGGAATAGAGGCCAACAATGGTGAAGAGATTTGCCCATGGTCACACAAATACTAAGGATTTGAGGCCAGATTTGACTCAGATCTTCCAGACTCATAGCCCAGAGTACTGTCCACTGTTCTACTTCTAACTAGTGGGCAGTCTGTCTCCAAGAGCCTCAGTTTTTTTATCTATAAAATGAGGTTCGATCTATTTTCAAAGACTCATATACTATGATCTGGATACATTTAGTGTCTTATCAGAAACTAAGAACCCTTGATATTATTATAGTGGATAAGCATTACTATCAGGGTAAAGAAGCTATCCAGCTCCTCAGCTGACCTTTGTCTTGTCCTTACATTTTTTTCTCTGGAAACTGGGGCTCTCTTGAGCAGATAACAGAATCATAAGCCACGTGACACCTTAGAGATCTTCTAACCCAAAGGTTCTGTTTTTGGGTTCCGTGAATAGCTTTCAGAGTATCTATGAACTGAGATGGAGAAAAACTCACATGTTAATTTGAATATCATTTATTTCCTTTGTACCTACTTGTATTTAATTTTTATGCAATTAAAAACATTATTCTGAGAAGGGGTTCATAGACTGCCAAAGGGGTAGATGACGATTTTTTTAAGAATCCCTACTCTAGCCCAAGCAGCTCATATTATAAAAGAACCAGGTGATATGGGGCGGTATGCCAAAGTCAGACAGCCTATAAGTGGCATAGCTAGGGTTTGATCTAGATCTTCTAACTACTAATCTAGTCTTTTTTTTTCCCACTACACCATGCAGAAAGTCTCCGCTGAGGAATTCTTTAGGAGATGAGAGCAGGGTGGAGGAGGTTCTAAAAATAGTCAGTGGTTCTATAAGCTTGACTGATGGTACATTGCACAGAGAACCCAAGGGCTTTAATCAAAATTCATTCCTCCCACTCTTTCAACAGGACATCAAATGAAAACACACCCCACAGATTGAATGGGAAGTCAAACATGAACCAAGATAAGGAGACCTGCTCTGGGCAAAATTGTGAAATCTAACCAGTACCTTCATGGTCCCTTGTAAAGTCTTTCCCTTCTCTTTGAGTCAGTTCTTGCCTCACTAACACCAGACACCAAGTGGTTGCCCATGGTTCCCTACTAGGGCTCCTCCACCAAAGCCTGCTCTTTCCAGATGATTCCCCAGCCATCGCTATGCTCAAGGTCTTTCTATTCCCTCTTTTTCTCACCTGTCCCTCTCTCCATCTACCCATCCTTCCATCCATCCATCTATCCATCCATCCATCCATCCATCCATCCATCCATCCATCCATCCACCCATGCATGCATCCATCCATCCACCCATGCATCCATCCATCTATCCATCCACCCACGCATCCATCCATCTATCCATCCACCCATGCATCCATCTCTACATGTGTTAATTTCTTCTTTATAGTTTCCTATTTGGTATGTGTTGAAGCCTGCTCACATCCACCATGCTCTTTCCATTGCTCCCTGGATCCTCACTTTGAATTCCTTGGACAATAGAGTATTCCACAACTTGCAAATGTACATCATTGTCTAGAAGAAAGATTTGAACCCAGGTTTTCCTAATTCCAGATTTAGCACTCTAATCCCTAAACCACTTCACTTCTTGATTCAATTCACTTCAACAAATATTAAGTGCCTACTGTGTACAAGGTACTATTCTAGGTACTGTAGAAAGAAAGATGAAGACAAAAATAATCCCTGTCCTAAAGGAACATATTTTCTATTGGGGGAATATAACATGTAAGCAGATAATTAAATTAAAAATGGAAATGTCTAGAGACATTTCAAAAGAAGAAAAGAAAGAACATGGTAATAGGCTGGATATTGGGGTAAATTAGTCCAAAATAATTTCAAAGTTTATTTTGGTTTTGCATACTGGAAAAATAGTAACTACAATGATGGAAATGGGAAAATCAGAGTGAGAAACCTTCTTGCTGTGATTAATATCAGACTTATTCCAATTTTTGACCTGAACCCAAATTGTCACTTTGGTCCTTTACCCTGAAGTTATTTGGATTCCTAAACATTCCCTTTAAAATAAAAAAAAAAAGTTTATAGAGTAGGGGAATGACATGGTCAGATCTGGACTTTAGGAAAATCATCTTGTCAGCATTATGGAGGATATGTTGGAGTGGGTAGAGATTGAGTCAAGGAGACCAATTAAAAATCAATTTTAATAGTCCAGAGGAAAGGTGATGAGGGTTTCATCCAAGCAGTATCTGTGTGAGTGGAGAGAAGGGGAGCCTGCAGGAGAGATGTTATGGAAATAGAACAAGGTCTGTCAACTAATTAGTGGGATAAGAGTCAGAGATGGTATCAAGATTGCAGACCTGGGTGATTAGAAGGATGACGGTGTCTTGGACAGTTAACAGGAAAGTTTAAAAGAAGTTTTGGAAGTGTGAGAGGAAATTTAAGTTCTGTTTTGGACATTTAAAGTTTGAAGTATCTATAGACACCCAGTTTGAAATGTCCAGCGGGCAGTTGGTGATGTAGGAGTGTTGGACATAGATCTGGGAGTCTTAAGATGATCACTGAGATGACACAGAGAGGTTACTGAACCCATGGGAGCTGATGAAATCACCAAGAAAGAGAGTATAGAGAGAAAAGAGAACAGAACCTTAGGTTATACCCAAAGATGCTAGGTGAAGCATGAATGAAGATCCAGCAAAGTCACCTGAGAATGAATGATCAGCTAGATAAGAGGAAAAGCGAGAAAGAACAGTCATGAAAACCCATGGATAAGAGTATTCAGGAGGACAGGATGCTCAACAGAGTCACATGCTTTAATGAGATAAAGAAGAATGAGAATTGAGAAAGGGTCACTACAGTTGGCTGGGCACTTAGGTGGTACAGTGGATAGAGTGCCAGGCCTGGAGTCAGGAAGACTCTTCTTCCTGAGTTCAAATCTGCCCTCAGACACTTACTAGCAGCTGTGTGACTTTGAGAAAGTAATTTAATGCTTTTTGCCTCAGTTTCCTCATCTTGAGAAGGAAATGGCAGACCATTCCAGTATCTTGGCCAAGAAAATCTGAATTGAGTCATGAAGAATCAAAAAGGACTGAGCAACAGCACAGCACTACATTAGGCAATTAAGAATTCACTGGTAACTTTGGAGAGGAGTTTCTTTAAGTGACGGAGTTAGAAGTCAGACTGCAGAGGGTTTAGAAAAGAACTGGAAATACCGAGTAGATTTTATTATTTTAAGGAGTTTAGCTGAGAATGCAGATTAGAAGAGAACATTTAATAAAGGTATTTATTATACCTTTACCTACTCTGTGCCAGGCACTGTCCTAAGAGTTTAGCAGATACTGTCTCATTTGAATTCAAGCAAAGATTTAAGACAATATCTAAAAAGGTGGTGGTAGTATCTTTTGTTGTTTAGTCATTTTTCCAGTCATGTCCACTCTTCATGACCTCATTTGGGGTTTTCTTTGCAGAGATACTCAAGTAGTTTGCCATTTCCTTCCCTAGCCTATTTTACAGATGAGGAAACTGAGGAAAATAGGGTGAAGTGACTTGTCCAGGGTCACACATTTAGTAAGTGTCTGAGGCTGGATTTAAACTCTTGAAGGTGAATCTTTCTGACTCTAGGCTCAGCACTCTATCCACTGTGCTACCTAACTGCCCAGCAGTAGCTAGTAAAGATATTTTCAAGAATGAGACTTGGGAATAATTGTAAAAGCACCAGTAGATTGGGAGAGATTAAAGATGACGCAATGAGAGGATGATAGTGGGAACAATTTCCTGGAGAAGATGGGAGGGAATGGGATCCAGGGTGCATTCAGAAGGGTTGGCCTAGTTGAGAAGAACCCCCTCTTCATTAGGGAGTGGAGTAAAAGGTAGGGATAGTGGAAGATGATGCAAAATGAGGAGAGAGAAGGAGGGAACTTATAGAGAATAGTCTTGATTTTCTAGGCCAGGTTGTCAGCTAACAGAGTTAGAGGAGAGGGTGCCAGGGGAGGCTTAATGGAATAGGAGGTTTGGAATAGCCTATTTGGGTGAGAATGGGATATAAAGTCAAATAGGGAGGAATATAAGAATGACCTTGCTGCCATGAAAACTCCACTGAGGTTAGAAAACATATATTTGAAGTGAACCCAATTGCATGACTCCCTCCAGCTTCATTCAATGGCATGTGAACAGAAGTGGAGGAGACTTTAGTGGGAGGGCTCCAGAGTTGGAGTCTGGTAGCATGTGGAGTAAGGGATTCAAGAGGAGAGGAGGGTGAAGAGCGAAACGGGTTCACTGATGAGCTGGGATAGGTAAGGGAGGAGAGTGTGGCCAAAAAGCACCGCAAGAAAGAAGAGGGATCAGTGATCATGGTGAGGACAAAGAATAGATTTAGGAATAATAAAGCAAGAGACATGATTGTTTCTCTCTTAAAATTAATAACCAATTATTAATTGAGATTAAGATTTTCCCTTTTCCATTTCCTCATTCAGAAGTCAGCCCCTTGTAGGTTATTCAGCCAGCATCTGAAGGACATTGCTTATCGATGAGATTGCCCAAGTTCTCAGGGTATGTGCTTTTCAGTCTTTGGTGGGACTCCACACAACTCCAAGCAGAATCCAGTCAAAGAGAGGTCTTACTCTTAGGAAATGAGCTGCTGTTTGATCTTGAAACCATAGAATTTAGAGCAGGAATGGAGAACCTTCGACCTTCTAGGTCCTTGGGTTTGGCCTTTTGACTTGAGTCCAAGTTTTACAGAACAAAGCCTTTTAGTAAGGGGATTTGTTCTATGAAGTTTGGATTTATTCAAAGGGCTTCTCTTGAGGATGTAGAAGGCTGTATGTGATCTAGAGGGCCATATGTGACCTTGAGGTCACAGGTTCCCCACGCGTGATTTAGGATGACCTAGCTCACAAAGGGGAAAACCAATCAGTGAGGTCTGGATTGATTGATTCTTTTGCCCAGACTACTGGAATCTTCTGAGTCTCATGATTAGGTCACACTCTCTCTAGGAGGAGCTGAAGACTTTTTGCACGCATCCTCATGAATATGTCTGCCCCTTCCCTTCATTGATTGTTAACCAATCAGAATTGATTTCCACCTTCAGGTATACCCCCTTTCCCAAAGGCTTTTTTAGCATACAAAAGTCCCCAAGATTCATCTTTTGTTTATGAGAGAAAGCCAAATAATCCTTTTTTATTAATTATTTGCTAGCCATAATTAACAAAATTATTAATTGCCCAGAAACTCTCTTGAGTTCATTGGTCACAAAGGCATAGGGAGAGATGTATTGACAGGGCTGAGAATTTAGAATATTTGAGGGAGCATCGACATTTACTAAGTACTTTGGTAAGAAGTCAGATGTTGGGATGAATAGGGAGACTGATACAGGCACTGAACTCATTGAAAACGGAGAGAGAATGTCCCAGTGGTCAGAAGACAACAGCCACCGAGATATAGATTGTGTGATAAATTTGGATAGAGTAAATCTCAAAGAAGGAGAAGTTGCTGAGTAATGGCGTTAGGGGAAGAATCTGCAAATATCAGTCAAGATGGAGGAGTGCCCCAACTCTTCTATCAGGATGGGGGAGGGGGGTGTTGGGAAGGAAGAAAACAAGCACCTACTATGTGCCAGGCACTGTGTTAAGCACTTTACAAATTTTATCTCATTTGATCCTTCGAGCCTGGCACATAGTAAGCACATAATAGATGCTTATTTCTTTTCCTGCCTTCCCTACTGTCTCATTCCTTTTATTAACTTGTATGTTTGTTGATAGCAAACACTGCGGCTTGCTCATTTTTACATCCTCAGCTACGCACTGCATGCTATAGACCTTCAACATTCAGCCCCTGTTTATTCAATGAATGATCCCCTATAGAGATGTTATTCACTTTTTGTACATGGAGGGATAGACTGAGGAACAGAGATTTCACCAAGACCAATGACCAAGCAAGGTCATCTGATGCCCAGTTCTGTGATCACAATCTATTTACCTTTTTAGGATTGGTGGCTCAAACCCTGGAAAGCTTCTTACATATTATATATGTAAAATAAAATAGGAATGAGGACCTGGAAATAAAGTGCAAAGACCTTGTCTCCTACAATTAGCCTTTGTTCTGGTCTAAATTCATTTACATTCTAAATCCAGAGAAGATTTGGAGAGTTTATAATCCTATATCAGGCATACAATTCAGTCCCCAGACTATTTGAATTTAAAAGAAGCAGTTTCATCTTAGCCTAGTTGAGGTTTCCTGGCTTTTGGAGGAAGCCACCTTAGCTAGGTATGAAGACTCTGGATATTCCTGAAATAGCCATAGCCTGCCCACATCAGGGAAGGCTTTTTATAGTCTTCTATAGTCACTCTACCCTAGTCCAGGGGAGTAAAGATGGCCTGCAGATAACCCTGAAGAGATAAAGTCCAGAAGCTTATAACAGAGAAAAGCTCAACTACTCTGGGCTCAGTAGATGTGTCCAGCAGAGACCACGAGATCAGTGGGGTGGCACATTGGGCAGAGACATGATGCCCAACAGAGTGTAGTGTAATAGTATCACCAGAAATTAACAGGCCTGTAAAATCAGAAGTATGAGTGGCTCACAGGTGGGTCTCTATGCGTGTGCCTTCCCTTGAAAGGTCCCTAGTGCACCTTGATGAGGTATACACTTATGGATGGTCCAGGTTTATGGAGCTCATATAAAGGTAACCACATCAATGGTAGCTCTTCAACCCTGATTTTGAATTGATAAAGACCCACAAAGTACCTTATATCTGGAGTAGATTTTCTGTGACTCCACATGTGAGAGCTGCGTGCTCCAGGTGCAGTGGCATCACACGGGGGTTTTTTATAGCTAGAGGAGACCTTAGAGGTCAGTTAGTTCAACACTTTCTTTTTATAAATGAGGAAAATGAGGCCCAGGTAGAGGAAGTCAGTCACTCTGATGCTGACTTTCAGAGAACTAAATCTCTGGAGAATATACCACACTAAAGTTGTGTGAAATGCTATCTTTGCTGGATAACCATTCAAGTGGGTGGAACAAAGCAATCAGCTGGCATTTATTAAGTGTTTACTACGTTCCAGGCACCTTACTGAAGTGCTGGGAAGGTAAATATAAGCACCGAGAAAGATAGTCTCTGCCTCACAGAGTTTGCATTCTAATGGTGGAGACAATGCACAAAAGCTGAAAAGTGGGTGTATGGGGGGAGTACCCGATAAAGGGACCCATTGGAGAAAGTCTCATGTGCACCCTACAGATTAATGAAGGCATGATTGGCCTATATGACTTCCTTAAATGGGGGTCCTGGGGACAGCCCTCCAATCAGACAGGGAGACTACGGAGGCTGAGACTACTTCTAATATGTGAAATCCACAGTTCAAGGAATTTCCAGGAGGAAGAAGTTTCTGAGGTGTGAAGTCTGGAGTGCAGCCTGGGACAGACTGGAAGATGAGTCTGCCCAGTCAACTTGAGATTAGAGAGTGTGGACTTTCTTCAAAAAGGAGGTAGAAGTATACACTATCCCTTTCCTGAGAGGTCACAGGCTTTGAATAGTCCTTAATGACTAGTCCCTCACAAGATGGTTGGTAACTGAGAATGGAGAGGGGTAGATTCTTGTAGAAAGAGCCGCCACTTCCCCTTAGTCTACAAGAGCTAACGTCGTGATGCATCTTGTCTCTTCTCCCCTTTTCTTTTCCCATATTCTCCCACCTTTATTCTCTGGACCTAAGTACAGCAAGTGGGGTGACAGGAGGTGATTTCTCTTTCCCCATGTTCCAGTCTGTTGAAAGGAAAGTTTCTTATTTGGGCTTTCACTCTGATTAAGGAGGCAAAACTCAGGACAAGGAGATTTAAAAGGGTTTTATTCTAAGTCTATCAAGGTAGCAACACTTTGATGGGCTGATTGCTAAAGACCAGCAGTGGCATCAAGGTAGGGACAGCTTTTAAAACAATCTGGAGAAGTCCAGCTCAGCTAAAGAGCCTGGGCCTTTGGATCTCAGTTCCTCCCCAAAGTAGCAATAGGGTACAAATTGCAGGTATGGGTACTTGACAAAGAGCAGGTGACAGAGAAAGCTGCAGATCTGGTGTTTCCTTCCTCACCAGAGCCTCCCCCAACGCTGATTGATAAGCAGGGCTGGGAACAATGACTAACTGAGTCAGCATAACTTTCAACAGCAGTAGAACATACTACTACTGTTTAGAATGGCAGGAAGAACCATAGTATATCAAGTAGATTTGTAGGAGAAGCACGTAGTCAGTAGCGGCACTTGCTTCCTAGGAGTGTGGTGAGGATTAAATGAGAAAATAACTGTAAAGCCCTTAATATAGTGCCTGGCACATGATAATTTATATATAAATGTTAGCTAGTATCCTGAGAGGTGATAGCTAGGTGATCCTGAGAGGAGAGTTCGTGGACCTCTGGCTCCTTCTCCCTTTCTGAGCAGGGGTCAGAGAACACTAATCTTAGAAATGGACCTTCGCAGCCTTGGAAGGTACTTTTTATGTAATACTGAGTTTCAGAATCCAGACATATAAAGAGTTCCTAAGTTTGAGAGTTGGGC
The DNA here is from genome assembly GCF_028372415.1 of Notamacropus eugenii. Lineage (NCBI taxonomy): Eukaryota > Metazoa > Chordata > Mammalia > Diprotodontia > Macropodidae > Notamacropus > Notamacropus eugenii. Next base: position 201,915,260 of record NC_092875.1, on the reverse strand, counting down.
ACTGGCCTATCAAAAGGAGATTTCCTTCACTGTCTGCTTCTTGCAGAAGAAAGTTCTTAATGGAGGAACATAACTGTAGCTGAAGGTAAATTGTCTTCAAGTCTTTCATAGATTGCATTTTTTGTGACAAGTGAATTTAAATCTGTCACACATCTTATCTATCTGTAACTGGGGCATGCCCAGTTAAGCTTAAGAAGGAGGCGCCCTTGAGGAGTCTTTGGCCCATGTCCAGGTGGCCCAAACATGGAGACCTGTGTCTCATCCCACATGGTTAGGGGTGTAGTAGCCTCCTTTGGTTGCCTCAGTCTTTAAATCTGATGAGACTGACTCGTTATCTTTTGTTTTTGGTCATTCTTATACTACTCTTATCACCTCTGAGGGTGAAGATCTCAGTTTACCCACAGCATAGGCACCATGACCTGAAGTCTTCTTCCCCTACTCTGGCATGGAAGCCCTAAGAAGCAGAGGGACTGGGATTTGGGCCCAAGAAGGGTTTTTAGATTTGGAACTGGGACTGTGCTCTACAGAAATGGAGCTAAACTATGATTCTCATCCTTTTCATGTGCCAGAGATAGAGGGGGTCAGGGGGAAGAGGATTATGTCTCCAGCATTTTGGAGGGAGTAAGTTTGTATATTTGTGATCATAGCTTTGGAAGAAAATATTTCTATACAAAATCAAACACGAATTTATTGACTAAATGGAACTGAGGTCCAGACCAACCTCCTACAATTGGGGGCACAACATTGATGAGGGCTGGAGCCATTGGCAGACAGCCTAGATAACCCTACCCCACCCCATCCTTCAAGGGTGTTGGAGAACCCTGCGATGGGGTGAACTCTAACTACTTGGCCTTCATGTTGGGAATTCACGGAGTTACCAGGGTAAGACTGAACCAACGAGAGAAGAGAAGAGAACCCCTTGGGGTCATGATCCAGGATCAAGCACAGTTTACATGAGCCCAGAGCCTTGGAGGACCTTGGATGCTGGAGTAACATCAGCAGGTGGCCAGTTTCAGGGTTGTGTATATGCTGTTTCTCCGGATACAATCTAAACTTCTTAAAGGTAGGAATGGTTTCACCTTTACCTTTGTATCTCCTGCACCCAACACAATGTATAACACACAGTAGGCACTTCATAGAATGCTCTTCCGGACAGCAGATAGTCTCCAGGGGTAGGGAACCTTTGGCCTCAAGGTCACATGTGGTGGTGCACTGGGTCCTCAAGTGCAGCCCTTTGATGGAACCCAAACTCCAGTCAAAGGGCTGCATTTGAGGACCTAGAGAGCCACCACAAGCGGCCTCGAGGCCTCAGATTCCCCACCTCCATTGGTGGGCCATGAATTTCCCCTTCGGGGCTTTTCTTCCAATGTGGTTGACAGGGCATGATAAGGTCATAGTAACCAGGACTGCCAGGCTGGAGAAGGCATTGTTTTCCCTGCCACTGCTTAATTCCCCGGGAAGGAAGGACTGTCTGAGAACAGCAGCAGAGAAGCTTCCCGGGGGCTGGGGCAAAAGAGGAGGGGAGCTGAGCTTCCTCCAGCGGGCCGCCACACATGATGTTACAGTGGCCTCTAACCTCACCCAGAAGAACTGCATGGTGGGTCCCTGACCCTCAGCAGCCCCACATACATTTTAATCCACCCTAAAGGTCAATGATTAGGTTGCACTGTTTGAACAGAGCCTCCAGGGGAATGAATGTGTGGTCCAAACTGGGAGTAGCAGCTCCGATGTTTTTACTCCTTAAAGGGGAGAAAAAGAGTTTTCCAAGGCCAAGGGTCAGGTTCAGGACAAGCACCTGCCTTCTGGTCTTAGCAGGCAGGGTAACCTTTGCTCCATGTGGTCCCACTTGAGTCACGATAAACACTTGCATCACCATAGTAACCAGGGCATCATCATTTACATGGGTCTGGGTTCTGAGATGACCTCCCACTCAATTTAAGCACCTTCTTCTTTGGTTCAGCTGCAGTGACAGTCAATTCCAGCAGGGGATGCTAGAAACTAAGAAATGGTTCCTGGCCTGCAAATTTTCTGCGTCTCACTCATAGTTCTCTTTTCTAAGAGTAATAATCCAGCTGCTTTTATGCTTTTTTCTTATCACCTAAGGATGAGCCTAATAACTCAAGAAATATCTCCTCTGTCCCCCAACCTCTCTGCTTTCTCCGCCTTCTCAATGAAATGCAGCTGTTCAGACATCCCTTCTGTCTTTTCCCACAAAAAAACCAAAGAGTCCAGGTTCATTTTTCTTCTTGCAGTACAGAAAAAAGTGTGGGGATTTGTGGAAAAGAATTGCAAATCTGCAGTTCAATCAGTAAAATGTCTATTGAACTGAGAACAAGTGCTTTGGGGTTCAATAGTGAAAATCTGGAAAATAGAAGTTTACCAGTGATGTGTGTGTTGGTCCTTTGTTGCCAAAGAAGACCATGTCATCAGAGAAATAATGACATGACTTGCACTTGACTTTTTGTTTTTTGGGTTTTTTTTTTGAGTGAGGGAGGGCTGTTATCAGTGGTAGATCATAGTGTTAGACCCAGAGTCAAAAGCTCCTAGCTTTAGGGCCAGAAGGAACCTTAGAGATGGGTTCCAATCCTTCATCATACTTGCATGTGAAGAAAATGTTGCCGGGAGTGGATAAATGACTCATCTGGGGTCACAGGGATGATGAGCAGCAGAGCTGGAGTTTGACCCCTCAACCTCTGACTCTAAAGCCAGCATGCCAAGGTGTTTCCAATCAGAAGACCTGGATTCAGGATCTGATACCAGTTAATTGTGTCATCACGGGCAAAAACTCTTGAAGTCTCAGTTTCCTCATCTGTTAAGAAAAGGAATGGTAGGAGTATTAAATGTTCATTTATTCATTCAATAAATGTCAATTAAATGCCTATTGTTTACAGACCACTGTGATAGGTGCTGGAGGAGTTATAAAGGATCCTTGTAACCCTGCTAATTTAGTAGGGGGATAAGGACAAGCACAGATGACTGTAATATACCACATTGCATGACTTGCTATGCTGGTTTTGACACCTTGGTACATGAGCATCATTTTTTATAGCTGTCAGATGGAAGTAAGAACATGTAGATTACCTACCTCCCCAGATGGTTTGAGGAAAGTTCTGTATAAAATTCAGAGTGCTGAGTAATTGTTCATTTTTGTAATTAACAATCTTATTGAGATGCTGATGGGCAGTAAGTAAAGGCAACTCCAGTGTGGAGAGCAGGAGCAAAATGTCCAAGGAAGGTCACATGCAATGCTTAGCACAGTGCACCGCACATAGTAAATACTAAATAAATACTTATTGCCTTGACATCCCAGATATACAATGAGGCATAGGAGCAAGAATGGAGCATCTGCCTTTGCTTATTGTTCTGTTTTGTTCATGAGTTGCATTTTGGTAGTTAAGTCTTACTCGCTTTATCCTATCATTCCCCATTGTTTTCTCCTCACCCTCCTAAGCATATCCAAGTTAGAAGCTTCCTGGTTCTTGTTTCACTGACAAATGTTGACAGATCTGAGAGGCCTGAAGCAAGGTGAACTAGGCCTATGTCAGGCTCCTTCCTATAATCACACCTTTGAGGCTTACTAGGGCTACCTGCTTACTTTACAAAGGAGTAAACTGAGGAGCAACTTGCCCAAGGTCACAGAGGCTGTAAGTAACAAATCAAGGATTTGAACTCAGATCCTTAAACTCTAAGTCCTGTATTCTTTGCACCATATCACACTAATTTCAGAACTAACCCATGATTTCCTTTGGTTTTTAAACTGGTTGAGAAGGTAGGTCAGAGAGACTCAAGAGCTCCTAGGTTTTTGTTGAACATTTACAAATACTTTAATCACTCTGGAGCTCGTAGAGTGGACAACAAATCCCCAACCATCTAGTACAGATTGAATGTAATCACTAAATAGTAATTCTTTCTCATTTACCCAGGAACCCTTAGGGTCTTCCCCTCTCAGTTTTATTTATTTATTTTTAATTACAGGGGCCATCTCTTGAGTAACTCAAAGAAGCCCATTCATTGAATGGGTGTATCTCACTCAAAGTGAGAATGTGATAAGACCTTAGCCTGAAAGGGCCAGGGTCTCCCGGCATCCTGGGCCATCTTCAGTTCTCCTGATGAGTATCAGGCCACTGGGCCCAGATGGCTCAGGAGAAGAAAGTGAGGTTAGTGACCTTGCACAGTTCTCCCTCACTCAAATCAAAGTTAACGGCATGTTATGTCATCATCTTGATGTCATGGTTCTCTGAGAACGAAGGACAAACACAACAACAACAAATTATTTGTAGTTGATTGTTTAAGAAATCTATAGACTCATAGGATGTTAGAGTGGGAAGGGACCTTGACAGTTCCTCTCATTTGAGGAAGTGAGGCCCACAGAAGGGAAGTTAACTTACCACCCAGCCGATTAGTGTCATAAGCTGGACGATTAGTGTCAGAACCTCAGTCTCCTGATTTTTAGTGCACTAATTTTTCCACAACATCACATGGTCTTCCCAAAATTACTTTGGTGAATTAGTGTGTGGGAATATACATTATATGTGGTTATATGTTAGTACAGGTATGTATAGAGTCCAGACATATGATTTCATTGCAAACTCCTTAAGGAAATTCTCTCTATCAATACAGATGGTCAGTTGTCCTGCAATTTATCTCCTTAGATTTTGTCAAGGGCACCGGGAGCTTAATTTCTTGCCCAGGATGGCATAACCTGTTTATGTCAGAGATGGGACTTAAGCCTAGGTCTTCTTGACTCCCAAGCTTACTTTCCTCCAAGCCATATTGCTTCTCATGTGTGTGACATGTTATAGGCATGTCCATATGTAACAATAATTTAAATCAGGCTGTTTTGTACTTGCACTTGACTTTTTATTTTTTGGGTTTTTTTTTTGAGTGAGGGAGGGCTGTTATCAGTGGTAGATCATAGTGTTAGACCCAGAGTCAAAAGCTCCTAGCTTTAGGGCCAGAAGGAACCTTAGAGATGGGTTCCAATCCTTCATCATACTTGCATGTGAAGAAAATGTTGCCGGGAGTGGATAAATGACTCATCTGGGGTCACAGGGATGATGAGCAGCAGAGCTGGAGTTTGACCCCTCAACCTCTGACTCTAAAGCCAGCATGCCAAGGTGTTTCCAATCAGAAGACCTGGATTCAGGATCTGATACCTTTGTACACCTACATTACATTGTGAGTTTCTCATGGGCAGGGATTGTCTTTTGTTTTCTATTGTATTTTCAGCACCTTGAACAAGATCTGGCACATAGTAGGTGATTAATAAATGCTTGTTGACTGACTGACTTAGTCCCTCACAACACTGAGAATCAAGGTGTTACTACTAACATCTCAGAAGTACAGAATTAAAAAAATTTTTTTTGAATTATAGGACACCAGGGCTAGGTGGGACCTTAGAAATCATCTAGTACTACCCTCTCATTTTACAGATGGGGAAACTGAGGAGGACAAGGGAGATGAAGTATTTTGCTATGGTTCATGTCACAAAAGCTGGCAGTAGAGTCATAGACTCAGCTTTTCTTATTACTTTCTGGCATGGCCATGTAAAGATGTTAAATTCATTATAAACAATTCAAAACTAGAGAGCTGTTCATTGTAAACTGAACAGAGTAATTTATTTTGAGCCAGAGGGCACTTACTACCTCAGGCAAGTGAGACCTCAGGCAAGTCACTTAACTTTTTGAGTCTCAGTTGCCTTCTCTTTAAAATAAGGAGTACTGACAATTGAGTTGAATGATCTTTCTCTGTAGCTCTAAACCTCTGATCTTGTGGCCCCAGGGTTTCCTTCTTTCCATCTCAACTCCAGGAAAATGACTGTTTTGGTTAGAATATGGCGCTGATTAGGTGGGAGTTGTACTCAATGAATAACTCTTCCCTCAACCAAGACAAAGCAACGGACCACAACAACAAAGCAACTCTTCCATGGCCACACATGGCACTTCTGTTCTCATAACAGAAGTCTGATGAATGCCATCTGATAAATACATTGTTCACAATAGGGAGCAGCTAAGATTATGGATGGTTCAACACAAACCCAGCTCTGCTCTGCTACTAGAAAAAACGTCAAAATTCAAAATGGCACATGCTGCTGGATCAGGAGGAACACTTTCATCATAAAGGGTAGAACATGGCATGGATTTGGGAAGAAATTGTCTTGTTTTCTTTTTAATAAATTTTGGTCAATAGTTTTTGTTTTTATGTCACTTACACTAGGTGGCTCCATGGACAGTGTGCTGGGCCAGGAGTCAGGAAGACCTGACTGATCTCAGATCTCTCAAATCTGATCTCATATACTAATTGTGTGACCTTGGGCAAGTCACTTAATCCTCATAAAATGAGCTGGAGAAGGAAATGCCACACTGCTCTAGAGTCTTTGCCAAGAAAACTCCAAAAAGGGTCATGAAGAATCAGACACAACTGAACAACGATTATAGTGAAATCTTTCTCAATATCCCCCCTGCCCTGTTCCTTACCATTTCAGAGAGCTATCTTTTGAACAAGGATTAAAATGAGTTTAGTGAAACTAACAAAAAATGTTGAAAAAGTTTGATAGAAGCAATTTTTCAGATGTCACATATAAGTATATATATGTGTGTGTATGTATATACACATATATGCAACATTTGTTATACAGCAAAAATCACATTATTTCCATTTTAGATTTATAGAAATGACATTTGAAAGACTATATTTTATCTATAGATACAGGTTTGGAGTGAGATGGGAAAACCCTTCTGCTCCTTTCCTTACACCTCCTCAGTTCAAAGATAACCTGAAATTTTGCCATTAGATATTTGTTTCTTTGATTTACCTTTTTGTCCCCTAAGACCCTGCTCTGCTCAGGCTCTGCTAATTTTTTTTAATTAAAAGATATTGAAATCATCTTGGAGTGTTAATTGGTTCAGGGAAAGAAAGGCTCTGGCCCTTGACGTTGGTCCCTGCTGCCCTTAGTACAAAACTAAGGAAGAAGCTTCACCTGGCTCCTCCCTCAGGTTTCAGCCCAGGATACCCAAAGCAGGACCATCCCTAACACAGGGAAGCTGCACTCCGTTGAGTCAATACTGAACATCTTTCCCCATCTCTGAATATCCTTCTCCTGCTGTGGATAAATAACTCCCCTTTGGCTAGCTGTCAGATGTTCTCCAAGGGTTTCATCTTGTTCCAATACTGAACCTGACCTGGGACATCTGGGGATATACAAATATCATGGGAAGTGGCCACATTTGAAACATGTTGACAAGATTGAGCTTATCAGCTCCTTTCATAATAGGGGGCTTTGATGGATGGGGGAGGTAAGAAAGCTAGGGAGTTGTAGTGGGTAGAGTGGCAGGTCTGGAGTCAGGAAGACTTAACTTCATGAGTTCAGATCTGGCCTTACTGACCACATTTATTGGATGTGTGAGAGAGAAAAGGGGAGGGGAAGGAGACCAAGGACTTATGATAAACTGTACCTAGTCACAGCTTTTCATAGGGTTAGCCTTGTGCTGAATGGCCATTTTCTTTTTCTCTTTCAGAATCTTGCCAAGTAAATTTTAAGCCTTTAAATTCCATTCTTAATTTACCAAATATTTATCTGATGCTTTCATATTAAACATTGCACATTAAGCTTTGAGGGCCAGGATGGCAATGTAGCCTCCTTGTGACTGTCTAGCCAGGCAGGCTTTCAGTGAACCTACATTCTAAGTAACCAAATCCAGGGTAGGAAGGGATAACCTATTCTTGGTTGTTTTTGAGACAATTGTTGTTAAGTGACTTACCCAGAGTCACACAGCTAGTGTGTGAGGTTGGATTCGAACTCAGGTCTTCCTGACTCCAGGGCTGGTACTCTATCCATGAGCCACTTAGTTGCCCCCAACTATTCTTTTCAATCACCCTTAACTCATTTTTTTTTGAGTCTCCTCTTCCTCAGATTGTCCTGCTATGAGAGTTTCTGCCCCATTCATCTTGAAGCAGAGTTTCCTGATCTTGTTTTGAACTCCTTTGTGATTTCCAGCCTTGGAGCAAAGAGTGCTAGAATTGGAGTCAGAAGACCTGAATTCAAATTCCAGCTTTGCACTTGCAATCTGTGTGACCCTGAGAAAAATGATAACATTACTGGGCCTTGCTTACCTCAGGTGTAAAATGAGGGAGTTGGACTAGGTCAAGGATGGGGAAACCTTAGCCTTGAGGCCACATGTGGCCTTCTAGGTCCTTGGGTGCAGTCTTTTGACTGAGTCCAACTTTTATAGAACAAACCCTTTTATTAAGGGAATTTGTTCTGTGAAGTTTGGATTCAGTTAAAGGGCCACACTTGAGAACCTAGAGAATCACATGTGGCTTCAAGGCTGCAGGTTCCCTACCCTTGGACTTGGTGACCTTGGTGACCCTTTCATCTCTCAATCTGTGATTTGGGCTCTGACCTTCAAATTCAAGGCAAGCCACATGCTCCCTCATGCTCTGGGTGACACTGAGGACTGGTGATGTATGAGCCATTTTCCTGAGGAGAGTTGTCTGAAAGAAATCCTGACATGCCCATGCTCAAATGTTGATAGTCTTTCATTGTATGTAGCATAGATTTGGTTTCTGAGTAGGCTAATAATAACAGTCCACCTTCTTTAGCACTTTTAAGTTGACAGAATGCTTTCCTCACAACAACCTTGTGAGTTGTATAGCACAAGTAACATACTTCTCATTTTAGGGATTAGGAGACTAAAGGCGGGGGTGGGGGAGTGGAAGGATGAGCGGGGTGTAAGTTGTGAAGCCAAGATTCAAAGCGTCCAGCCCTCTTTCTCCTATACTATGCTGCCTGTCACTCCATAAAATGTTGAGCTCACGGTTTCCTACAGATTATGTGTGGAAAAGCTGACTATTTAGAGAGGACACAGATACTAAGAAGATTGAAGAATCATAGAATAGTGGAATAGAGGTAGATAGTTTGGGTGGTTCATAAATAGAAGTTGAATTGAATCCCAAATTATCCATTTTATAGATGTGGGAACTGAGACTAAAGTAACATGAGTTGACCAAGGACTGGACTCTAATTGCTATTGGGATGTCCAAGCTGGACATAGTTCATTAGCTTTTTTCTGTTACGGTAATCATCAGTCCTTCGGAGCAACAGGTCAAGCTGTATAATCATTTTTTTAGAACCCTCACCCATGGAATATGTAAAATACTTTTAAGTGTCAATAGCTTTACTAAATAATAGCTAATGATGTTGCAGGGTGAGAGTCCTTGGTTTTAATGACTGGACGAGCATCCTTTGATGTGAATTTCTTTATTGTTTGTATGCAAATGGGAGCTGCTAAACTTTTTAGAAGAGTTCTCTAAAGTAGGCTAACCCCACCCCCCCATCTCCACACCTCCAAATCTCCTTTACAGTGTTAATTTGCCCAGCAAACTCATCTTTTTCCACAGATAGTACAAAGGAAAAACTTCAGCCCTGAGAGAGAATTATCTGAATTAGTAGGGTCCAAATTAATGAGGTTTTATAGCTTGGAAAAGGTTATCATGGAGATAATGTTGACCAGATGTTCTCCATATTCATTTAATCTACTTGTAAACAGGCTTATGCTGCAGCAAGGGATTTAAGTTAGAATTTCCTAGCAGTGGTAGTTAAGGGAGTGACTGGGAAGGTCCTGAAATATAAAATCAATTAGCATCAGCCTAGGAGTGTTTAAATATGGCCCTGCCTGAAAGTTATGAGGTGGATTAACCAGCAGGCAACTCTAGAGTCTGAGATTCTCTCAGTATACAGCATAGGACTGACTTGCCTTCTCAACCTAGTTACCAGTTGTTCAGTTTTCAGTTGCATCCAACATTTTGTGACCTCATTTGGGGTTTTCTTGGTAAAGATACTGCAGTGGTTTGCCATATCCTTCTCCAGCTCATTTAACAAATGAGAAAACTGAGGCAAACAGGGTGAAGTGACTTGCCCACGTCTCATAGCTACTAAGTGTCTGAGACTGGATTTGAACTTAGAAAGGTGAGTCTTCCTGACTCTAAACTGAGTACTTATCCACTGTGCCACCTAGCTGCCCAGGATACTTGCCAGGATATCACAAACCCATAGACCCAGAGAAAATATTGGACTTAGTAAGCTGAGGGGATATTATGTTATTACTTCCCACTGTGGTTGAGGGAGGAAGCTGTATGGGTTGTAATATTAGTGCTGTCCTTGACTTACTATTTTCATTGTGGATAATACAACTATTCTTGGAGATAGCGTAGGGATCCAGGGAATGTTTTCTGACCTAGACACACCTGGAAAACAGACAAAGGCACAGCTTCTGGCTGGCACTGTAAGACAACATCATCCTTGCCTCGCTCTTCACTGTACATACTAGGAGGTTTATAGTAAAGCTCACAGTTCAGCACGTGGCTCAAGCAACTTTGGAGAGAGCCAAATATGGCAAACTCTTCCCACTGATACAAACACAATGCTGGGAAGATAGGGAAATCTTCCCAGGTCACCAGACTCCCCAGAACTGCACTGTTTTGTTTGGCTCATTTTGTTCCCTCTTTCTGACACAATCAGTTCTACAGCCATAGTATGGGGAGTCATTTACAAGACTGGTAATTCTGATGCCTGAGTTTCTTTTACTTTATATGCTGTCTACCAGCAGCCGCATGTCCTTGTTAGGGCTATTGGCAGAAGCTACTGGCTTCCTGCTCCCAGAGATCAACTGCCCTTCCTCCTGATAGTGATAAGATCGGTGGCATGGCGTACACTTGCCTTCTCTGTCTCTGTCTTTTTGCAACAAATGACTTTTCTTGAATAATCCTAAGAGTTTTTCAGATTGAGTGGATCAAATAACAGCTCCGTCATTGGTATCTTATTGTGCATACCTTCCTTTAGTTCTTCCTATATTTGTTTTTTGTCATCTCTGCTAATTTGCCAACTTGGAATGGAACTACTTTAATTTATATTTCTTTTATTATTAAACAGGAACTGGCACATTTACAGAGTGCCACTGACAGTATTCCTCATGTGGAGAGACTGAGAGTCTTAATATTGTGTAATTTAAGTTTCTTGGAGAGACTTGAGCATTAGTAGACATTTTATAACTGGTCCTTGTCTGTTAGCCACATGGTTAGGAGAAGTCTTTTTTTTTTTTTTTTTACAAGGGCCTCAAACCATTCTATTTGGCTGCTCTGTATTGGCAGATCTCTCTAACCTTTTCCTATGGCATCTAGTGACAGGCTATGCTATAAGGAGAGAGATCTTGGATTCTCTCCACTGGGACTGAAATTTGGCCCTGTGAAATGGGTCTCAATCCTTGTATTTGTCTTGACCATTCTAAGTGAAAGGATTGGAAACTCCAGTCCTGTGAGTTTTAAAAAAGTTGGAAAGGTAAACCTCTGATATCCCAGCATGATGACATCTAAGTGTCCACGTTTTGCATTCAGCTAAGCACCAATGCCCCAAGGAGTAAGGTGTGACCTTCAGGACCCCGTCCATTGGAAGTTAAGAGGAAGACTCATTTAGTAGTCATGCTGCACTTGGACATTAACTTGGTGGGATGAATGAGCTAAGTTTCAACCCACCATCCCCAGAGACTGAAGTGGGATCAAAGAAAGTATGCCCTGAGGTACTTGGGAGAAATATCTATACTTTTATTATATATTGTATTGTATATATTCAATTGTATGTACAATTGTATATTGTAATATATATGTATATATTGTATATATATGTACATATTGCATATATGTGTATATATATATTATTGTATATCTTCAAAGTAAATGTTTCTTTGTAGAAGTTAATTTATATCATCATTAAATCAAACCAGGGTGCTGGTTACTGACATCTAACAATACATCTGATGGGGGATTAAACTGATGGCAGAAGAGAAACCCTAGTTCCTCAGGATACTCTAGACTCCTAATAGGGAAGTACAGTCTGCTTGACCCTTGGAGAGTGAGTGAGAGCATACTACTACCATAGTGGTTTGGAGGAGTCTTTCACGTAACTTGATATTTTGAAATTCTTCTTTTGAGAAATGTTGGTTCACGTTTTTCTGTCATTGAGGAATGCTCTGGCATGAGGTGTTTCTGTTAATTCCCTACATTTCCGGAATATTGGATTTTTATTAGAGATATCTGATGAAAAGAACTGTTCCCTCAATTGTCTGTTTCCCTTCTTATCTAAGCTACACTGATATTGTTTATATGAAAGTTTAAAAAAAATTATATGCAGTGAAATTTTTCTGTTTTCTTTTTCATGATCATTTCTATTCCTTGTTTGGTTAAGAATTCTTTCCCAAGCCAGAGTTCTAAAACGTTGCCTCTTTTCATTCTTTATTTTTTTAAAAATAATGTAAACTTTTATATTTAGGTTGCATATCCATTTGGAATCAACCATATTAATTTAACAAGTGTTAACTATATTATTCCTTAGGAACTCAGTTTAAAAGAATATCTTGGAAGTAAAACAAGTTTCTGTAAAGAAGATTAACTTTTGTTCTTTCATATATCAGTACCTCACAAGAAAGATATGGACCATTACATTTCCATTATACATTCTAAATCTGAGATCAATTGGACGCATTTTTAATTGTCTGTCGTGTTTGATTTGTTTTTCCCTCAGCATCTTAAGAGGTGATTTGTAGTTTCCTCCAAACTGGAAAATTAGAAGTATACTGCTGTAAGCCCTAGGGCTGTTGTCCTGGGTAAGTTTGTCTGTGATTGGTATTGATTCTTAGAATATGCTTAGCATGATAGTCATTGCCTTTCTCTGTATGTCCTCCAATCAGGAAGTGCGATATTGTTTACAATAGTCTTACTATATGAATGATACCAGGAAGGAGTGTGTTGGGTGGCCTTCACCTCTTCTCAATGCATTCAAGGCCAACCGCCATCTTGTGACACCTCCAACCTTAGCTCTTATCACTCCCCTCCGAGCTCTTTGCTATTCCACCATAGTTGTGGTTCCACAAACACTCCCTCTTCTTTCCTACCCTTGAACCTTTGTTCAGAGCATTATTTATGCCTGGAATGCTCTTCTCCCTCTCTTCAATGTCTATACACTCTTTAATGTCATGGTCCTGTTCAAGAATGAAGGACAAATACAACAACAGCAAGCAAAGCTCAACTCAAATGCTACTGCAACCAGGACTCCTTTCTCTTGTTTCTTGATCTGTAATCCCTCTTCCTCACCCCTGCCCCCTTTCAGGTCTCCTGAAACACTCTGTTTTTTAGTATTTTGTAGTCTAGCTGTTAGTGTTTTAGTACCCCTTCTTCTCCTCCCCACCTCCAACACACTAGATTATAAACTCCTTGAAGGCAGGCATCATGTCCTATCCAAACTTTGAGTCTCCCCTGTGTCTGACATGGCGTTCCACCGCAAGATGTACTTAATAAAGGGGATGTTTTATTTGTGTTTTTATATGTTTACAATTTAAGCTGAACACACAAAGAGATCCTGAAACACAATTAGCTGGTGCCTTCTAGGCAGTAGGAAATAAACTGTCCTAGACCAGGGGTGTCAAACTCAAACAGAAAGGAAAAGGGGCCACTAAATCATATATAAGCATCTCTGCCTGCACATTTTGACTTAGAAAACCACATAGTAATATTATCTATGTTCTATTGTATTTTTATTTATTGTGTTAAATATTTTCTGATTATCTTTTAATCTGATCCTGGCACAAAAGGGTGTCATGGGTAGACTATATTAGTCAACTGTGTGTTTGACTCCCAAAATGCCCTAGAGCTCATGTGTAGAGATATTGAAGCTTGTTTTGCTGGCATATAGCTTCAGGGCAACAACCTAAAAGAAAGGTAGGGGCATCACTGGCCCCAGGATATTTATATCATTGGTAAGAAAGCTCCTGTAAAAGGGATTGGATAGCTGAAAGGGATAAGGGAGAGAATATTTATATCCAATGACTGCACTTTTTTTCTTGTGGAGGGCTCATAGCATAAAATCAGGGTTTTCTATTCCATAATCATTCCACATAATTCCAGTATTTCCCAGTCACCAATGGAGTGAAACAGGGCCCTGTGTTTGCTCCCATGCTTTTCAGCATGATGTTTTCAGCCATGTTGATAAATGCTTTCAATGAGGATGAACAAGGCATCAAGGTCAACTACCGTACTGATGGTAAGTTCTTCAATTTGAAAAGGCTCCAAGCCAAGACCAAAGTGCAGGGAGTGCTGGTGCATGATTTTCTGTTTGCAGATGATTGTGCCTTCAATGCAGCCTCTGAAACTGAGATGCAACAAAGTATGGATCAATTCTCTGCTGCCTGTGCTAATTTTGGCCTAATAATCAACACCAAGAAAACACAGGTGCTCCATCAGCCACCACCACACCATCCATATGTGGAACCATTGGTTTCAACAAATGGAGAAGTTTTGAATGCTGTAGATAAGTTCACTTACCTTGGTAGTGTACTTTCCAGGGATGTACACATTGACAATGAGATTGATACATGCATTACCAGAGGTAGCTCAGTGTTTGGGAGGCTCTGAAGAAAAGTTTGGGAGAGAAGAGGTATTAGATTGACTATCAAACTAAAGGTCTGCAGAGCTGTTGAGCTGACCTTCTTGCTGTATGCCTATGAAACATGGACAGTCTACCAGTGCCTTGACAGGAAACTGAATCTCTTCCATTTGAACTGTTTTAGGAAGATTCTGAAGATCACCTGGCAGGACAAGGTACCAGACACTGAGGTCCTTACTTGAACTAAACTGCCAAGCATTCAAACTATGCTTCAGAGAGCGCAACTCCAATGGGTTGGCCATGTTGTTTAAATGCAAAATGTATGCTTGCAAGAAAGACTACTTTATGGAGAACTTGCATAGGGCAGCTGATCACATGGTGGTCAGAAGAAGCGATACAAGGACACTCTCAAGGTCTCTCAAGAACTTTGGATTTGATTGTGTGACAAGGGAGACATTGGCAAAGGATCGCTCAGCATGGCATGCTCATATCAGAAAGAGTGCTGTGCTCTATGAGCAAAACAGAATTGAGATAACACAAAGGAAACATAGTATGCACAAATTTGGAGTATCCACCCCAAATGTTCACAGGGACTCTCTGTGCCCAACCTGTGGTAGAGCATTCCGTGCTCCTATTGGTCTGATCATCCACAGTCGGACACAATGAAACTTCACTTTATCATGGTGATGTCACTTTGGTCCTCTTCAAGAATGAAGGGCAACAACCAACCAACTATTTCACAGTTTCTTGAATCTTAAATGTATATTTGGTTAGATTCACTGTAGTTTTTGAGAAAGCAGGGATAACGTACCTAAGAAACTCCCAGATAAGAACACTCCCTTGACCAAAGCAGATGCATCTTCTATTATAGTCTTAGAAATTTGCTAGAGGTTAAGTGACCTGTAATACACAGGTTCACACAACTGGTATGTGTCCCAGTCAAGACCTGAATCCAGGTCTTTTTGACTTTGAGGCCAGAACTCTGTTCATAACCCTATGTTGCCTCAAATATTTTCAGAAAATATTTGTCTGAAAAGGACCAAAGTATCTGCCACAAGATGAAATTCCTTCCCTAATTAAGTATCTAAGATGGGACTTGAAGTTATGTCTTCCTGATACCAAATTCAGTAACCTATCCATTACACTACACAGTCTTTCCTTCCCTGACTCCTCTTGGCCTCAGTGACTCCCCTTTCCTTAGAGCTCCTTTGATTCTGAAGCAAAATTCTGTGGTTAATTCTACAATCTTGCATGTATCCAAGTGGTTTTACATTTCTCTCCGTGGATAGATTTGTAGCCCCTAGAAGACAGAGATCATAACTCCAAAGCTCCTGCAACCCCTCCCCCCCCCCCCCCCCCCCGCCCCCCAGCACCTAGCTGAAGACTGACCCCAAGGTTTCCTTCTAGACTGAGGACGATGAGATGACTCATCACCATAGCCCCAAGGCTGGGCTGAGACCACACTGCCTCTGAGGATGGTGGGTGAGTCACCCTCGCCTAGGACAAGCAGTGCTTTCAGCAACTTCCCTGCTCTCTTCTCAGGGTTCCTTTTTCTCCCGATTATATTTCCTTCACCTTCTTTAGTTCAGCCTCTTAAAGTGTGCCTCTCCATCAGGCCGGCGATCAGGATGCCTGAAGCTCTGCCTGGGGCTCTGCTGAAGATTTGGCTTTCTCCAGAGCACCCAGAAACACCCAGCCCTCAAAAAGAAAGTCCTTTATTTATTCGTCAACTTTTCATACGGCTGCTTGCTCAATGCAGCTTTTTTCAGGAGCAAGCCAGGACTGAAGAAGAAAGGATTAGACCACCTCGCTTCCAATTAGATTTACTGCGGATTGTTGTGTAACTTGGGGGCAAATCGCTGATCTCTATAAATGGCCAAAGGCTCTCACATGTGAATGAAAACTGGGAGCAATCCATACCTTAGGGCTCAAATGTTAGCCCAATTAGTCAAACTACCTTATTTTCAAGTGGAAATGTTAGAAAAGGGGAGAGGAATACTATGTAACTCAGGGGCTATGTGGCTCCAAAATCTCTCACCTCCCTTTGCCCAAGCTTTCCCCCATATATAGAATCATCACTTCCACTTCTTAAAATCCCTAGGCTCCTCAAGCAATACCTTCTACGGGAGGATTTTACTGACTCTCCAGTTGCAAATTCCCCTAGAAATTACCAGGTGAATGCTTATTTGTGTACTTAAAATAGTCGTCTACACCCCCCTTCCCCCGTTCCCACTGCACCCCCCAACTTCCCCCACAATATAAGTTCTCCAAAGCCAGGGGCCCTTTCATTTTTGTCTGTCTCCCCGGAGCATAACACAATTTCTGCCGCATCGTAGGCATGTGGACTGATGCATTGATTGAAACCAATCTTCAAAATGGTTTTTTTGAGCCATTCCACATTAGATAACTGACCAAAATATAGGAATAAATCGTTCTCAAAAAAATCATAGGAACAGCTACAGGAAGACTAGCACATTACTCACCTGTTTGTGGAGCTATGAATTGGTCCAAACCATTTTGGAAAACAGACCAAAATAAATGACTTAACTGTTAGTACATTTTGACCCAGGAATACCACTGCCGGGCATATGCCACAAGGAAGTCAAAGATAGAAAGAAAGGCACCATGTGTGCCCAAATATTCATAAAATCCAAAAACTAGAAACAAAATGGATACCCATCGAGTGCAGAATGGCTAGAATAATTTGTGGTATACCAATGTAATGGGAATGTGCCATAAGAAAGAACAAATAGGAGGAATTCAGAGAAACATGAGAACACTATGCACTGATACTGATCGAAAGAAACAGGACCAGAAGAATTATATACACAACCGCGATAACAAGAACAATGAAACTAGAAGTATGCAGTGGAATTATAATGACTAATCTTGGCCCCAGAGAAGAAATGAGGAAATGTACATTTTTCCTCCTCTTTTTGCAGAGATGGGAACTACAGGTACACAGTGTTGTATATATTCTCAGACCCAAGTGATGGACATGTTGGTTTTGCTTGTATTTTTTTTTTCCCTTTCCTACAAAAGAAGGGTAACCCTGGAGGTGGGGAGGAAAGAGACAGGTATAGCTGGAAATAGTTATGATATGAAATGAAAGGCAGAAATAGATTTTTTTTAAAGCAAATGGAAATGAAGTGGTTGTTACTATTGTACCAATTTCAGATGTGTAGCCTTATTTACTCTCCTATCAACCCAATGAGTCCCAGTTAGAAATGATTGTTTTCTTCATTAGCAGGAACAATATTCCTTACGGATTAAGTGGTGCGTGGTCATTTGATGAGACAATGACAGCTTCCAAAATAGAAACCTGTTCTTTTCATTGGATAGTGCTTAGGGAAACTAGGGCGGCGTGGTGGAAATAACTCTTGAAAACCTGGACTCCACTTAATACTTGCGTGACATTGGGTAAGTAACAACCTCTCGATGAGGATGTTGGAATAAAGGATTTCGGAGGCCCTTTCTATTATCCTATGATCCACTGGACTCTTCATAAAATACCTCACTAAGCAACAGTCTTTCTGTACAAAGGTGTTGCCGCACCTGGCCCCTCACAAAGTAGAGCGCCATATTTGGCATGTGAAACCTTAAGAGACAGTTATCATAGCACAGTGACTAGAATTGTTGTTCTTGTTCAGTTGTTTTAGTCGTGCCTGACTCTTCATGACCACATTTAGGGCTTTCTTGGCAAAGATACTGGAGTGGTTTACCATTTCCTTCTCCAGCTCGTTTTACAAATGAGAAGACTGAGGTAAACAGGGTTAAGTAACTTGCCCAGGGTCACCCTGCTAGTAAGTGTCTGAGGTTGGTTTGAACTCAGGTCTTCCTGGCTCTAAGCCTGGCACTCTATCCACTGTGCCACCTAACTGGTTGGAATACAGGACTGGAAACCAAGAATACCTGAGGTTCAACTATTGCTTCAGACATCTACTGGCTAGATGATTTTAGGAAGGTCACTTCACTTGAGCCTTAGTTTCTTCATCTGTAAAATGGGAGTGATAATAATAGCCCCTACCAAGCAGTGTTGTAGTGGTCCTGGTTGTCATGTAAACAGCTCTACCATCTTTAGTTCTAGGTAAATGTGAGTTATTTATCACCTTTGTAGTTCAAGAGCATAATGATCCAGGTAACCAAAAAACAACAAAAAATAGGTGCATTAATATGAAAGAAAGTAGATGGAAACTTGGCTTGAAGGACTGGGAAGTAGTAAGTTACCATTAAAATAATAACAAAAGGACTGGAAGGAGGAGTTTGTAAGTGGAGTTTTTTGATTTTATGCTCTGTTGTTATTCTAGCAAGTGAGCCATCAAACTGGTGAAATCTTTTTATTTTTTAAACAACGTTTAAATGATGCTCTTTTTAAAATATCTTGTCACTTCCCAATGAGTATTTCCCGGTCACCCTTACTCCTCAAAGAAACCTTCTAGGTAATAAATGTAGTTAAATAAGACAAATCAGCAAGTGACCCAGGATGAGGAAATCTTGGGTTCAAATCTTGCCTTAGACACTTCCTAGCTGTATGACCCTAAGCAAATCACTTAACCTGTGTCTGCCTCAGTTTCCTCATCTGGGGTTTTTGTGAGAATTCAGTGAGATATTTGTGAAGTGTTCTGCAAACCTTAAAGTACTATTTAGATGTTAGCTCTTTTATGTCTGTCCTTTACCTATAGCTCACCACCTCTCTGCTGAGAGGAGGGAAGCATGTGAAACCTGTTTCATTTTCCTAGGCATTGCAAGAAGAAGGGGAATGAACAAAGCTGCAGCCTGCTCTGGCTTCAAATACCCCCAAAGTTTTCTCTGTAAGCTGTCGAGACAAAGCTCTTTAATGCATCCGGAGGAGTTGCATTGGGATGGGTAGGAGGAATGAAAATGGGGAGGCACAGACTTGTAGAAACAGGCACAGGCAGAGGGATTTTCAAAAGTTTTCTTTCCAGACCAAAAAATGTGCCTGTTGCCCAAGGGTACATGCACAACAATAAACATGACATGAGAACAGACTAAACTAAGCCAATTCTCTATTTCTTCAAAATGTCCAGGAAGAAAGCCTAAGGGCATTACATCCAGGATGAGAGGAGAACAGGCTTGACCTTTACTGAACCAAGAAGAGGAAAGCTATTCCAGAAGGGAATTACCTGGAAAGGTCCCACCTCTGCTTTCATCAGGGAAGAGAGGTCCTCATTTAATTTGGCTTAGAATGATGCAGTCTTAAATCTGAGAAGGACCTTAGCAGTGTATACATCCGTCTTTACACGAATGAGGAAAATGAAGTCCAGGGAGTGAAGCAATTTGACCAAGTCACAAAGTGAATTGTGGCTGAGGCAGGACTGGACCCTAAGAGGAGGGTAACTAATCCTTCCGCATCTCTCTCACCTATGTGTGTAGCTAATTCATTCAAAGGAATTTCAGGAATGAAATAGACCCAAGAGGTCACCTGGTCTAACCTCTTTGGAATATCAATGTCTTCAGCATCATCCTTTAAGAACAATAATAATGATTATTATGATGATAATCAGTTTTATCAGTTTTTGACACTACCTTCTCACCCCCATCCCCATCCCCCCTGTTGCCTCTACCCCTTGATCAGAGGGTGAGAGGATAGAGCAGAAAACTCTTCCTACAATCTTTCTTTACAGAGGGCTGGGAACTTTCAGAACTTTCCAGGTAACGCTCCATTTTCCATCAGTATCTCAGCTTGGCTTTGAATTTATAGAATGTAATGCCCCACACCAGGTACACCCTGGTACCTTGCAGGATACCCTCCCCAATCCCAGCACTCCCTGGTTTGTCAGCTCCCTCCATTAGGTTGTAAGCTCCTTGAAGACAGAGATTTGTCTTTCTTTTCCTTATCTGAATCCCCAGAGCTTAGTACTGTGCCTGGCACATAGTAGGGGCTTAATGCATGTTTATTGAACTGAAAAAAAAATTGGATTGAAACCTGAATCCTCTCTGTATCATTCTCAAGAGTCATTCCACAAAGGAGTCCCCTCTATGGGGAAACAGACATCTCCTTATTTGTTTTTACCTGATCCAGTCTTGCTAACAGCATTGAGGGATTTTTTTTTTTTTTTATCAATTATTATTACTGAAATACAGGGATCTGTGATCCATCAATTCAGGATGTATTCTTTGAAGGATGCCTACTACTACTACTCAAATAGCTAGCATTTCGATAACATTATAAAGTTTGTGAAGGTTTTACACATTAGCTCATCTGATCTTCACAATAATTCTGTGAGATGGCTGCTATTTTTATTCTCATTTTACAGAAGAAAAAATTGAGGCAAATAGAGGTTAAGCGACTTGCCTAGGATCATACAGCAGCTAAATGTCTGAAACTGGATTTGAACACAAGTCTTCCTGACTCCAGTGCTCTTATACACTTGCCACATGCCTGCCTATCCTGTGTGACTCTCATCCCTGCTCTGAAAATTCACCACATCAAAATTTACCGATGTGTTGGAGACCATCCTGCTTTGTCTTGATATCATGAGTATGCCAGTGGAGCACTTTGGCTATCCATCTGTCCTCCTTTACTCTTGTCATGTGACCAGCAAATCTATTTCTGCAAAACAACATTTCTTTGATGACATCCTTTACTCTGGTTCTTCTTCGGAGTTCTTCATTGGTCATATGTTGCAGCCGACTTATGCCTGCATGAACTTTTCCTTTGTCATCTTTAGGGTTCTTTAGATGGTGTCCCAGGTCTTGTGACTAGACAGCAATATTGGTAAAATATTTGTATTGAAAAGTTGGGTCTTTGCTTTGATGAGAAACAGAGTGTCAGTAAAAATGATTTCCAATTTTCCTTAAGTAATACAGCTCCCTATCCCTCTCTTTTGTTGAGCAAGTTCTATCCAATGTCAATGCAGATTCATGTTGAAATCTGGGTAATGTACGTTTCCCTCTTCCCCCTCGCCTTACTCCCCCACATGTATTTGGTCTTTCCTGTTTAAATGGTCAGACTGAACTCCTCCTTGTGAGGAGGACTTCACAATCCAAAGGCATTCTTCCTTAATCTAGGTGCTGCATTTCCTCTATTACAGTGGTAATTATTTATGGCAAGCATAGATCTTCCTGTTTTATTTCTTCCCTGATATTTATTATCAGAGGGTTACTGAAAGTGGTTATCTCTATTGTTATATCTTCTAAGGAATTCGGAATGATCTGGATATATGGATAAGAGATACCTTGTCATAAAAGATCCTGTAAAACAACATTTTGTTCTATCAAGTCAAACATTTTTTTCTTTATCATCTGTAGCCAAATCCTTGATCTTTTAGTTGGACATTTCCAACATCTCTCCCACCTATTTATGGCCTGTTGTAGGTGGTTTCCAAGTACCAGACTTCCTCTTATATAAGTTTGGATTCTTGTTTCTTTTTCTTAACCATCTCCTTTTCCTCTTAGTCTCACCCTTGCTTCCAACTTTGTGGTTGAGAAGGAGAAAATGATAGAGGGGGACAAAATAAAAGCAGAAAGAAAAGACTTGTAGAGATTTTTTCCCCTAGTGTTTGCTACTTTCAAGAACCCTTCATTCCTCCTTTCTCCCCCAATCTTTCTTTTCCTTCTTTGTAAGGGATTTCAAAGGCCCAGAGTTGTGGTCAACACCAACAAGGATCAGGGAGAATTAATGTAGAGGCTGGTTGATGAAGGAGAAGTTTGCAAAGTCAGAGGGACAGGTAATGTGTTTCAGGGATGTGTTAGACTGGAGAAGGATAAAAACACACAAGGGAAATAGGCAGAAAAGTGGCTAATAATGGAATTCAATAGTATGAAATGTCAGATTATGCATTTAGGGAAAACCAATAAAACATTTAAATTCAGACTTAATGGAATGGAGCTGTAGGAAACTAATGAAGAAAGAGACCTAGGGGTACTGCTGAGTAATACTAATATGAAGCAGGGGTAGTGTTTTGTGGCTGCCAATGAAAGGCTCAGGTGCCCAAATAGGAAATTAGTTATAGGGAAAAAGATAATGCCTCCAACTTAACAAACTGCGGTCTGAGCAAAGAAGTGTGAAAGCCCCGGGTACAAAAACAAACACACCCAGAAAAGTAGGTAGATTTAGAGAAAAGTTCATAGGAGTGTAATAAATGTCATGAGGAATTTAGGTGGCAGCTGAGATCTGTGCAGAATTAACTGAAGAATTCAAGCATAAAGAGAATACAGATTGTGGGTGTAAGCTTTTCTAGCCCTCATCATGGAATATTAGAGCTGAAAGAAGTCTTCGATATCATCTAGAACAATCTTGTTTTACAGATGAGGAAACTGAGGCCAGGATAGGTGAAGTCACTTGTCAAAGGCACACAGAAGAGCTGAGATTCAAACCTGGCTTTGATTACTCCCAAGTTCAATGCTCTTTCCATCACAGCATGATTTTCATGTTATTCTCTAAGCACGTACTTGCCTAGTCTAGACCTGGACTGCAAGACCTTGGCTACCTTTTGTTTTCCCTTTTCTTCCCTGAGCACAGTTAAATATAGCCAGGGATGCTGGGAAATGGACATTTCCAGCCTTGTAGGTAATCTCATGGATGCAGAGTTCCTGGAGTTTTATATTCAAGCATGAGTTGACCAGAGTTTCTTTTTCTTTCTTTTTTTTTTTTTGGAGGGGAAAAGGCAAGGCAATTGGGGTTAAGTGACTTGCCCAAAGTCACACAACTCGTAAGTGTGTCAAGTGTCTGAGACTGGATTTGAACTCAGGTCCTCCTGACTGACTCCATTCACTGCACCACCTAGTTGACCAGAGAGCTTCTTAAAGAAGAATATAGACACTGCCTGAAGGATTCTGACTTTGAAGATGGAAGGAGAAACATACCCCTGCTGGTCAGAAGATATAGATCTTATGACTTCCTTGTACAGTGCATGTCTGAGTTGAATCTGAATGCAAGATATCTGCTTATCCATCCCATGAGATTTCTTTAACTACCTTGGAAATATAATATGTCATTTGAAATGCTTGTCTGCTTAAGTATTTTCTGTGGAAAAGGAAATAGTTGTTTTATACCCAATGATGCATCCCTTCTGGGATACTCCCCCAATTTGTTCTCATTCAGAGGTTGGTTATCCAAAGGGTGGCTGCCCGGTTCTAGGATGCCTGATGGGCAGCTATTCTTAAAGTTGTAGTTCAAGAGCCCCCAAAGTGTACTTCATATTAATAATCAGTGAATAGATACAATTAGTTCTTAGCAAGGACATTTACTGAAGTGGCATCATAAAAACTGTAGCTATAAAATATTTCCCCCTTAAACCTGGTACGTACTTTCTCAGAAATTCATGCAATGTTTCAGTGGGTCTAGATTTAGAGTTAAATGGTAGAAAGCCACACATGTAGGATACTGTAGTGCTAATCAGAGTTAAAGATCTTTCCCACCCATTAATGAATGGGCCTACCCATCAAAGGAAGCTTGATTAGGGGAGATTTTTTTGTTGTTGTTGGAAGGCCCACATCTCTTGTTAATTTCTAATGAGCCATTGGTTCTCAAGGGTTGTGATGCTCTCTGGTGAATATATACTCTGAGGTGAGGTTTTACTTTGGGGCTTACTCATTGAAAGCGTTTTTTTGACTAGATGAGACTCTGGGTAGCCTTGAAGGAGACTCCCAGCTTTGAAAACTCAGATGTTGGTGTTTCTTTCTCTGCCAACTACATATATATTGGTTATGCTCAAACAGCTGGAAGCCCTGTCTGTTGATGTTTATTTCTCTGTATTTTCTCTGAAGTTCAGGGTGCTAACGTTTTCCCCTGAACTAAATGAATGACACATGTGCTTGATTAATGTAGATTATTGACCCCTCAAAAGTTCCTTTCTTTTTAGAAAAGCAGATCTAAGCACCTATATAGCAGGTCCTCCTGTGATGTTGGGGTCCTTGCTTTTACAGATATATTCATGGCAAGGGCAACTCATGACTGATTCCTGATATAGCAAGGCCTAGAAGTCCTCGCTTTTTTAGAATCTTTTCACAGCAGCCCTTGAGCGCATTGTCTCAGTTGATTAAGTTGTTCAGGTGGGTTTCTAGCTTCTGCTCTTCTCCATAGCTTAACTCTTAACATTGCTATGACTGGATCTTTAAAGTCCATAACCAACTCTCTTCTCTGCTGCCAGAGGTGCCATTCTTAAAAGTGTTTTCCTCTTTCAAGTGATTGCTTTTTTTTCTATATCTGCATTTCTATGAACTGCATGCCTTAAACTTTCTGAAAACAATGACTGAAAACTAGTGGAGTGTCTTCCTTTGGGCAAGTCACTGTAAGCACTATGACCAAGGGGTATAACATTAATTACAATTAAAGATCTTCTCCACCCATTAATAGGCCTCAGATACCTTTTGTTAATTTCTAATGAGGCACTGGGTCATGAAGCTCATCATGCCCTCTGGGTCTGAAAAGTGTATATATATTCTGAGGTGAGGCTTTACTTTGGGGCTCACTCTTTGGAAGAAGGCTCACGTGCTAGATGAGAGTCTGGGTAGCTCTGAAGAAGCCCCCTGGCTTTGAAAACCCAGATGTTGGTGCTTCTCTCTCTAGCAACTATGTATATATGTAATGATCAGACAGTTGGATCTCTCTGTTGATCTGTGATGTATGTATTGCTTATGGTCAGACAGTTGGAAGCCCTGTCTGTTGGTCTTTATTTCTCTGCTTATATTTTCTCTGCTGGTGAATGTAATTAAAGAAGATTGTTGACTCCTCAAAAGTTGCTTTCCTTTTAGAAAGGCAGAACTTAGAACCTGTGCAGCAGGCCCTCCTGTGTACTCTGGGGTGCTTACTGCTACAGGGGGAGAGAGATTTCGCTGTTCTATCCCTGTCTGACTCTTGCAAGGTTCTCCTCCACAAAATCTTTAAAAGCTTGTACTCCTTTAAATTATTTAAAATAAATTTTTATGTCTGTTTTCTGTCAGATAATGGGATTAACCCTTCTGGTTCACTTAGAGAAAGGTGTTCACCCTCATAAGGGAATCTGGGCATTTATAGTTAATTTAATAACATGTTAGGAACTTGTAATTGCATTCTGGGTTGAGGTAGGAGAGTTGGTCAAAGATCAATAGCTGATCTGGATATTGAACGTTGAGTGTATTTCCTCGAAGGAAACTGTTACACACCTTTTGGTAGATCATAGACACAAACTGTATCTAAGTTTTATTTTGGGGATTTTCACAGATTTCTCTGGGGTTAGGGCAATTAGTCAGAAAAAGAAAAGCATGGGCCACTTGCTCTTTGGGGTCAGGTCTACCCATGATAAATCTGGGCCTGGGTGAGCCCAGACCTGGAGCTCTTTTCAGGAGGAGAATGCCTAGGCTATAGATCACATATATAAAATGCTTTACAAATTTTAAGACTCTATTTAAATGTCAGCAATTCATTCCCCAGGCCTTCATCATCTCTCCCTTGGACTATTGTTAATAGCCTCTTAAATGGTCTCCCTCCAGGTTTCTCTTTCTCTAATATACCTTCCACAAAGCTGCCAGAATGATATTGTTAAGTACAGGCAAGACCAAATCACTATCCTGTTCAATAAACTCCATTGACTCCTAATTACTTCTGTGATCAAACATAAACTTTCTGTTTGGCATTTAAGGCCCTTTACCACCTGGCTCCAACCAACCTTTCCATCTATTTTATACATTACTCCCCTTGAAGAATTCTATGATCCAGCCCAAGTAGCATCCTTGACTTTCACTTCGGTCCTCTCTAGCTACCTGTTTTATAGCCTTTTCACCAATCAGCTTACCACTCACTCCAGAGATCGTACCCTGGAAGAACTTTCATGATGGAAACTCTGCTGAATGGTGACTACTGCTCCTGGAACACTATATCTGTAAGTCTCAGCTATGCTCTATTTCCTTCTCACCTTTTCCATCACCTCCTCTATAGTGTCTTTTATAACTAGCACACTATCAAAAATGCTCCCTTCTTAACTTGCCTCCAGTTCTGGAATCATGAACCATGATGAATTCTGCCTCTGTGCCTGGACAGAGTATATCAATCTGCTCCTCTATGGCCTCACTGTCTATCCAGTAACTATGATATCAAATCTCCCTCCTTAGCTACCATTCCCTATATGTGTTCTTTCCCCTATTAGAAGTTAAGCTCTCATCAGAGAAGGTGCTGTGCTCTATGAGCAAAACTGAAATGAAACAGCTCAAAAGAAATGTGAGCTGCAGAAATTTAGAGACTCCACCCCAAATGTTCACATTGACTATTTGTGTCCAACCTGTGGTAGAGTATTCTGAGTCGTATTGGTCTGATCAGCCACAGTCGGACACACTGGAACTTGACTCCAGCATTGTGATGTCATTTTGGTCCTCTTCAAGAATGAAGGGCAATGACCAACCAACCAGAATGTAAAGTCCTTCCAGGAGGGCAAAGACTGGCTTTGCTTGAAAATTATATTGCCAGTGCTTAGTATATTGCTTGGCACATAGTGATTAATAAACGCTTTTTCATTCATCCGTTTTTAAATGTCATTCATTTTTCACACATGACACTCTATTTTCTACCACTTTGCCTTTTGCACAGGTGTCCCCCATGCCTACAATGCACTCCCTCCTCTCTTCTTTCTCTTACAATCCTCAGTTTCCTTTAAAGTTCTAGCACCTTGTTCTATATGAAGCCTTTTCTGGTCCCCTTAGCTGCTAGTGCAGACCTGCTCCCTTCACCAACCAATTACCTGGTATATATTTTGTGTATATTTATATGGGTGCCTAACTAACCTTCCAGTTCTGATGTATAACTCCATTGCCACTCATGAACTAGTACAGAGTCATAAGCAACATTTTTTTTATATCTGGGGCAAACTTCATGGAACAGGTATAATAATCAGGTCAGCAACTCAATGGGAAATCCCTGAATCTGAAAAAATGTGACCAGGATAACCCCAAAAGGACCCTCATATCAGCTTACAAAGACAAATTCAACTGATGTATGTGCATGCATGTATGTGTGTGGGAAAAAAAAACCCTAGGACAGAGTGAGACCACTCTACTGAAGTGTGGAAAGAGAGGGCCTGGCCTGGGGGCATGGCAGCTGGGAGAGGAAAGTGGGTGCCATCTGGTAGCTTCTTAGTTTAATTAATTATTTTTGCTAACTAGGTACTAAATTCCATTGTTTCTATGCTTGTGAAAAAGTATGCAAAAACTAGTGTTTCCTCTAAAGTTCATCAGCCTTGGACAAAGTTCTGACTGCCCTGCCCTAGTTATGGTTTTGCCTCATGTGACACTTTCTGCTTTAGAAAACCTGAGAGAGTTTTCAAAAATTTATGTGTTTTCTTAGTGGCCACTTCAATTTTATCCATTCAATGTAAAATCATTTAAAAATTTACACTAGCAACTGAGCTTTCCCAATAGTAACAGACAAGAACATTCATATATGACGAGAAGGGAACCTGGAGTCAATCAGTGTCTTAATTAAGCACCTGCTGTGTGTCAGGCGCTATGCTAAGTGCTAGGGATGCCAAGAAAGGCAAAAGACAGGCCTTGCTCTGGAGGAGTTCAATCTAATGGGTGAAACAACATGTGAATAACAAGGTACAGGCAAACTATATACGTGACAGAGCAAGGAATGTCTTTTCCTTTTCTTTGTACCCTCAGGGCTTAGCATAGTACCTGGCACATAGTAGGTACTTAATAAATGCTTATTGACAGATTCCTTTCCTGATTGTACACTTGTCTTGTGGGACCCTTTATGCTGCTTCTCCTGGGCAAGTCTTTATTAGCAGTGTGCTGTGACCTGTTCCTATCCATCATGGACTTCTTCATCATCCCTTGGAGGGACCCACAATTTTAATTCTTCAAGGATGATAGAATTCCATGGTTCCACAGTCATAAGCATCACAGGAAGAATATTTTTTTGGAGTGGTCTAAACCTGTGATTTCCCTGATGTAGAAACTCGTATAAGAAACACAGGTCAGCAACTCTTGGACAAATTTCAGCACTTACCACAGTGTCCAATGCATAGTAGGTACTTAATAAGTGTGTATTGACTGACTAATTAAAGTGGAGATAGTCAATAAAGGGAAGATGTTAGCAATGAGGGAGATTGGAAGAGGTTTACTTTGATATAGGAAATGGGATTTTATCTGGGACTTGAAGGAAGTCAGGGAAATCAGGAGGTGGAGATGAGGTGGGAGAGTGTTCCGTCAGAGGAGGCAAGTTTAGGTGGCATGGTACGCTGAAAAGAGCGAGTTAGCCTCATAGTTTTCATTAAATCACTGAGTGAGGTGTCCTTGAATTTGATTCTTGTTGCTGGCCTATAGAAATGGGCATACATAAAAAGAAGCATGTAAATAATAAGGATGTGGCAGTGTCTGAAGAGACAGTCATATTCAATGATCAGGAGTTATAGGCAATTGCTACTGACGCTGTTTGACAATTCCTCTTGTTTTCTAACATTTCCCATTTGAGTGCTGCTTCCAGGCAGCCAACTCTAGAGGCAAGCTCAATCCCATTCAAAACTGAGGCGAACCCAAACCTCCAAACCACTTGAGGTTCACCCACTACTAACTACAAGAGATTAATTCATGATGTGATCAGTCAGCTGTGGGCACAGTGACATGCTCTGTTTGGGAAACGCCAGTGTAAGTTTAAAAAAATCAAACCTTTTGTTATGTATGTGTTTCCCAACCAGTTGGGAAATTGCTGGACTTAAGGAAGCCAGCCCCAGGGTACACGGGAAGAGTATTTCTACATGTGGTAGGCTAGAGGGAAACAGCTTTGGAGCATTTTCCTCTGGATGTGAACAGCTTTCAAAAGAAGTACAAATTATTAACAATACAAAGGAAAAAAAATGTTCCAAATCACTAATAATGAGAGGGATGCAAATCAAGACAACTTTGAGGTTTTCCCTGCACACCCAGCAAAATGGCAAAGATGATAGAAGATGTCAGAGAAAAGGTAAGAGCATTTATGCTCTATTAAAAGAACAGTGATTTTCCCTAACCATTCTTGAAAACTTTGGATTTAGGTGAACAAAGTCACTAAGTTATTTCTTTTGGACAAGCAATCTAACTATTGGTTACATATCCCCAAATTCGTCAATGACATTCTGTCCTACATATTCCAAAATATTCATAGCAGCATTTAAAACTTTTTTAGCAAATTATTTTCTGCCAAAATAAAATTGGCACCCATCAAGTGTGGAACAGTTGGACAAATTGAAGTTTATGTACATCACATGCCTGGCGTGTAGAAGGTACTTAATAAATACTTAAGGGGAGTCTAGAAGTCCCTTTGCAGAGCCCTTCCTCCATCTGTTTCAATTCAAGAAGCATTTATTGAAAATCAGACATGCACATTTTGGCCACCATGATGAATACAGAGGAATGAGTAAATGACACAATCTTTGATATTATAAAGACATTACAGACTAACTGGGCAAACAAACTTTGAAACTTAGGATATATACTATATATTGGATATATAATATCACCGATATGGATATACCCTCAAATGGCGCAGGTCAGAACCAACCCAAGTTTGTCTAACATTTGTCCATGTCCTTTCATTAATTGACCACAAGGGACTCTCCCATTGCCCTCTAAATCTCTTGACATTCTATAGATAATAAGGAAGCGTCTGACTTGTTCACCAGTTATTTTTTCTTTCACTTCTTATCGCTCCTAAAACATAGGTCTGACCATGTCATCTCAAACTCAGTAGACTCTAGGGGTTCCCAATCACTACCTCCAGAGTCAAATAAATGCCTGTTTGGCATTCAAATCCCTCATAACTTAACTCTTTCCCTTCCCCTTTCTAGTCTTTTTACGGCATTCCCCCTCCCCCACTTATATAGTCTTCAGTCCATTGACTTGCTAATCCACGAACAAGCTATTTCATCTCTCAGCTCTGGGCATATTCTCTGACTGTTCTCCATGCCTGGAATGTTCTCCTTCCTCTTGACTTCCCTGGCTTTCTTCAAGTCCCAATTAAAATTTCACCTTCTACAGGAAGTCTTTCCTAATTCCTCTTAATTCCAGTGCCTTGTCTTTGTTAATTACTTTTATTATACATTTATGTGTGTTTTGATTTTTTCATATTATTTCCTATTTATCCTGAATATAGCTTGCTTGTGAACTTGAGATAGGGGACTCTCTTTTGCCTTTCTTTGTATGACTTAGTACAGTGGTTGGCATACAGTGGGTGCTTAATAAATGCTTATTGACTTACTGACTGTCTCCTTTCCTGGTTGTACACCTCTCATGGCATTCCTTATGATACTTTTTCTAGGCAATTTTTCATTAGCAGTATTCCCATCCATCATGCCCTTAGGGTGACCCACTCATTTTGATTCTTCAGAGATCATAGGAAAAATATTTTTCTTTATTTTTTTCTTTTTGGTTCCGGGTCCATGATTTCTTTAGTGTGATGCATGCCCTGGTGTGGAAACTTTCACCAGTGACACAGGTCAGCTACTTGGGGGCAATTTCTTGGGATCATGGTATGATAGACTTAGAAGTAGAACAGACCTTAGGGGCTGTCTAAATCCAGCCTTCTTATTTTACAAGGGAGAAAAATGAGACCCACTGAGACCAAGTGTTTTGCCCAAGGTCACACTGGTAGTAAGCATCCGAACTGGGATGAAGTCTTAGAAAACAGCCTTAGACTAGGGGCTAGTGACTTGTCCAAAGTCACATAGCTAGTATGTAGCAGAAGCAAAACTTAAGACCAGGTCTTTGTAATGGAAAGTCTGACTCTCTAGTTACAGGAAAAATACTGATGTTAAAAGTTGGGTCTTTGTTGCAGAAAAAAGCTTCAGGGATTTTTAAAAGCAGTACACAATTTCCCTAGGGAAATTTAGCTTGTTTTGAGATTACCTTCTATTTATACTTATACATCTTACATATACAACTTTTTGCATATTGTCTTCCTCATTAGAGTATGAGCTCCTTGTGGGCTATCTCTTTGCCTTTGTATTCTTAGCACTTTGCATAGTGCTGGGCAAGAGAAAGTACTTAATAAAGGCCTATTGACTGACTGGGCATAGTTCACTGACAAGTTACAATCTCTATCCAAGATATATGCATGTACTTATGGTCCAGTTCCACAGACTATCTTTTCAATTGCATGTCATATCCTGGACTATAGATGCTATTTATTCTCTTGATTAGGCCAAACTCTTGTCTGATCATGGATACCAACTAGGAGATTCTATACCGTTCTGTAGATCAATTCAATCAGTTCAATGTCATCCTCAAACTGGAATACCTGAACATCTCACCCCTTAAGAAATTCTTTTCCCTGCAACATGACTAAGGTGAAAATGTATTTAATAAGAATGCATATGTAGAACCTATATAAGATTGCATGCTGTCTCAGGGAGGGAGAAGGTGGTGGAGGGAGGGGGAAATCTAAGATATATGAAAGTGATTATAGAAAACTGAAAACAAATAAATTAATTAATAATATAAAAGAAATTCTTTTCCTTTATTGACTCTGTGCTAGACATCCTTTATGATGTGATGCTCACCTTGCCTCACTTCTTACCTAATCTTTAATTAATGAATGGACATTACCTCAGACAAATCAAGAACTAGGAAAGAACTTAGATTAAAAAGGTTAAGGTCTTCCACTGCATCTGGAGTCATCTTCAGTTGTCCTGACCTACATCTTGCCTTTGGACCCAGATGGCTCTGGAGGAGAGAGTGAGGTTGGTGACTTTGCACAGCTCTGCCTCACTTAAATCTAATTCACTTGTAAGTCAAGATATCACCCTCCTGATGTCATGGTCCTTTTTGAGAATGATTGAACAATAACAACACCTCACTTTTGGTAAGAGGACATCTTCCTGATTTATGTCTCATGTCGTCAATAATCAGAGAGTCATAAGCAAAGTTATTTTGGTTGTTACATCTTGCAAAGGATTTTGGAAGGTTTTAAAATAGGAGCTATAACTAATAAACTAGACAAAGACATTGATGTGGGGAACCTAAGGATTGACTGAAGGACAAAGGAATGTAGTTTTATTTCTTAACCTTAATAAAGCGTGTGTTTGGGAGAAGACTGAGGTGACCGCATCAAATGCAGAGAAGGAGCTTATGGACTGGGATTCTTCTTTTGTTTTTAACTCGTTGAATTTGTTGTCTAGAGCAGTTGCATGGTATGACTTTATAATAATGTAACTGTTTCCACAAACTGATTTTCTTAGTAAACTGAACACCAGCAAAATCCTTTCTCCAAATCATTCATCTCTGCAAATTCTCTGGTCTTCTCTGTCATCAGAGCAGCAATAATGACAATAACAACCGACATTTATATAGTGGTCTGTGGTTTGAAAAGCACTGACACATAACGTTAGAACCCCCTGAACCCTGCTGACCCTTGCTGACCCCATTCAACATTGCCCGTAGTAAGGTGCCAGTAAGTGAAACTCTCAGAGATTGCCCAAAGTACCTGTTACAGTAACTATTTTTTTTTCTTACTATGACCTATTTCTCTATTTGGCATGTTAAATGCCAAGCCTGAGGGCTAAATGATAATTCAGTAGGTTGGGAGTTTATTGGAGCACTGAGGCATCTATCAATATCTATTCACATTGTCCTTTTTCCCTTCATGTGTCAGAGGAAAGGATAGGTGCTACTATCTGGCACTCAGAACTAAGTCATTGGGTTCTGGGGAGAATGTTCTGGACTGAGTTAAAATAAACTATTCTTCATCTAAGCTTAAAAAAAGAGTTTGATGAATATAGTCTTTTTTTTTTTTTTACTTTCAAATTCAATTT
This sequence comes from Notamacropus eugenii, assembly GCF_028372415.1. NCBI lineage: Eukaryota > Metazoa > Chordata > Mammalia > Diprotodontia > Macropodidae > Notamacropus > Notamacropus eugenii. The sequence continues at coordinate 201,882,107 of NC_092875.1, read as the reverse complement.
ATTTTTTTTTTATTTTGTAATGTTTAACAATCACTGCCATACAATTGCGATTTTATCCCTCCCCACCTACTCCCCATTACCCCCCTCCCTCCCCACGACTGCATACAATTCTGTATAGATTCTACATATACTTTCCTATTGAGTATATTTTCACTATAGTCATGCTATGTAGTCAGACTAAGATAAATGAAAGAAATCGTATAACAAATCAGAACATGATACACAAACACATACACATACACAAACATGATCTGCTACAATATGTGAGTGACTTCCATATTTCTCTCTCTGAGTGTGGCAGGCATTTTGCCTTGAGATCCTCCATTGGGATTTTTTTTTTTTTTTTGGTAAGAAGTTCTTGTGTTATTACAAAAATCTAAGTCTACCAGAAAAAACTCTCACACACTGTGGTTGTTGCTGTGCATAAAGTTCTCCTGGTTATGCTCCTTTCACTCAGCATCAGGTCATATAAGTCCTTCCAGGCCTCTCTGAAGTCTTCTTGTTCATCATTTCTTATGGCACAATAGTACTCCATTACATTCATATACCATAATTTATTCAGCCATTCCCCAATTGATGGACATCCCCTTGACTTCCAGTTTTTGGCAACTACATAGAGTGCTGCTATAAATATTTTTGTACATGTGGGACCCTTTCCCATTTTTATGATCTCTTGGGGATATAGTCCTAGTAGCGATATTGCTGGGTCAAAGGGTATGCACATTTTTGTAGCCCTTTGGGCATAGTTCCAAATTGCTCTCCAGAATGGTTGGATGCGCTCGCAGCTCCACCAACAATGAATTAGTGTTCCAACTTTCCCACATCCTCTCCAGCATTTATCATTTTCTTGTTCTGTCATGTTTGCCAATCTTATAGGTGTGATGTGGTACCTCAGAGTTGTTTTGATTTGCATCTCTCTAACCAATAGTGATTTAGAATATAGTCTTTATCCTGAGAGGTAGAAAGAACAATGCCCAGACTTTCTCCGATACTGTATATGAAGGGACACTGAGTAAGTTTCCAAAATCTTTAATTAAACAAAAGCAATAATGTAGTACAGTGACCATGCATAAGAAGGGCTGGGCCAAGTTTAAAACCTGTCTTGATCTTATAGGTTTTAGATTTTGAACCAAAGTCAAATCTGAGGGGCCAGAGGATGGATGGGGTCCATGTTCATTTTGAGTTTGGCAAAATGCCACTTCCTGTTCCTAAGGAAAAAAAAAGGGTTTAAACGGGCTTATAAAAAGGCTCCAAAGTCTTCTTGGACATCAAACAGTTCGAACACAACAACATGTTGATGAGTTAAGTGTAAATGAATCAGAAACATATGGATTAAATTTCCCTTGAAATTCACTTGAGCTTAAAAATTAATGGAAAAAAGTGCCTGGCTAAACTTATTTGGAGCTTTATTGAACCCAAAAACACTTTAAAAATAGTTTGAGATCTTCAACAAAGTTCAGACATGGCTAGGTTCCGCTGTCTCTGGCGAATCCCACTCCCTTTAACTAGGAATCAAAAATATGTAATAAAGTCTGAGATTGAAATATACTCTTTGGCCATGCTCAAAGGTCAAGCTACCATGTCTTTAGGTAGGAGATTTCTGCAAGCACACACACACACACACACACACACACACACACACACATTATATATGAATTATAGTCCAGGAAGAAAGATCTATGTTACTTACAGCAGGAAAGAAATGGAGCATAGGTTTTGATTGCTGAAAAATTGAGCTGATTTAAATAAAGAGGTTACCTTATAGCCATAAGAATATAATTTAGAATTTTTTGGAAAGAAGGAAACAACTGGCCATTCACAGGCACAAATATGAATTCCCACCTGACTCAAACATATGTATGCTATATCCCAGTATGCCAGGAATTAGTTAAAACATGATGACAATATATCATCATGAAATTTTTTCTGAGAAACAGTAACAGTGTTTTTTTTTTTTTTACTCATATGGGAAGTTAGAAACATAGAATGTTAGAGCTCAAGGGAACCTCACAATCATCTAGTTCAAATCTTCCATTTTACAAGGATTGAAACTGAGACTCGAGAGGTCAGATGCAGGACTGCAAAGCTAAGGATAAATCCAAGACTTGACTCTTGACACCTTGTCCAATGCTTTTCCCATAATACCATATTGGCTTTCTGATGATATCCAATGTTATAAAAATTATGTCTTTAATCTTAGTATACGATCTTGTGATTTTGAGTATTACTTTATTCTCTTTGGGCCTCACTTTCCCCAGTCACAAAAATAGGAGTGGGGAGAAGGGTTGAGTTAGACACTTTTGAAAATGTTATGAAAAAGAAAGCTAGACAGGTCTAAAAAAGAAAGCATCTTTGGTCTTAGTACGCATATAATTTTATTACTTTAAAAGGATTCTGATTAAACAAGAATGAAACATAAACACTGAATGCTGTGGATTTACGATGATTAAGCATGTTTCAAGGAAGGAAAAAAGCCCATTTATTAAGTGCTTACTATATGCAAAGCACTTTACAAATATTATTTAATTTTATTCTCACAACAGCTCTGGGAGGGAGGTGCTATTATTTTCTCCATTTTTCAGTTGAGGAAATTGAAGCAAACAGAGATTAAGTGACTGAAAATAGAGTTGAACTCAGGTCTTCCTAACTCCGTGTTGAGCATTCTATGTATTGTGGAACCTAGATACGAGAATGCACCTACAAGTGAGAGACAATGAATGCAGAACTCTGAACATAATGTCAGATTTGGTTGGTGTGTTTGTTAGTTTTCCTGAAATCCACTCCTTTTTTTTTTTTTAAACTCTTTGTTATAAAGGGTGGCACTCTGAGAAGATGATGGAAAGAGATACATTGGAAAATACAGGTGAGGTAAAAGTAAAGCTAAGGGCACTTAGGTGACAAAGTGGGAAGAGTGCTAGACTTAGAATCAGGGAGACCTGAGTTCAAATGTGGCCTCAGACACTTACTAGTTATGTGACCCTCACTTTACCCTGTTTGCCTCAGTTTCATCATCTGTAAAATGATGTGGAGAAGAAAATGGTAAATCATTCCAGGATCTTTACCAAGATCATAAAAAATCAGACATAATTGAAAAACACCTGAACAGTAACAGCAAAAGTAAAGTTATCAACTAAAAACTTAAAAGATATGAAGTCAAGGGTAGAGTTTCTAGGGGAAAGATTATGATTGTGGGAGGATACTGCCATTTTGGATATATTCTGAAGAAGTAACAGCTGTTTTCAGTCATTGATTACCACCAGGCACTAAGAATAGATCATGACATTCTGCTGACACTGGTTATAAGTGTTTCTTAGGAAAGTTAATTCCTAACTTTTTGGATGGAATATGTGATGAGCAAGGGTCAACCGTATAGAGATCTCAGAGAACAGTGTTGAAGCGTGAGTGCTGAATTAATTTTGTGACTAGTAGTGTGATTCAGATGGCATGAGAGGATACAGTGTATCATGAGTGATTATGCTTAGATAGGAATCCTTGGAAGTTTTGTGGGTGTAGATTCCTGGATGCGTGGGATTGTCTTTTAGAAAAAAGCCTTTACTAAGGTAGAGTGTTAAAGTGACATGCAGAGGTAACTACTGTGACTTCTGTGTCCAGGGGACTAGATCAAGTGCATGATGACTCCTACTGTTCAAGCCCTTGGAGTGATTGCAATTCTGACAGTGAATGGCACAGTTGTGAGCCCCAAGTAGTCTCTATGCTGGAAAACAGGGACTTGGTTGATAGCAGGGCATGGAGAATCAGAACTAAAAATCTTGATGAGTGGTTTTGTGAGTTGGAATAAGACTGGTTTTAGGGAAGAATTATAGCATTCATTGATGATTCAATATCCCCTCCCTGCATCTCTCCCCCTACCCCAAATGGTCCTAGGTTTGCCTGTGATTTGCAATAGGGCTGAAAAGTAACAAAATTACTTTTGACAATAACTGAATGAGGCTATGTCTGAAGGGAAATTCAATATGGCATTTCTGTACCTGTTGATTTAAGTTATTTTCTTTAATTTTGTGAAAATGCAATGAAGTTAGTCAAAGTGCATTTAGCAGTGACTTTAAATAATACACTAATATAGTATACTTCTAAGATGGCATTAATAGGTCGAATGACAAACTAGCTACAGCATAATTGTGTGACTTCAGCAAGTCACTTAACCTCTGTGCCTTAATTTTCCTGTCTGTAAAGAGAAAATTGGATGTCCTTTAAAGATCCTTCCAACCACAAAATTCTATAACTTTACAATCTCGCTCTCTGGGTCAAATTTCATTGATTCAAATGTTGTTTGGTCAACGGAATCCTCAAAAGACTTGCAAACTATTAACAACTTTATGAGAAAATGCTCCAAATCACTAATAATAAGAGAAATACAAATTAAAAAACCCCCTGCAAATTGGCAAGGATGAAAAAAGATGGGAAGACTCAACATCAGAGGAGTTGTGGGAAAAGAGGCACACTAGCACATTGTTGGTGGAACTGTGAATCAGCATAGCCATTTTCAAAAGCACTTTGGAATTATGCAAATAAATGATGACAACGCTCATACTCTTTGACCCAGAGATTCGACTACCAGGCATATATTCCAGCTAGGAGGTCATTGATAAGATGAGAGCCTTCACTACACCAAAATCTTTTCAGCATCACTTTTTGTGGTCATTATTTGTCCTTCATTTTTTAAGATGACCAATGCCATCATGAGGTGGTATCTTGAATCATGTGTGAATTAGTTTTAAGTAAGGCAGAATTGTGTGAAGTCTTTAGCCTCACTCTCTCTTCCAGAGTCATTGAAGTCCAGTGGCAGGACAAAAATCAGGATGACTGGTGATGACTTGGGAAGTGGATGACCTTGGCATCTTCTATGTCTCACCATGCTCTAAGTATTCTACAACACCTGCTTCAGGCTACCTTCATGGATACTGGAACCAATTCTTCTTATTCACTCATTCTGCTTGGGGAAGTCTTCTCAGTGGACATCCCCTGTTTGGTTATCCTGAACCTTGTATAGCCTGTCTGCCAAGATAGTTTACTGGGGGATGGTCATTGTGTATATTATAGCTTCTTGGAGCCACAAGTGAGAGTTGAGTGCCAGCCAGACACCAAAGGTGGATGAATAACCCTAAACAGGTCTCAGCAAGCCCTCATACCAGAGGTGCTCATCTTCACTGAATACCTCATATACTCCACTTTTTGCAGTAGCAAAAACCAAAAATAAAGTAGATATCCATTGATTGGGGGATGGCCAAACAAATTTTGGAGCATAAATGGAATGTAATAGGACTCTGCTGTTAGAAATGACAAATGTGATATATACAGAGAAACATGGGAAGATTTCTATGAACTGATGCAGAACAAAGTAAGTTGAGCAAAGAAAGCAGTATACACGACTACAGCAATATAAATGTAAAGAGCAACCACAAAATAATTAAAACTGAATGCTGATCTAGTAAAAGCCATTCCCAAAAGTAGCATGTATCTGATAAGTGCTCCTCGGGCCTGCGCATGAAGACCTCCAATGAGAGGGAGCTCACTCTCTCCCAGGGCAGTCCCTTCCACTTTTGGACATCTTTTCTTGGTAGAAAGTTTTTCCTGATTTCATGCCTGAAATGGTCTCTTTGCAACTCTTTTCCATTGTTCCTTCTTCTGCCCTCTGGGGCCAAGTAGAACTGGTCTCCTCTCTCCTTTATGTAGCAACCTTTCACGTACTTGAAGACATCTATCATATCTACTGCCCCAACCACTGACCTCCTCCAAGTCTTCTCTTTTCTACTCTAAACTTCCCAGTTTCCTTCAAATAAACTTCAAATGACATAGACTCAAGAGCCTTCACCCTCCTTGCTGTCCTCCTCTGATTACTTTCCAGCTTATCAATGTCCTTCTCTTACTATGGTGCCTAAGACTTAAATATCTTCAGTTAAATAGATTTAATATAGTTTAAATATTTAAATACTTTTTCATGTAGAGTTAAGTATAGATCTTCTGGTTCTGACCCTGTTTACATTCCCAGACTGATACTCTCTAACTTCCTCACTCCACACCATGCTGGTATTGTCTCTGAATTACATTTCATTACCCAACGGAAGGCATAGAGCCTAGAGAAAATCCTAAGAGACCCTGATAAACATGAACTTGATTAAATGAATTAGTAAGTTATTGGTTTCTGGGCTATCTTCCTTGTATGGTCTTAAGAAACAGAAGAGAGGGTAATGGACAAAGCCACCAGCTCTCCCACCTGTCTTACATATGGCCAAAGGAATGCCCTGGTCAAATGTAAACCATTTCTTCTTGAAGTCTTTGCAGAGGAGGCCCAGACTAGATGGGGAAGCTTTTTAAGAAATGAGACTGAGAGATTTACGGTAAACTGATATTTCCCTCCCTTTTTCCTGTGGGAAAACATGCTGTCAACATCGCAAGGATTTCACCTGTCTCTCAGACAGACCTACTTCTTTCTCTCTTCTATATAAGTGTAGTGGGGGGGAGTGTGGAACCCTTTTAAGTATACACGGGTATGGGCCACCCTATGGAATGTGGACAGAGTCATCCTGGCTACTTCCAGGTAAATATGCTTATTTTTGAGGAACTGATTTGAGAATGATGAAGCAAATTCTTTGTGACCTCAGCAGAAGGAGCAAAAGATGATGTCAGAGATACGTCAGATGAGATTGATCACTAAGCCGGAATGAGTGGCTCACTCACTATACTTTAAAAAGGAAGTGACTGTATCCTCTGTCTCTATCCTTCTATCTCAGCAAGCAGCTCTCTGTGAGTTTTCTGTGGGTGACTCTTCTCCCTGACCCAAGCTGAAATGGTAAAATGTTCACATATGGGTTGCCTAGATGAACCTGATCTTAAGCCTTCCGTCCTTTGCTGCTTGTTCTGATGGACATTTCCACTCTTGGGAGACATCTTGTGAGTTCAGAGGTCTGGAGATCCTAGGTCCTTAGTCAATGTAGAAGGTGCCATCTTTATATCCATCATAGTGCTTCTGGGAGAAGATGGCCATAGGCCAGAGTCTGAACCCAACCTCTGGCCTGATCTGCTAGAAAACATGGACCTGGAGTAGTGATGTGCTGGAACCAATTATTAAGTTTTCAGTGTGAGCATTTACACCTCCAAAAACAGCAACAGCTACAAACCAGGGTTCTATTTATTTTGTTGATTGCCTAGACTAAGAAAGTGATGAAGAAAATATTAATAATACACATTAAACTTAAAAGCGTGTTATAAATATATTTTTTCAGAGAGCTAGTTGTTAACTATTTGCCAATGCATCACTGTCCTGGACAGAGTTGTTGGACAGCACACAACCAAAATAAAATAGAAATGTATTAACCTCCTGAGAGAGTATAACAGCAGTAACAAGTTATTGTATCCTGTTTTAAATCTCTGGTCAATGTACACTTCGGAGTTTTTGTATTAAGCATTTCTTTTGAGTGGAGCCACCTCACTCCTGGTTCACACTGTATTTTTAGTACCTTTACATATTCCCCTTTAGAGACATGATAGACTTTAAGTGATTTTCTGTGGGCAACATGGGGACAATAATGAGGCAATGAGACAAGAGTCACACTCCTTGCACTCACAGCTACATGCTATTGTCCTTACTCTTTCCATCTCATGCTTTGCAATAGTAGTAAAGTCAGTGCTTCCACTGCTCCCAGAAAGATTATACCCATCTCTGCCTCATAGCTTCACTTGCTAGCCCTTCTTCTGACTTTCCACATCAAAACTCTTTTTCTTGGCCATCTGTATTGTCTTCCTCTATCAGAACATAGGTTTCTAGAGGACAGAGACTGTCTATCTTTTGTATTTGCACTTTGTGGTGTTTGGCTTGTAGCAAGCACTTATTGGATGCTCACCCATCCATCCATCCATCCATCCATCCATCCATCCATCCATCCATCCATCTATCCTTCTTGTTATTTGTTAGTGTATTACTGTTTCTATCTTGTTCTTTTTATCAGTTTATTCTGTAAATTGACCTGTTAATTTTCCCCATTGAACATTCAAACCTTTAGTAAAATCCTGTCCCTTTATTCTAGTGTGGAACTAGAAAGGCTTGGAATGCAGATCAGGTAATGAACTCTGCCACTGTGACAGATGTGCAGAGAGGCACATCACCAGGACAGCCTCTCCAGCAGAGTTCTTTGGCCATCAGATGGGGAGCGTTCTGGTCCAACAAATCTCAGAAGACACTCTGTGAAGACACAGAGGGACTTTGATATTTTTTATACACATGGTAGTGCACTGCAATCCCTAATTTGAAATACTGGTCACTAAAAAAAGTTGAATATACTTGTTTTATTTAGCAATCATCCTTTATTTAATCTTTCATCTACTTCACTTTGCAGATTTATTAAGTAGCTAAAATATGGTCAGGACCTAGAAGGTAAGATTGCTAATTCTTTTATAAAGTACCTTACATGATGATACAAATCTTTTTCTGTATATATATATGAAGAAACTAATACAATCCCTCTTCCCCGCGATGGAGTATCAGATATCTGAAGACCACAGTCATTTTCTTGCTTGTCTAAATGCCCAATATATTGCCAATACTATATTTCTGGCTGATCAGTTTAATTTTATTCTCTACAAAATATACATTACTGTGTAACATGGTCAGAGATGGCCCTGCCTTTAAAGGTGCTCTCCAGGATGGCTTCAGGTTCCCATGTGAAAAATAGCATAGCTTATCTCATTTGAACTTTACAGCAACAGGTAAGGTAAGTGCCACTATTATTGCCATTTATCAGATAAAGAAACTGAGACTGAGAGTGCTCAAGGGACTTGCATAGCACCAGACAGCTAGTAAGCATCCTAGGCAGTATTTAAATTCAGGCCTTTCTGACTCTAGATTGAATATGATATCTATCTATATAATACACACACACACACATACATATACACACATGCACATATATACACACATATACATATATATGTATACAAACACACACACACAGAGCCAAAGTGTACTGAGGAGGTGCCATTCATTGTAGAGAGTTCTGGCTTATGATACTTCTATGGGAGCTGTGTGTCTAAACATGGGAATTAAATCAGGAATCATGAATTTGGGGATGGTGGAAGGGGAGGAGCCAAAGGGAAAAGAAAAGGAAATAACAATAACAACTAATAGTTAGAATTATATAGTACCTTAAGGTCTGCAAAGCACTTGACAGATATGATCTCATTTAATCTTCATAATGACCCTTTAAGGCACATGTTATTTTTATCCTCATTTTATACATGAGAAATCAAAAGATGAGAGTTTAAATGAGCCTGGGGCCACACAGCTGATAAGTGTCTAAGGCACAATTTGAATTTAGGTCTTCCTGACTACACCTCTAGCACTCTTTCACCTGGGTGATCCAGTAAGAGAGGCAAATGAACTCAGCATCCTTGGTGTCCTGGAGCATTCTTGAACTGCCATGAAATGTCATTCAGAAAGCAGAGACAGAGAGAGGAATTTGCAGGCTGGCACTGCCGTGAGACTCCTGAATCCAGAGAAATTCTGACGTCTCTAAGGTTAAGCTGAGCGGGTTCAACAGATTTCAGACTGCTCCAAAAAGTTAACAGATAGTCATGCCAGTCACTGAGAAAAGCCTGAGAGAAGGCAGTTAGGGAAGGATGCAATTGAAAATTCCCTTACCCCATTCTCCCATGCACTGAACACTAAAGGTGAGGTTCCGGACTGGTGCTGTTCAGTTGTTTTTCAGTCATGTCCAAATCTTGTGACCCCATTTAGGGTTTTCTTGGCAAAGATACTGGTTGCCATTTCCTTCTCCTGCTCATTTCCTCACAGATGAGGAAACTGAGGCAAACAGGGTTAAATGACTTGCCCTGGGTCACACAGCTAGTAAGTGTCTGAAGCAAGACTTGAACTCAGGAAGATGAATTTTTCTCACAGGTTTGGCACTTTATCCACTGGGCCATCTAGCTGCCCACTCTCTTTTAATTCTCCCCCATTCCTAATGAGTTATATCTGTCTCTTTAGGAAGAGTGAGGGGTTGTATCCTTTTATGGATAAGGGGACAGAGAATAACTCTACTACTTGATTCTCTTGTATTACTTTTCTCTGTCTTAATTAAATGGTTTTGCTTTTGGGTTAGTGACTCATGAAAAGTCTGCTAACAGGAAGAATGCTACTGTTTGGAGAAATAGACCCTGATCGCATAAATGACTACCTAGAACAATATGAATCTGGGAAAGGTAGCATGAAGGCTCTTGAACCAGAGTTCACAGAAACTTAAGGGCCCAGTTGTTATGACCCTTTCCCAAATGTATTTTCCAGGCATTCCTGGGCAATGTGTGTGTGTGTGTGTGTGCGTGTGTGTGTGTGTGTGTAAGTCATAAAATGCTATAAAAATTCTGTAACTGATGTAGTTGAATTGAGAACAGATGAATGGGCAGGAAGAACTGAATGACACTGTGAAGGTAAAAGGTAGAGAGGTGTGTACACATTGGTAAAGAGAAAATAAAAAAAGGAAAAGAATGCTTGGAATTGTTAAGAAACTTACACACACACACACACACACACACACACACACAGAGGCTGTGAGTGCAAGGAGAGAAAAATTGATCACCAAAATCAAAAGGAGTTCCATGGAACAAAGGAAGATAGAATTCCTTGGTGGAAAAAGTTTGGAAGACATTCATTGTCCATTGCTCTGGCTCAGAATTTTGAACTAGCTAAGGAAAAATATATATAGTATAACAGAATCAAAAACCGTTTGTGTAATGAAGAAATTAGATGAATCTAAAATGAGGATGTACAACAGGTAGAATGATCGTGAAGTTCACCTGAGTAGGCTAAATGCCTTACATGGTTCACTTGCATAATGAAGTATATAGGGAAACGTGCCTAAAAACAATGCAAAAAAACCCCCACCACTCCAACAACACCTTAACGTGCATTCTTAACCTGGGCAACTTTTTTCCCCATTATTTATCTTCAAGTTGAACTTTAAAAAAGTAAAGAAGTTAGGAGAAACATCTTGAGATGGATGACTTCTGGGATATGTGTGTGGTGAGAAGTCAAAATGAATATAGGGAGGGGCTTCCAATATGAGAGCAAAAGAGTGCCAGGCACATTTTCCTGGAGCAAGCCAAGGCTAAAGGTCATAAGGAGTGCTTTAGAAAATCTTCAGGTTTTCATGATCCCCGTTGAGGGGAAATAACCAGCTTTGTGTGTTGGAAACACCCAGTTCATTAAAAATGATTGTAGCCATAGCAGTTATGCACAAGGGCTTAAACATTTGATTTAGGAAAATAATGAAACAATGACTCCAGAAAGCCATAGAAGAAAGCTGGATAGGGTGGATATCCAAGTAGAGCTGCGGGGAAAAGGCTTTGGCATCCGAAATGACTTTAAAAATGGTTAAGCTTCTATGGGTGTATTTGCTACAATAATCCATTGAAACAACAGTCATCTAAAAATAGCCTTGTTTTCTGTCCTAAGCTCCTTTTAACTTCGTTAGTCACCACCAATTCTTAAAATAAAATCCGTGTAACAGTCTCTCCTAGTAGCAGCTATAAACAAACTTCAAGAAGCAGAGAGAAGGAGGAGGAGGAGAGGAAAAAGGAAAGAGGAGGGAGCAGTAGTCCTGGGGAGAGGAGAAAGAATACTCTTCTCAATATGGCAGGGAAAGGCCAAGGCGGAGGCCTAGGCTTGGTGCAAAGGCTCGTCTGCAGCTGAGGCCTATACACCGTGCCCTGGACTGGAAACCAGGCGGTCAAGGTTAGCTGGCTGCAGAGCCTGAAGCACCGCTGCCGCCGCCGCCGCCGCCGACTTCGAAAACTCTCCCTGACTTGGACTTGTGCCACTGTGGTCCCGGCAACGGCATTAAACAGAAGGAAACAGACTGGGGATTCCGTCATTTCAAGAGGAGGAGAGAGAGAGGGAGAAAGGAAAGCATTGAGAGCAGACAGGAAAAGAAAGTTTTCTTTTTTTAAGAATTATTTATTAATTTGTTTTTTTTTCAACCAAAACACTAAAAAACCTCAACAAAGCAACTCGCACCCTTTCAATATCTGCTTACCCTCTAACCTCTTCCTACAACAAAAGGGTAAGGCTGATCTCCCTTCATCTGAGACCATGCTGACACCTTGTTAGGAGGAAATGGGGAACCTAAGCTGGGGCTGCTCTTCATGTGACTCTGTGACAGTGAGTGAGTGAGGGAGTGAGGGAGTGAGTGAGTGAGTGTGTGTGTGTGTGTGTGTGTGTGTGTGTGTGTGTTTGCGTTTTTCTGCAGTTAACCCTGAAAGGCTGGAACTCTTCTCTGTGATTAAGAAGTGACTGTCCCTACATCAAGGAACTCTTTTCTGTAACCCAATTAAATAGGCACTGCCCAGCAAAGTGTGTTGTTGGAGGGGTGGGAGGTATTGGTGAACGGGTCGGAAAGGGCGGAGAAAGGGTGTCAGAAAATATTTTAAAAAGGATTTGCCAAACCTCATTTCCCAGTCTCAGACTCGGCACCTCCCCTTCTCTACAATGCAAACACAGACTATACACACACCACCTTACTATTTCTGACCTATTCAGGGAGATTGAAGTTGCTCTCCAGAAAGGCTTTAGGACCTCAATTAGCATAGAATGGGAACTCAAGGATAATCATTGCTATTCACTGGAAAGGGCATGGATTTAAAGTCGGAAGGCTTGGGTTCCAGTACAATTTACTAACTGTGTTAGAAAATGCCATATTACTATGTCAGTGGACTTCTTAGTTTCCTCATCTACGAAGTGAAGAAAAAAATTCTTTCACCATCTACCTCATATTGTTGCAAGAAGACTGCTTTGTAAAATATGAAATGATTTATAAATTTAAGTTATGTTTACTTTTCCTTCTTCCAGACTTTTTGCCCCTCCTTCTCTCAGGTTGGCTAACTGTGGGAGTTGAACAGAGAAGACAGAGAAGGGCAAGATGGAAACTCTATGCAAAATCATTCAAACCACTTTCTGCTGTCACTAAGACTCACTTACAAAGCAGAAAATCCCAGTGGATTTAATGTTTAGAGGAGGGTGGTAAGAAGGTTTTGCTGCCCTGCTGCCCCCTAGCGGCTCATCCCATCTGTCCACTTTAGGGATTTGCCTGCCTCCTGGCGGCATTAAATCTTTCCACTGGCTATTCTGCCAAAGATGGAGTCCAGTTGCAGAATCCTGTGCAAACTGCTCTTCATTAGACGGGGAATGACATTTACATTTGACGTGAAATTGATATATTCATTAAGTTTTAAACTGTATGATGCATACCATTAACAAAAATAAAATCAATATAGGTAAATCCCTGAGGACAGAAAAGACATGTTATGCATGATGTTATTTTCAACATCCATTAGCAGTCCTTCCATCAAACATAATGCATATTATTGAAATAAGAATTTTCACATTTCTCTAACTTTTGTCACCGTAGTTGATTGATATTGGCTGTTGGAATAATGGCTTAAACTAATAAATGTTATATTTATATTGGAAAAGGTAAAAAAAAATTGAAGTCTTTAAATTTGTATCTGTATTGCAGTGTACAACTCATTACTCATTTGGCATATCAAAAACTCTGAAGAAAACACTTTTTCCTCTTTCTTAGTCAGTGTTGGTTGGATGTGGAATATTTTCAGTGATTATGGAGTACAATAACTGCCCCCAGGAATCAGTAGTGGCCTCCAATTCCCTAGCACCAGCAGACAGACTTTTGCTTGTGTTGGGTTTATTTTAAACCACATAAGGGTGTCGTGCAATAGATTTATGATTTTTTTATACACCAGACATTTTAACCGCCCTAACACTCCAATTCCTTCTATCCAACTCCAACAAGAAAATATGGTCCCGTTTTTGCCAGCTGAACTGAGCCTGGGGAGATGGAGAAAGGTTGGAGTAAGGGAAGCATAGAAGTGAGAAGGAATTGAATTAGCAGAAGTTTTGAGGGAAATGGAATCTCTCTCTCTCTCTCTCTCTCTCTCTCTCTCTCTCTCTCTTTTCCTCCCCCTTTCATCTCTTCCCACCCCCAGGGTAGGCTACATACACTTATTTAAAATCTCCATAGTTTCTCCCGTAAAATACCACCCTATATGGGCTAAGGTTGGGTCACAAGACAGGGATGGGGGAGGGTGGAAAGAAGAGGTAGCTTGATAATTTGGGCACATTCCTCCGACACTCTTTACTACTGGGCAGTGCAAGCAATCGGGCAAACTGTTGCTGAGATATTTACATCACCATAAATAATAATAATAATAATAATAATAATAATAATAATAACAACAACAACAAATCTCGGCGATTGAAATCAAATCCATCAAGTCTGTTAGTAATTTAACGGAATGGGATTTTCCTTTCTATTGCCTGCCAGTTGAAGCTCTTTTCCAAATTTCCAGTGGGGGAAGCCTGCTATTTTACATAATGACTTCAGCATGCAAGGCTCTCTCTGTAAAACCATCCTCCTCCCCTTCCACTCCTCCCTCCTTCTTCTTTCATTAAATAAGTGCGCTGCTTATATAAACTCACATATACACAGAGAGACTTTCAAGATTTTAATTAGTTTGCTAATTTATGTGCCTATTAGAAATGTGACTTTGTGAAGCAACCTCACGACACCAGAAGCAGCTTTAAGAAGTAGCAGGCGAAGGTGGCAGTGGTGGGGGTGAGGGGTGTGTGGGGAGGGGGAGAGGTGATAAGGAGGAAAAGGACAACGACTCTAGTACTTTTGTTCTTGTATCGAAGACTTTTCTTGCCTCCTGCTGGCTCCTCGCAGACTGCTGCCGAAGAGGGGAGCTGGCAGGATTGTGATGTCACGGGGAGGGGAGGGGGGTGTGAGGAGAGGAGGCGGGGAGGGTGTTTTCCAGCTTTAAAAAGGCAGCAGGCAGAGAGAGCTGCCCTGCGTCAGAGAGAGACTTAGAGACTTCAAACTCACTGGGCAAAATAAACACCACTGAATAAGACAGGGAAAGAAAAAGAGAGAGAAAGAGGAAAAGAGGGCAAGAAAGAGAGGGGAGAGAGAGAAAGAGAAGAATAAACTTCCCAAGTGCTCTCTCCCCCCTCCCTCTCTTAATCAGGACTGCAGCCGCCGCCGCAGCAGCAGCAGCCGCCGCCGCAGCAGCAGCAGCAGCCACAGCGCTAGTTGGTGCTCTTTACAACCCAGGCGCGCACATACACGCACCTCAATGACATTTCACTGGGGAAGGCTGCTATTAGCTTAAGGGCTTTTTTCTCCCTTTCCGTAGGTGGAAAGCGTTTGGGTTTCCACTTGGAAGACACAAACTCCAGTTATTCTCTACATTACGAGGGGGAAAAAAGAGGGAAAAAAGCAGACGGCCTCGGGGAGCGCGGGGTAAAGGGGAGAGACGGAAAGTGAGTGAGAGAAACATTGAGGAAAAGGGGACCGGTAGAAGGGAGAAAGAGCCGGCGGGAGGGAGAGCGGGTGGGCGGGAGGGAAGGGAACGCAGAGAGCGAGAGGGAGCGAAAAAGAGCGAGCGCGAGAGAGATTGGAGACCCACCACCTCCTCACACCGCTGCCGAGTGGATGCCAAGCACCAGCTTTCCAGTGTCTTCCAAGTTTCCATTTGGACCTCCGGCTCCAGCTTGCGGGAGAGAAACTTTGGTGGATTTGCAGTCCTCCTCTTGCCCTTTCACCGCGGCTGCCACCACCATGAAATCAGCTGAAGAAGGTAAATTCATCGATTTCTGTCTCTCCCCCTCCCCTCTCCTTCTCCCATTCTTTATTTGATACATGTAACTTTGCCGATTCTCGCCGGTTCTGGTCAGAATTCTGGAGCTTTTGGAGGGCGGGGTAGAGGAATACAGAAGCGTTCGGGGGTCTAAACTGGGAGTTGGGGGAGCGCTGAGAGTAGATGGGCAGATGATGGGCAGGAGGACGGAGGTGACTGTATCGAGGAGGCTAGGGGCACCTGGGGCGCACTGAGGCTGGAGAAGGAGGCGCACGGACTTTGACGGAGCTGCTGGCGCTGGCTGGCTGCAGTGATTGGGAAGCGGTGTCCCCCTGGTGTTTCCCCAAAGCAGCCTTGATTTTGAATGCGACTTCTTGCCAATAGGTGTCTCCTCTTCCTCTTGCGCTGACTGCACGAACTTGGCCTTCACTTCTGGATGCTTAAATTGGACTAAGACTGTAGGAAACTCAGGGGAAAAATGCAATAGTCGTGCTTGCCCTTTTTTTCTTTTGTGGGGTTAGAGCCATCAAAACAAAACAATGCGTTTTACTTTAGGATACAATGTCGCTTCTTTGAGAAAAGAGAGACCAAAATTGGAATAGCTGGTTTAGAGTAAACATAATCTTTAAGATTGCGAACACTGTTGCCTTTCTCTATCTGTAAGTCTTTTATATGAATGTTGACAAGTTGCACTTTGCAGATTGAATGCAGCTTGTTGTGTCCAGTTAAGGCATTAAATGGGAGGGACAATGACAGGCACATCTGGCTCATGACATGATCAAATAAAATAAAACCTGTTACCATTTAATTAAAACCACTTTATTCTTACAAAAATTAGAAAACCATTTCAGAAAATTTTGCAAGACAGTTTGGAAACTGTCAGCCAAGTTTATTTGTGCTCTTCATTATTGTGGGGAAAATCACCCGCATGCCTTTGAAATGGAGAGTAGGCATTGACACCTGGAAAGTAGTTTTTATTTCCTATCAAGTAACCGCTAATTAAGTTAAAAATAATTATGGGATTCTCCTGAATTTGTAGCTTTGAGTTGTAATTCATAACTTCTGTGCTCAAGATTTTGGCCACAGTTTACTTGTTCCACTCCAAATCCGCCTCCTCTCCCCTTAAAAAAAAAAAAAAGGAAAAGGAAAAAAAATCCTGCCTAGAGTAGTCTTCAGAATAAGTTATTTGAAAACAATCTAGTAACGGATGTTTAATATTATACTTTTGAAATGTTAATTGGTTAGTATAAACTTGTGATTACTTATCAGTTTCTAAGCTCCTTAAACACAACTGCTGTACTTTGCTTAAATTGTTTTTAAAAAGCAAGTCTTTCCTGTCAAATGAGTGATTGCTTCTCTTTCTCCCAAGGGCCAAACTTTAGTGACTGGCAGTATAAATGAAATGCTTTGATTTTATTATTTTCAAGTATGATTACCACTATTGTAGTCCATCAGTTTGCAAATATTGTCAGTTTTAAAGGTCCCTTGCTCTTGGAATTATTTTAAATGAAAGACCCCATATACGTATAAACATCCAACTCCATATAAGTATTATTGGTCAATATTTTTCAGCGCCTGTGGCATCACCTAGGGCTTGCTCACTTTTTTTGCTCCTTTACAAGTCTTCTAAGAATGTTCAAGAAGTGATTTTTGTCAATAGAAAGGTTTTGGAAAGCCTAGAACACATTTGTTTGAAAGTGCTTCCTACCTAGTTCTTAAGGATGTTGGACATAATACAGTCTAGGTTTCACTGTATTCAAAACAAACTTTCAGTATTCCATCCTCTAAAAAGTAAACATCTTTCACAAGGAAAGAGGCAACTTTTAAAAGGAGAGGTTTTTATGGTTTTCTCATTAAGAAAACATTTATAAATATCTCTACTAAAACGTCACAAGCTATCTTCGGGAATTAGCTTGAATAAATGAGTGTTGATATATTTTAGAAGGACTAAAAAATTAGACCAACCAGAAAGTATGATCTAATCTTGTAAATACATAGGCAAACGCTTCAATGAGCAAATTGCTCCTTGTAAATGAAGGTCTACCACTGCCTGATGATTTGGGTGAGGAGAAGATATTATTTTATGCACTAGTATAAAATACAGAGACTATTCCATTACTCAGTTCTGATGGAAAGAGTGATTAAAACATCAGATGGTCACAGAGCATCTCAGTGATTCTTTGGCATCTCCCAAAAGTCTAGAAGCATCTGGGTTGAAGCTCATTAAAAACTGTTGTTCCCAAAAGCGTTGTGGCTGATTTTCAAAGTGTGAGGAAAACGGAGAACTAGTCCTTTTAGGCCCTGCAGGTACTCACCCATTCAAGAAGTTTCTTCATCCCACAGAACACCCCAAGGGTTCTAAAGAACTAAACCAAACAAAGCTTTCTGTGTTCTCCCACTACTTAATTTAATGGAGTTGTTTTCTAACCCAGATCTGTAAATGGCATAGGCTTGTACCTAGCCTTATCACATCCCAACACTTGAGCTTTGTATCCTATTAACATCACATAGCTTCAGTGAGGAAGTGGGCCAAGCTAAACATTTCAATGGAGACACTAATATCTGCTGAATGGGCAAATCAAACCCCAGCCAAATCACTCTGAACCATTTGGAAGATGTGAGGCACATGTGGTAGCTAGACCGGAATATGGTACTGGGAAAGAATAGAGAGAGGGTATTTTCCAGGTTTGCCCCACATTTTTCTGTTTTTCCATTTTAAAGGGAGGTGAAACTGGATTGGAAATTAGTGTATCTGGCCACGGGGTAAACAAACATTCTTGTTTTCCTGTAAGTTAGGGAGTGATGAAATCAGGAGGTAACCTACGGGTGTGGAAGGAGGTAGGTAAGTTTATCATCTCTGAAGAAGCCTGGGACATGGTTTTAGCAGACATAGCCCAAACAGATAATAAGGACTTTTGGAACTGTAGTGTGGGTGTTCCGTGTGTGTGTGTGTGTGTGTGTATGTGAAAAATGAGAATGGATTTTTCAAAAGAAATCAAATCCTCTATTAAAATTTTTTTTTAAAAAGAACCCTGAACAACAATAAAAACCCACCAAACTCACCACCATCTCTCTTTAACTGGGGATTGTTATTACAAAATAAATCAGACCAGACTAGAATAGAGTTTATCACTGGAGAAATCAGGAACTGAGGATCACTGAAGGAAAAACATCTGGGAAGTATCCTGTTTTTTTGGTGCCTCTCACCAAATGGCAGGGTCAATGAGTCCCCAGTAAGATTCATTTTTATTAGCCTTTAGAGTGGCACATGATACCCTTACCACTGTCCCTGGTCCTCCTTTTGTGTCTCTCAGACCCTCCTCACCATTAATTTACCTCCATGATCTTTCATTCCCCTGCTGTACCAGATGGTGGTTTTAATTGGGTGCCAAGGCCTTTACACACTGGTGATTCAGTCCTGAAAGTTAGAACAACAGCTAGGAGCAAAGGAAGATTAAAAAAGAAAAAAAGAAATACTACAAAGAATTCACAAAATTGCTCACCAGTGGATACATCACAAAGACCCACATACACAGAAAAAATATTTTTAAACTTTGGAGTTATCACTGAAAAGAAAGAATGGGTCACTTGCTTTTTTTTTTTTTTTTTTAAGAAAGGGAATGGTCTGAACAATGCTAACACAAGTCAATGGTTACCACAAGTTAAACATCAGCCTGTAAGTAAAACGCCCGAAGCAAAACCAAGGGCAGATGTGTGCCAGCCTTGTGTAAAAGCTTAATAAACAATTTGTAAGCAATACAGTACTTAATTATGAAAAGAAAAAAAGAAAATACATAATCCATCCTTATGGAAAAAGCTAGATTTTCCTGGCACTTCCTGATAATTCTTTTAGCCATGGGGCCTGGAAAATGGTATTCCCTAAGTTTATGATTCTGAGTTGCAAGAATCTTCCATAACTACTTGGAAAAAGTATTTCTTTGAAATCCAGCCTTAAACTCTGGGAGATCTACAAGTTCAGCTTAGACCTGGCTTCTGGACCATTGAAAGTATTTGCATGTAGTAGATTCCAGAGCTAGTTAGAGATGTAAGTTAACTTACTCCAAGGAGACAAGGTGAATTATAGTCCTTCCTATTGGTTTTTCAAAATCCTGGATTTAAAGAAAGGCCTTCAGTGGCCCTAAGTTAGGTCTCTTTAAAAGAAGTAGGAAAATGTTAACTTTTTTCATATGTGTTGAGCTTCATTTTATAGAAACTACACAGAACTCTTCAGTGATCAGAACACCAACTTTCACGCAGGCATACACTAATCCATTTTTATATCACTCTGGATTTGAAGAGCTAGTTTAGGCACCAGATAAGTCTTGCAGCTATTATCCTCATCATAATTCTCATCAGTATCATCTCCTCAGCCTACTTCAGCACTTTGAAGTGAATTTTGTCATAGGTGTGTTTAGAAACAAAACTCAATGTTAACAAAATACATTGTAACCGGCACATATATTGGCCTCCAGAAGCTCTTTCAATCAAGTCACCATCCTTTCCCTTTCGAATATAATTGTCGACACACTGGTAAATTATGACTCTTGGACTATTGGGAAGGGCATTGGACTGCATCAGAATAACTTAGCCAAGGGGAAAAGGCTAGTTTGGTTCTGCAACTTGAAACTGAAGTAATATATGTTGTCATGATGACTGACGATATGCGCCTCATCTTTCTCTAGGATTCCCTTCTTCTGTCCTTCAAGTTTCATGATTTGTAGTTAATAAGCATCAGTCTGTGTGTCCAGAGATTTTCCCCAGTTTTATCAGCCTTGTATTTAGATTAAAAGAGTTAGAAAAATGGAACAAAGTGAAAGGGTAATGAAGGGAACATGATGGAAGGTATATTGCACTGTGAAGCTTGGGTCGCAGCGGGTCTAAATGGAGCTTAAAGTTTCAGAGTATGTGTTTAGCTTTTGAGGAGTGAAGGGTCTGTGTGTGTGTGTGTGTGTGTGTGTGTGTGTGTGTGTATTTTGTGTGTGTGGAGGGGAGGGGGACTTGAATCGAAGTCATGTAGTTATATGAAATTCAGAAGTTTGGAAAGACCATAAGGGGAGATGAGAGATGAACAGTCACACACACACACACACACACACACACACACACACACACACACACACACACACACACACCTCCCTCCTCACTGTTCACTGTGGGGAAGGGGGAGGCCAGCCGTGTCAAAAGATAGCAAGGAAAAAAAAATAAAAGGGCTTTTGCTTTAACTTACGTAGAGAGTTTATTTTAAAACAAGGAAGCCGGGTGGACTGCAGAGCAGCTTGTTTATATAAACCCGGAAACATCAACAGAGGGAGAGAGAGGGAGGGAAGAGAAGGGAGGGAGATAGAGCGGTACAGGGTGAGAGTCACATTACAGCCCAAGAGGACGCCTGCAGCAGAGGCGGCAGCAGCCGCGGAGCGGAGCTCAGCTCTCTCTACCTGGTCCTTCAGCCCCGAGCGATTGAATTACACCCTCTTTGCTAAGAACAGGCGGGGGTGGAGAGCCAGAGAGAGAGAGGACTGAGCCGGGAGCAGGGAGAGAGAGGGGGAGACTGGCCCGGAGGGGAACTTCACCGCCTGGGCCAGCGACCCTTCTGGCTGGGGACAGCGGAGCGGAGTCAAGGCTTTCTCCCCCTCTCCCTCTCTCCTATAGTGGATCAACAGGTGTCCCAGGGACTTAGAAGCAGCCGGAGGTTTAGACAGGGAGAGGCAGGCAGTCACCGAGTCGAGGGCTAGAAGAAAGTTGCTCCTCGTTCCTCTTCCTCTGCTCCAACTCCACCTTCTTCCCCTTTGCTCCCGTGGTCTTTCAGGAGGCGTCTGCACTTGGCTAGTCGGGGTCCTCGGGCGGCTTCGCCGGAGAGGAGGACAAGAGGCTAATAAGAGCTCCTTCTCTTCACCCCCTCTCAAAAAAACAAACAGACCCAAACCCCAATAGCACTACAAACTTTAGGAAAAGAGTAGAGGGAGAGGCGGGAGAGAGAAGGGGAGGCAGTGTCTCTCTCCCCCAGAGATTCAGACATGACCGGTCTGGAAGAAGACCAGGAGTTTGACTTTGATTTCCTTTTCGAGTTTAACCAGGCCGACGAGGGCACCTCCGGGGCAGGCAAAGGTGGGTGAAGCGCGACTCCCATCTCTCACTCTTCCTACCCCCATCCCACCCCCACCCCTTCATCTCCTGTGCCCAGTCCCCGTTTTCCGGTGTTTTGTTGCCCTCCTTCTGAGGCATTGGGGGACGGAGACAGGGACTGGTTTTGGGGGAGCAGGGACAGTGGGAAAGCAGGGGGAGGCAAGGGAGATCAGGGACTGGGTGGGTGGGGAGCGTGAAGGGAGCATTTGGGTCTAGCCAGGTCTGGCCTGGCCTGGTTCTAGGCTCAATCATGGCCCAGCCTCTAGGCTGAAGTAGAAATGTGTGTGTGCGTGTGTGTGTTGGGGGGGTGTGTTTCTCTCAGGTTCAGGAGACACAACGGCAGGGCACTGCAGGATAGGTGTTTGGGGGAGTGTGAGATAACCTTTGCATTTCCTGGTTTGAGGGACCAGGCGCAGAGAGGTCCCTCTTTGAGTGTACCTCCTCCTCCCCGCTCTCTCAAATAAAATCGCCCTCTGGTGACAAGTGCTCCAGGAGGGAGCAGAGGAGCGGGAGGGTCTGGCAGGCTGCAAGTGAGTGTGGGCTGCCTAGCCAAGCACCCCGGGACAGGAGCAAGAGCTCTTGGACGCTGTGACATTTGCGGAGCTGAGACTTGTGCGTGCTCCTGGCTGCGCCTACCGCTGCCTCCACTGCCGCCACTACCGCCACTACATGAAGTGATGGGACTAGAGGTTTTCTGTTTCATTTCTGCTCGTCTCCTCGTCTCCCCCCACCTGTCTGAGCATGGAAGACAGTTCCTAGGGCCTGCACTTCTTTGTGCCTTGGAAGTGGGATGGGATTCAAAAGAGAAGTCCCTGGTACTTAATGGGGGAAGGGGGGAGAGAAAACATACGATGGCCCATGGGGCTCCTCTAGGATCCTCCCCTGCCACCTCTGGCTGCAGGAGGAGCCTGGCTCAGTTCTTATCTCCTTCATCAAAGGGTCAGGCTTTCTTTCTGGCCCTTCCTTTTCCCAGTTTCCCCCTTTACCCCCCTCTGGGCCACTGCTGATTTGAGGAGACAGTCTCAACAAAATCCCAATCTCTTGGGACTTGGAGGCCTGGGAAAGAGTAGATGTCCCAGATTCTTGAGCCAAGGAGACTGCCTACCAGGATGATGGACAATAAATTCAGTTTAATGATCTATTAGGGCTTAGGGGTGGAAAGATTTTGTTTAGGTCTCTGTTGTCTTAAAGGTTCAAAGAACCTTTACACTGAAGGTGTTTTCTAAAATCTTGGTGGCCATACATTGTGAGTCCTCCGACAAATAAACAAAGCAGTTGGCATATATGCCCTCACTAAGGATTTCAGCCTTGAAAGAAAATCATCTCTGTGTTATGTCATGAGAATCAGTATATAGCCTTCAAAATTATGTTTCCACAATGTCATACTGGTCTTTATTTTATTTACTCAAAAACATGTACAAGTCACCTACAGAGACAAGGAGATTGCCACACTGAAACAGATGGTCAATGGCCTCTGCCAGAGGGAACTGAGGAAGGCATAAAAGGCCCAGAATGCACTGGGTCACTTGGACAGTGCTTTACAAATGGGGAAGGGTTTTCCACGCATTTCTCCTCAGCTCATGAGCTGACAGTGAAAAGAAGTGTAATAATGAAACTTCTTTAGTTTCATCCACATTGTATAGTAATTGTAGAGGCCATCATACTTTCTTGTCATTCATTTTTAATCATTTCCAAAGTGTGCCAACAAGATTTAGTGTTGTAAATTGTTACAGAATCTCATTCTTTTTGGTCGATTCCATTAATTGAGGGTATGTTTTTCTGCCCCATTTCTTTGGACCAACCCAAATGAAGGATGACACCCAAATGCGGTTTTCCAGATTCCATGAGATTCTATCTCTGATTTTTGTGAATTAGACTGATTAGTAAGGTAGACTGACACTTGGCTTACTTGGAAATCCATCAAACATTCCTATGTTGCTCTAAATAAAAAAGTAGAGTGTAACTAGTCTGTGATTCAGCTTTCTCTTTGTCTACCTAAGGCACTTCTTTACTTAGCCTTCTTTCCAAACTACAAGCATCACCCTTTTTTCCTGAATCTGCCCCTTTCTGTTGGCTTTTTAAAGAGATTCTCTCTGCTTCTGGTTTTTGAAGTGAGGTGTTGAAAACTAAATGCAGTATTCTTGGCAAGCAAAGACCCTCAATTTAATATAATAGATGCATAATATTTTCCAGGTCATCTTCTACTCCTTTCTTAAGTCTAAGATCTTGTTCATTTGTTGTTGTTGTTGTTAACTTTTTCAGATATTGTCTGAGATATTGTCTGCTCCTAGTTACCAACTCTGTCACTGAACTCCTGTACTGATCAGTTTGCTTTTTATCCCCCTTCCTGGTCACAGATCTCTAGGCTTATGAGATCAGTAGGAGGGAGAATGGGGTTGGAGGAAATAGAATACTACGTGGAAGGGATATTAGAGGCTCCTTAGACCATTCCTAAGAATTCAATAAATTACCTTTGGGAAGTAGTTTTCATTTACTTGCTTTGATTTTAAGCGGCCCCTAACCTTGCTCACTTTCCTGGTTTTCTAAGTTCCTTCAGGGTTTCCTTTTAATCCTCTCAGTCTTTGAATAAATGTGTTTCATTAGTATTTTTCCACTTCACTATAAAGTCCATTTTTCAGTTCATTAACAGATATCTTTAACAGCTATTCAAATACTGCAACTTTTGTTCTATCTCTAACTTCTTTCCTTTGGTGAAAAATGTCTATTCATTAGTTCTTCTTATTATCTATATTTGAAAACAGAATCTTTTTTTTTTTTAAATGACAGTGTTTTCTTTGACCTACAACATACAAAGTGGTCCAAGACTTTGGGGACATTCTGCATACTGTTTTCCTAACCATATTATGGCTTGTAGATCACT
The DNA here is from genome assembly GCF_028372415.1 of Notamacropus eugenii. Classification (NCBI taxonomy): domain Eukaryota; kingdom Metazoa; phylum Chordata; class Mammalia; order Diprotodontia; family Macropodidae; genus Notamacropus; species Notamacropus eugenii. The sequence goes on along the minus strand of NC_092875.1, from coordinate 201,857,440 downwards.
AGGCCCAATCAATCTCATTTTCCTGCAATTTTTTTTTACCATCTTAAAATAACTAGTTTGTTTATAATTTATTCATAGTTAATTAAGTGAAAAAAATCATTTGTATTGGTTTTATAACTGATGAGTTATATATAAATTGATTTGTTGATCTTTGACTTAGACTCTTGGATAAACTTGAAGAATGTACTTATCCATACATGCGTAGTATCACATGCTTTTTTTCGGCTATGATTTTCAGTACTAAGTAGAAGTGATCACCTCTGTTGAATAATCACGTATATGTGTTTCAAAGGTACCATAACTTAACAGAGTCGTCTAACTTTGTCAGTTGTTGTTACTTTGACGCTATTATAGTTTCGGCTCAATAACTTAGCCCTCTAGATTTCTAAAGTTAATACCTATCATCTCTCATGGCCAAAGCCTTCAGCCACCATGGCTGTGTTCATTAGATCACAGAATTTAGCAGTGGAAATAACCTCCAAGACCATCTAGGTCAGGGGTGGGGAACCTGTGGCCTGGAGGCCATCTATGGCCCTCTAGTGCAGCCCTTTAACTGAAGCCAAACTTCATAGAACAGGGATTTGTTTTATGGTTCCCCACTCCTGGTCTAGGTCCACCTTCTCACTTGACTTCCAGAGAGTCCAAATGACTAGCCCAATGTCACACAAACTGTAAGTAGGATGGAATTGGAATCTAGACCTTCTGACTCCAGATCCAAATCCATAGAGCCTTCTTTCTTGTTCATCTGTAAAATGGGGCTGTTATTAGCAGCTGTTTGCCAGGGTCTCATCATGAATCGCACTACTGGACATTTAAAATTAGATCTCTGGTCCTTATCTCCTTATCTTTCCAATATAAAGCTCATTGTCTTTCCTTCCAAACCTACTCTTCCTCCAAATTTCCTTATCTGAGGGAATCATGCTCCTTCTGGTTACTTAGGTATGAAAACTTGCTGTCATCTTCACTCTCCCTCACCCTACATGGACAATTGGTTGCCAGATCTCATCGTTTTCTATTTTTACAACATTTCATGCACATTTCTCCTCTGGACTCATGCAATCACCATCCTAATTGAAGCCCTCATCATTGTTGTTTGCCCAGACTACTGCAAGCATCTTATTTTCTTCTTCAGTAACTGAATCTTCTTTTTATTCTAATCTATCCTACACACAGACACCAAAGTGATTTTTCTAAAATTCAGGTTCCTACATTCCTTTTATCCTCTTTAAACACCATTTCCCTCTGTGCCCCTACCTTCCTAGTGAACTGTAGTGGCTCCCTATTTCCTTATTACCCTTTCTGTTTGGCATGTAAAGCTTTTCACAATCTGACCCCTTCATACCTATCTAGTCTTCTTACATATTATTCCATTCCGTGAATTCTGTGGTTCAACCATACTGCCTTTGTCATTCTGCACACACAGTGTCCATATTTGTGCCTTAGTAGGTGCTATCCTACATGTCTGGAATGCCTTCCCTCCTTACCTCTCTCTCTTGGGATCCCTAGGTTTCTTTTAGACTCAAGCCAAACTTTCTACCTGAAGCTTTTCCTAATATCCCCAGCTGTCCAAAATTGCAGGAACATTTTGCCCTCTCACTAGCTTCTCAGAATTATATATGTGCACATTGTCTACCTCCCTCAAAGAGCAGAAGCAACTTGAGGACAGGGATTATTTGTCTTCTGTCTTTATATCTCTTGCACTTAGCAAAGTGCCTAGTATATAGAAAGGGGTTAATAAATACTCATTTATTGATTGATCAAATCAATAAAGTCAGATAATGTGTTTAAAGTGTTTTATAAACCTTGTTAACTATCATATATAGATGCACTAAATATGCTACATAGTATATATACCACATATACACTTATTATTAGCTATTATTATATACTACATAGCTGCTGCTTTCGTTGGATCTCTTTTTTAACCTACAAATTAAATAGATCTTTCTATAAAGATGACATATTGAGAAGAAATGGTCTAGTTTAAACACTTTTTCTTATCTAGTCCTTTCCATTAGCCTAATTAATCTAGAAAAATAAGGCATTTTTCTTGGAAAGAATCAGGAATCTTTTAGTCTCCCATATATTATACATAGGGAATCAGTTAAAAAAAAGGATAAGTAATAGTCAGAATGAAGATTAGAACCTTTATATTTGGATTCCATGTCCAATGTAGATTTGGTCTTTAATAGGATTTGTCCCCTGAGAACTATTCTTGTATCTGTGATGATCAACATTTTTATCATTACCCTCAAGAAAGGTGTGGGTGATGTGCTTTTCAAATTTGTGAGTGACACGAGGCTTGGAGGAATCACAAGATTATGAATTTAGAGTTGGAAGGGATTTTAGAGGTCAGACTTTTCACTCTACAGATGAAGAAACAGAGGCTGACAACTGTTAAGTGACTCGTCCCGTGTAACACATGTAAGTGTCTGAGGCAGGGTTTGAAATCACAAGATAGCTAACATAGAGTAGGACAGGTCCAGAAAAGATCTCAGAGGACAGGAACCTGTGCCAAATGAGATGAAATTTACAAATGTAAATTCTTATTCTTGAGTTCAAAAAAGTCAACTTCACAAATACTGAATTGCCCAGGGGTGTGTGGCTAGACAATTCATGTGAAAAAAGGTCAGGGGGCTCTAGGGGTTGTAAGCTCACTATGAATGTTAGGATAACAAAATTAGCAGTCAAAGGCTCCTAAGAATTCATTTAGTCTGGACCCTTCATTTTGTAGTTGAGGGAACAGAGGTCTAGAGAGATTCAGTTCATTGCCTGAGGCCACCAGATAATAAGTGGGGGAGCCTGGCTTTTAGCTTATGCTGGGTGGTACTATGGAGAGAGAACTGGACTCAAGATACAGGAAGACCTGAGTTCAAATCCTGCTTTGAAACCTTGCTAGCTGTGTGACCCTGGGCAAGTAACTAAACTTCTTCAGCCTCAGTTTTGTCATTGGTAAAATGGAGATAATAATAGAATCCACCTCAACTGCATTGTTCTGAGGACCAAAAGAGATAATATTTGTAAGTGCTTTGCAAACCTGAAAGGATGATTTTAATAATTATTATTATTTCAAATCCGGCATTTTTTCTGTTGCATCATAATTATACCCTAAGCTTCTAAAATAAAGACGTAGCATCCAGAACAAGAGTGGCAATTGTTCTACCATACACCATCTTGGTTAAATGTTTTATGGAGTACTGTATTGAGTCATGGGCACCACATTTTAGGAAATGCATAGACAAGGTAAAGTGTAGACAGAAGAATGACAAGAGGACTAAGTAACAGCTGTAAAATGGTGGTCTCCAAAGTGGGGGTCAGTGCTTCCTGGGGGAATGTAGCCTGATCCTAAGCACCTATTGCCTGATCCCGGGAGGGTGTGATCAACCAATGGGTAGGTGTGAAAATAAGTCTCATTCTGCCCTGCTTGTGAAGCCAGTCGATAGACTGTATTTCAGCTACAAGTTTTTTGGCCTATCTGACATGGTTCTTCAGTTTCAGTTTTATTTTTTCAGTTTGTCAAAGGCCACATTCTTCCTGTAGCAGTATCTATTACTTTCATCATCCTGTGAGAAGCTAGTGAGGGGGCAAAATGTCCCTGCAATTTTGAGAGCAGAATTTGGCTATTAGACTTTTCCCTGGTCTATTTTTAGCATTGTATTGTTATAGTTTAACCCGGTGAATATCCTAATGGGTAAATTCTTCAAGATAACAAAAGGCACTCAATGATCTGTTTGAGAGTTGAGGATAGGTCAGTGGCATTGTGTATTTTGTATTTCTTGCCACCATTTTGTGAATTTAGCATCAAGTGATATAGTATTAGGAAGTGATGACTAAAACTTTTAACATTAGACAATAATAGTCAACTTCTGGGCTTGTCTCCAACGCAGCCACAACTACCCTTATTCCCCAATATTCTCTCTACTTCACTTCCCTGCACTATGAATATTCTTAACCTCTTCCCTTTTAACACCAAAATGTAACTCACAGGCATACTATAACCCAATTGCTTACAAGGTAACCAAGCAGCAGCTTTGGAGATGCCATTTTCCACTCCCACCCCCACTCCCAAGTAGTTTGGGTTGGTGATGGTGGTACACAACAAAAGTGATGTCAAACTCAAACAGAAATTATGCCACTAAACCATACATATGTGACTTCCAGAAAACCACATATTAACATTTTCTGTGTTCTGTTGTATTTTTATTTATTTTTTTCAATATTTCTCAGTACCATTTTACTCTAGTTTGAGCAACACTTAGGAGTATCCATGAAATGCATGCATGTGCAAGCAGGATGTTTGACAACTAGTATAAAGCATGTATACAGCTAAGTACAAAGTATATAGGGAGGAAAAATAAAGTAATTTTTTGGGGGAGATGATCAGGAAAGGTTTGATTTAAGAGGTGTAGTGACTGTGAATGAGTCATGAGAGGAGCTAGGGTTTATAAGAAGAGGAGATAAATAGAATTTCATGCAAAGAGGTGAGATTGGTAGGAACACACACTGCATGAGCTGGACTAATGTGAAATCAGTCTAGAAAGGTAGGCAAGAATCAGAGTATAAAGGACTTTAAATGCCAAACAAATCCTAGAGGATCCTAAAGGAACTGGGGAACCATTTAGCAGGGGAGTGTCATGATCAAACTTGTTCCTTAGGAACATCACTTGGCTGCTGTGTGGAGGATGGACTGGAGTGGGGAGACTGGAAGGTGAAAAAGAACTTAGGAGGTTATCAGATTGGTTCCTGGGAGGGGTGCTAATTGGAACTTAGACTGGTGTTCCTGTGAATGAAGAGAATGGGAAAAATTCAAGGTAGATTCTTTAGCAAAGTTTTCATGCAAAACCACCAAGTGTTTAGACAATCTAGTTGAAAAAGCAACCTTGTGGTGGTGAACATTATTAGGTAGCCCAATTCTTTAGACTATTCTGAGGGAACAGAAAAAGTCTACTTTATATAATAATACAACATAATATTTATTTCCATATTAAATTTTAATTTAATTTAAATTTAAAATTTATTTAATGCCATTAGATAAAGAATTAAACATTAAATAATATTTGTAATACTATTATTATACCGTCTAGAATTATCAACAACTTACTAGGTGGTGCAGTGGATAGAGCACTGGATCTAGAGTCAGGAAGACCTAAATTCAAACCCGTTCTCGGATACTGATTAGCTCTGTGACCCTGGGCAAGTCCCTTAAAGCCAGCCTCGGTTTCATCATCTGTAAAAATAGAAAAAGCAATAGACCTTACCTCAAAGAGTTATTGTGAGGTTCAAATGAGATCATATTTGTCAAGTGCTTTGCTAGCTATATAAAATTTAGCTATTATTATACCAAAAGTTGCTCCAATCTTGAGTGTTTGAACAATTACTGTAAAAAAAAAAGGTTACTGTGGTAGACCCCATAAATACAATGCCTTCCCTCAAGAGATTTATAGCCTTATCGGGGCCACATGTTTCACATATATGAAAAAGAATAATTGACAAATAAGGGGTGACAAATTCCTTTGTTTCCTTACTTGCAAAGTTGGGGTGCACTGAGACTTAGATGATCTCCCAAGTTTTTTCTTTTAATAATAACTCACTTCCACATAATGCTTTGAAGTTAACAAAAACACTTTGTTCATAACTTACTCACTGTTCCAACTTCACGATGAAGAAATTACCTCTCCATGAGTTTAAGTGGCTTGTTTAAGGTCATACTAGTATATGTCATTTGAATCTGAACTGAGATATCTCCTGATGCCAACATGAGGGGGCCTTTCTGGTACTTAGCACATTGTCTGGCATATAGTATAGGTGTTTAATAAATGCTTGTTAATTTGACTGACTTCCATGAAAACATGCTGTCTGTTGAAATCAAGCAGTGGAATACTATATCCAATAAAGGAGGAACAGATTGAATAATCATTGAAGGCCTAATTAAGATGGTAGTAGATCACTTCAGTTTCCCCAAAACTATACATAGGATTTGAGTTGAGCCTTGGAGCCCGGGCAGACCTTACATACATAAAGAAGAGAGGGAGCAAATTATCTCACAACAGAGAACTAGGCTTCAAACTTTTCAAAGAAGACCCTGAGTTTTCTCTTGTTTTCTTATTTTAGTAGCTTAGTGAAGTTGTTAGGGAATATAACAAATTCTCTTTTCTTTCTTAACTACTGTATTAAATTCTCACAGTGTGTTAGGCTGAGGTTGAGAGGCCAAGGCAGTGCTTGAGTTGATTTAAATAATCAACTACCAAGAATTATACCTAGAAAAGAGTAACTGGCCAGCAGGAACTGAAAAGTACAGCTATTGCCTCATCCCTGTTAGCCCAAGCCTTCCAAAGTGGGGACATTATGGTCCACTTCAGCTGAATCAATAACAGACTGCTAATAGTCACTAACGGTAAAGCACAAGTTGATACTGGAAAAATACTCGAGAGCAAGGATACGTATACTCAATATACACTTATTGGCAAAGTTGAGGACTGCAAAATTGTATTATACTTGTTTGCTTCCCAGCATCACTGAACTGTTTTTTTTATTATTTTCTGTATTCCTCGTTCATTATTCAATTAGATTGCCTTTAATTGTTGTTCTGTTGTGTCTGACTTTTCCGTCACTACATTTAGAATTTTCTTGACTAAGATACTGGAGTGTTTTGCCATTTCCTTCACCAGTTCATTTTATAGATGAGGAAACTGAGGCAGGCAGGGTTAGGTGACTTGACCAGGGTCACCCAGCTAGCAAGTGTCTGAGGCCAGATTTGAACTCAGGAAGATATCTTCTTGTCTTCAGACCTTCCACTGTATCCACTGCAACACCAAACTGCCCCTCATTGTTACTTCTGTGTAATGTGATGTGTCCTTTCTGGTTTATAAGGCTCTTGAAGGCAAGTCATAGGCTCATAGAACTCAGAAGGACTTTAACAGTTGCTCAGTCCAAACTTCTCATTTTACAGATGGGAAATAGAAACTAAGAAGCCCTGAGAGAGATTAAGTGACTCACTCAAGGTCACACAGATAGTAAGTGGCAGAGATGGGATGTTGAACTCAGGGCTTGTGACTCCAGTTTAGTGTGGTACCCTGTCTTATATGCTTTGTATGCCACATAATGATTAGCAGGATTATCTACATAATAGGTACTCAAGAACTATCTGTTGACTGGAATGAATAACTGAATGAGTGAATTTCACCACCAACAGTGTTAGCCATCACACATCATCCCCTTTCCACTCATTAAACAGCTGATGTACAGCTGATGCTGGTTTTCAGATCCCCTCTTCTGTAGGAGGGGAGGGAATGGGCTTCCCTTTCCACTTAAGAGCAGGGAAATCCTGCTCCCCTTCATCTGTAATTCAATAGTTGATTTTCCCATCAGCTGTTTGAGGGGTGTGGCAGTGGCATCATGGCTACATGCCCTTGTTCTCCAAGTTATTTCGGCCTTGCTCAATGTTGCTGCAGCATTGTCACCGTGGCAACTTGACAGGAAACTGTCGGGCGTTCTGAGTAGCAGTCTGGAGTCTCTCCACAGAGAACAATTACATTTTCTAAAATTTGAAAAAAAATTCACTGCTTGTGGCTTCTTAATGTTTTGTGTGCAGAAAGAATATTTTGTGCCATAAGATGATTGTTGAGAATTGAATGTTGCTTTAAAGTTAAAAAAGATCTCTGTGATCACATATTAATAATTTCTCCCCCCCGCCCCCCGCCCAACAAATGGAAGAATTGTTCTGTCCTGCTGGATATATGAATGAGTAGGTTGCAAACCTGCAATGAGGAATCAGGTCTTGTGAGTAAAAATCTTTTGCCTACAGAGTTCTAGTCCTTATTATTAACTAAAGAAAAGAGGGTAGAATATAGTGTATAAGTACTAAGAAGAACATTAAATGAAAATTAGGTATTCTTCAAAGGATATCTTTTCATCAAAATCACAATATCTTTTTTTGGGGGGGAGAGATTAAAAAAATTCCAGTTATCTTTAAGGGTGAGGATATTATAGTAACAAATCATTTTATTCCTTTGAATTTATATTTAGTTTTCAGATACTATAAAATAAATAACTTTTAAAAAACTTTCATAAAAACAAAATATTAAACAAGAGTTATGGGGGGAGGGAGGAAGTTACATAAAATGTATTATTATTTGAGAGACCATTTCAGTAGTAAGCATTACCTGTACTTAGTGTAGGCTACCAGGCCATATTACGAACTTTTAAAAGTCTTTAACTCTAATTTATCTCTTTAACTAATTATTTGACAAAGATATTTAAAACCTTTCAAACATTATTTATTTATTGCTTCAATGGGACCATGAGATCTGTCTTTGCAAATCCTTCTTTGCTGGAAAATTGTTGTGCTATCTCTCCAAAACTACACCTCTAGGGCTGTTGCTGTCTATCATATCACATTGGTCTACATGCAAAAATTCCTCATGCAATGCATCTTATAAATTTTCATGCACATATTCACCAGTTTTTCAGCTGCACCCTTTTTGGCCCATCTCTTCAGCTCTTCAGTTTTATTTTCAGTTTGTCAAAGGCCACATTCCTTCTTTTGGCTGTATCTCCTTCCTGCCTTCATTGCCCTGTTAGGGAGGGAGCCATGTACATGCAATTCTGAGGGCAGAATTTGGCCATCAGACTTTCTCCAAGTCTATTTCTAGCTCGCATGCTGCAGTTTAGCAGAGTGTAAATAAATCTTAATGGATAAGTTCCTCAAAATAATAAAAAACACACAATGGTGATTTGTATGAGATTTGAGGGAAGACCATTGATATAATGCATTTTGTATTTCCTACTACCGTTTTGTAGATGTGATATACTGTAAGGAGGTGGTGAATATGACTTTTAGTACTGGACTTTGCATAGCATTAAAAGAAAATCAGATCGGTGTTGGCCACTAGTCATGCTGTGATACTGCACCATGAGAACAAGTAGACATCAAACAATCTATGCATATTCTATTTGATTATTTCTTGGATTCTGTTTGTATTTACGTGTGTTCACATTAGGTGTGTGGAAGAATGGCCTGAGTTACTGTAATGATGTTTGTTTAAACATAAATTTGTTTTTCTTAAAGGAAAGGAATTGATTTACATAGTTTTTTACAATTGTTTACAATTTAACTTCTGGATTTGTGGAAAAAAAATGTTACAGAGGATGAAACAAAAAATATTTCAAGTCATTAGATATATTCAGGAACTGTGTCATGTAGGAGTAATGTTTTGAAAATTAGTGTACTATTAGAAAAAGGAGATACACACTATATACCTTTATGTGAGTTGGTATCTGTGTCATATTAATTAAAAATTATTATAGTCAGTTACATTGAAGTAACTTTTTCCCTTGTCTACTTGGTGTTTGCTTAAAATAGTTCCATTTCTTTTGTAGCAGTCTACAGTGTAATTTAATGAACTCTTCTCAACAAATAGCCAGTTTCCTAAGGCATCTAGTAGAAAGTGACTTTAATAGGTGTGTTGAGAACATTTGTGTCTAACATCACATAAATCAACTTGAACATCCCAGAGTTGCTAAGAAAGTTTTTGAAGATATTTTCATTCTGTGTAAATATCATGGCGAAATAATTAAAATTTGAATTTAGGTGGCTAATAAAACCAAATTGGGTAGAACCTAAAGAGCGAAAAGGAACAGGGGAATTTGCAGAGGGGTCACTGCACAGACGGTGTCGTGGAGGGTTAGGGTAGGTTGGGAACAGACATTGTAATTAACAAAACTCTTCTGGGTCTCAGCATGCTAGACTAGGGAGGGTCATTGCCTTGGGTGTTTATCCCTTGGGAGGGAAGCTAACAAACATTCTCCGCTGGAAAGGCTCAGACTCAGTGGGGAAGTTGGGGAACTCTAAACTTGTTTATTGTTACTGTTCCGGGAAAGAGAATAATGATTTTATCATCACATAGCCCACAAAGGGCAATTTGGGTGAGTGTTTATAATTAAGTTGAGGCAATAAAGCCTTTTATTTTGTAATTTGTTTAACTTAGAAAAACCTAAGGCTGGGTGTATTTTTCACAAAGCCATTTTCTTCTTTTTTCTAAGTGATTTAGAGTTTTGCTTAGGTGCTTTTTGTACCAAAATTTTTTAGCTCCTAAAGTCTGCTCAAATTGCTCTCTGCCTGCCCCTCGTGCACTTACTCTTACCTTTCTTACTGTTAAACTAATTACAGGCTAGCCTGACAATAGATGGGTGCGTAGCCCATTAGTTTGTAGTTGGGTGAGGATAGAAGAAGAGGAAAGCTGGGGTGACTTGGATTGAGAAGGGGTGATGTAGGGAGATTGGGTGGCTCTACATATGGTGGAAAGAATCTGCCTCTTCCACTCTAATCTTCCCTTTCCTTGTTTAACCACATGCCCCTGTGTCCACAAGTGACCACTGAAATATTCTTCAGGGCAGGAGCACCTTATCACTCTTCCATGGTTTGTCTTACTAGTTTCCCCTGCTAAATTCTGAAACTTTGAATGGGCCAGGCCCAGTAGTCAGTCCAAGCAGCCAAGTTCAGTAAGTAGATGCTTATTGATCAAAAGTGCCCTTTTCGGTTCTAGATTCTTTACTTTATTTCCTGCCTGTTACCGAATAGCAAATCACCTTTGCCCCATCAGCTGCTGAACATACTAATGGTTTACTGCCATCACTCTACATCTTACTTAAATAAGGCAGATTAAGGAATATTGCCAAGTACTGATAGCCTAACTCAATAGGGTTAGTTTCTAGATCTGCCTCTGGATAAAATACACAGTCCCTCTGTTTGGTGTTTGAAGTCCTTCACAATTTGGCATCAACCTTTGCTTCCTTTGACTGGACTATTGATGTCCCTGGGTGGCTTCCTTAAAGCTACAGCTAATCACAAGAAACCTTCCTCAACCCCTCTTAATCCCAGTGCCTTTTCCCTGTTAATTACTCTCTATTTTTCCTGTCTGTAGTTTGCTTTTTACATATTTGTTTGTGGGTTGTCTCCCCCATCAGATGATAAGCTCCTTGAGGACAGGGACTTTTGCCTCTTTTTCTATTTCTGGCACTTAGCACAGTTCCTGGCATGTAGTAGGCATTTAATATATGTTTATTGATTGTTTGACCTGCCTTTCTAGGCTTATTACATATTACTTCCCATTGTGCCCTCTTCTAGCCAAACTGGCCTATTTACTGTTCCCCTTAAGTGGCATTCCATCCCCAGTCTCCATGATTTTGCACAGGCTGTGCCCTATGCCCGACACAAACTATTTCCTCACCTCTACTTCCTGCAAGTCCTTCCTCAAGGACTCGAGTGCCACCTTTTTCTAAAGGCCTATCTTGATCCCTTTCCAGTTGCTAGTGCTCTCCTCCAACACCAAAATTACTTTGCAGTTAGAATTAAAGATTCAGAGTTAGAGTTGACCGATTCCCAGTGCTTTGTATTTACTAAACTCTTGGACCCTGTCATTTTACAGATAAAGCTACCAAGGCCAGGAGGCTGTGACTTGCCCAAGTTCACACAGAGAGTAACAGACACAGGATTTGATCCCAGTCCCTCTGATTCAAAAGTGCATTTTCCACTGTTAGTTCCCTGTATATATGTTGCATTCCTCCCAGTAGAAAGTAAGTTTCTCAAGGGGAAAGTCTGTTTCATTTTTGTCTTCATACCCCCATTGTCTAGAAAGTTGTCATTATTGAGTTGTTTCAGTAATGTTCCACTCTTTGTGACCACATTTGGGGATTTCTTGGCAAAGATACTGGAGAGATTTGCCATTTCCTTTTGTACATCATTTTACAAATGAGGAACGGAGGCAAACAGGGTTGAATGACTTGCCCAGGGTCATACAACTAAATAAGTGTCTGAGGCTAGATTTGAACTTCGAGGAAGATGCGTCTTCCTGACTCCAAGTTCAAGACTCTATCCACTACACCCAAAGTACCCATTACTTAACCAGTGCTCAGTAAATGCTTGCTGGAAGAAGGAATAAAGAACACTCAGTGGAGTAACATCCCAATCACTGTCTAACAGCTGTCCCTAATATAGTGGCTAAGCCTTTAAATGTTAGGAAGCAAAACCTAGTAACCTGTCGCTTTGTAATTCAAAGTGAAAGCAGCTTTATGTCACAGAAAACCTAAAGGAAATATCGTCTGGTAATTTCTTAGGTTAAGCAGCCCAGGATACTCATTTCAGGCTAAGCCTAGAAACAATGGGATCCATTTAGCTTCCAAGGAGAAATTTAGGGGGAAATAGGCAATATTTAATATTTAACATAATATTTAATGTTTCCTGAACACCTCACGCCCATTGTTTTTTGTTCTTTTGAAGTTATTGCTTTTGTGTAAAAAGAAAATTCATCCTTTGTTTTATGTTGGATTCTTGGGATGCTACACATAGAAGGGTTACAGAGAAGAATGAGTAACCACAGCAGGCCTGCCCTTAAACCCCACTAGATTTCAGTGGGAGGCTTGAGTGGAGTCTGGGCACTCCAGTGCAACATAATAAAGAGAAAGAGGTGGAGTGGGAATTGGGGGCCTTTTAATCTAGTACGTTGCTAGGAGATCACCCTTGTTTGAAGGGCTGCTTCTATTACTGCTGTTCTCAGGTCTTTATGGGAGATGTCAGTGACCAGCTGTAATACCAAAATATGAACAGGGAAGCATGTGGTACTTTGGGGTGGAAACATTTCTACACAGGGCAAAGTGAAAGCAGTTAGTCCAGACAAGGATCAGCCAGCTTTCCTTTGGAAATAAACACCAGAGGAGGCAAAACTTCCCCCATGTTGCGAGTCTTGGCTGTCTCGTAGGAGAATGTTTAAAGGTATCCAGGAAGCTGTAGGGAAAAGCTGGAATCCAGTGGTCATTGGCAATCCAGAGACAAACATTCCCAACCTGCTTCTTTCTTCTGAGGCCTAAAAATATAGGTAGTCACAGGGTAGAAAAAGGAAAATTCAGAGAATTTATCTTTTGTTTCAGGTTCTGTCCTTAACTAAGTCCTATTTGGAAGCCTCATGAGGACTTGGGCTAGCTCCCTGTTGATAGGGCTGTTAGGTGGTGTGGTGGATAGAGTGTCTGGCCTGAAGTCAGGAAAATTCCTTTTCATGAGTTCAAATCGGTTCACACATACTTCCTAAGCCATTTGATCCTGGGCAAGTCATTTAACCTTGTTTGCCTCAGTTTCCTCATTAGTAAAATAAACTGGAGAAAGAATGGCGAATCACTCCAGTATCTTTGCTAAGAAAACCCCAAATGGGATAATGAAGAATCTGACACAACTGAACAACAGAAAAGACCCTCTGTGGGTACCAAAGTTTAGACAGGAGTGTGATCCTTGAAGTCCTACCAAACTGAAAAGTCTTTGAATACCAGTGCATTGAGTTGAATTGAATTGAATCAAATTGAGCAAACATTTAATAAATACCTTCTATATAAGACTAAGGTCCTGAGCTAGGTGCTGGTGATAACAAAGATAAGAGAAGTAGTTCCATAAGGAACTTAGGTTCTGCTGGAGGGATATAACATATATGCTAACGCCTAAGACAGAAGATAATGTGAGGAAGGAGAGAGCAATGATAACTAGGAGGATCAGGGAAGCTTTCCTACAGGTGGTGGTACCTGAGCTAACCCTTGAAGGAAGCTAAGAAGAGGGAGTCCATTTCAGGCATGGGAAATAGCCTGTGCAAAGGGGTGGAGGCAGAAGTTTGGGAAAAGCAAATAGGCCTTTTTGACTGAGATGTGGGAGGGGCACATCACCAGAAATCTGACCATTAGATGATGAACTATTTCAGCTGAAATAAGTTATGAAAGCTCATCTACTGAGTTGTGAAAGAGCACCTTACCTAATGAAATCAGAAACTCTTGAAGTTGATAAAAGAAGGGATTGTGCAGACAGAAGAGTGCAGTTTGGCTGCATAGAGCCTACCAGATGTGGGGAACCTTCATTTAATCTAACTTTATGACCAAGGGTCTAATATGGAGAGTCTGGAGAGATATAATCTTATGCCATAGAGAACCCCTCAGAGGATGGACAGAAAATACATTATCTCAGGCTGTGGTGACAACGTTAATAATTATTACAAAAGCCTAAAGAAACCCACAGATAGATTTAACATATGTGGAAGACACCTGCAGCAATGATTATATGTTCAAGAGTTAAAAAAAGTACTAGAAGAGGTAGAAAAGATGGAGGAAGAATTTTTTAAAACATGGTTATTTTTAGAATGTTAAAACATGTAAAAACTGTGCAGAAAAATCCGATTTTTTGGAAGCCCCTGTGTCGTCATACAGTATAATTGGATATTTATTTTATTTCACTTCTTGCTCAACAACTTGTTTATCTAAAAATAAGTAAGAAAGACTGAATCTCTTGCTAACAGTGAGAATCAATCAACCAAAACATAGAGGAATACGTAGAAATATGTGATATATTAATACATATACATAATATATTTATTCCTACATGTAGCATATTGAAGGTAACTGACATTTCAATTAATTTCATTTTTTTCAAACATATTATGCCATTATCATGTACTAATTTTTGTGCCAGGAACTGAGGGAATTATAAAGGTAGAGAATGTCTGGTCCCTGTCCTAAGGGGGCTTATTGCTTAGTAGGAGAAAAAAAAAATTACATAAGTAATGCAAAATAATCTTGATTGGTGTATAAAAGAGATACCAAGAAAGTACCAAAGGGAATCTGAGGAAGGAAAGGGAAGCATTCCCTAGGTATGGAAAATCAGGGAATCTTAGTTTATTAAGATTATTCCTTTTTCTTTTTTAAAGCCCAGAGTTATGGTTGGAATGACTTGAAAAATGTTCTGTCATTGTATGTAGATACAGCCTCTGGGTAGTAGCTGTAGCAGAAGAATTAATAACGATAATAATTGTAGGGAAAAAGGCCCACACGTACAAAAATATTTGTAGCAACTCTTTTTGTGGCAGCCAAGAATGGAAATTGATGGGATGCCCATCAATTGGGGAATGGCTGAACAAATTGTGGTCTATGAATGTAATGGAATACCATTGTGCTACAAGAAATGATGAACAGACAGACTTCAGGAAAACCTGGAAAGACTTATATGAACTGATGCTGAGTGAAGTGAGCAGAACCAGGAGAACATTGTACACAGTAACAGTCCCAGTGAGATGATTGACTTTGATAGACTTAGCCCTTCTCAGCAATGCAAGGACCTAACATTTCCAAAGGACTCATGATGGAAAATGCTATCCACGTCCAGAGAAAGAACTATGGAGTCTGAATGCAGAGTGAAGCAGACTATTTTCTTTTTTATTTTGTTTTGTTTTTCTTTCTCATGGTTTCTCCCATTAGTTAAAATTCTTCTGTGCAACGTAACTAATGTGAAAATGTGTTTAACAGGAATGTATATGTAGAGCCTATATCAGATTGCATTCCGTCTTTGGGGAGGGAAGGAGGAGGAGGGGGAAAATATTTAAAACTTATGGAAGTGAATGTTGAAAACTAAAAATAAATAAATTTACTAATAAAATAATAATTGTAGTAAATGTAGTAGCTAAGATTTATATAATGCTTAAGGTTTGCAGAAATGCTTTACATATATCAGAGCCTTTGATTTGCTCTCACGATAGCCCTGTTAAGTAGGTACAGTTATGAATCCCATTTTATAGATGAGGAAACTATGACTTGCCCAAAGTCATACAGCTTTTAAGTGCCTTCGTCTAAGGAATATTTGAACTCAGGTTTTCTTGACGCAGGGATAGCACTCTATCCTCTTAAGGCAGAAGTAACAAACATGCAGCTCAGGATGGAAGGCAAAGGGGTGAGGTTGTAAGGGGTCCCAGATGCTCACAGTAATGGCCTAAATCAGATTGAAATGGAATTGGAAAATATTTCAAAAAAATAACAAATACACTAGAATGTAGATAATGTTAATATGTGGTTTTCTAAGTTAATATGCTGCCCACAGGGATCCATATGTTCAGGCCCCCATTTCTAGTTGAGTTTGACACCACTGCTCAAGTCACCCAGCTTAATTCAAATATCTATTGCTAAGTAGCTTTTTCAGAAGTTATAAACCAGGTAGGGAAAGTTAACTGCCTTTACAGTTACAGAAGTGTCAAACTATTAGAGTAAATCAAATCAGATTCCACTTCAAATAATTTTTAACTTTGGCTTGTTTTCAATCTTCTCTACCTCAGCATGCAAAAAGGCTTCTTTTTAAAGCACAGATTATTTCAGTTTGCTTCTACTATTTTGTGGAAACCCAGGATTCTATGGACTTTTGGGCAAGGGAACTTGGATTTTGATGTTCTATAAAATTGCCAATTTTTATTTGTAGTTTTGTGAAAATTTTATTCCCAAATCCAGTTCCTTTGTCTTCTTTTATCTTCATATTACTCTCTGATTGGTGAGACAGATTTGGTATATTAGAAAAGGCACCAGATTTGGGACTCAGAAGACTTAGGTTTGCATCCTGATTGACCTCAGGAAGTCAACTAAATTTTCTGCCACTCAGTTTCCTCTTTTATAAAATGGGGATAATAATATGTGTTCAAGATAAAATGAAGCATTCAACAAATAAAGTTTTAAAATGTGTATTAATTACATCTGGATATAAGGTACTAGGATGCATATAAAGGGTTTTGTAACTGTAAATATTGTTTTCAACTTTCTCTTAAGGTACTTGTTGACTATCAGTCTCTTGAGATAATGGGTGACCTTAGGCCTCCTTAAAGATACAATTTCCTCATCTGTAAAATGAGAGGGTTGAACTAGATGCCTCTGGTGTCCCTTCCAGCTCTCAATCTAAGATCCTGTGACTTTATGATCCCATAGTATTTAGCCTTAGATGAAATTTACATCTATTTTGGTCTGCGTCTTCTATGGTTAACTTGCCAATAAAAGAAAGATTCAAAATCTGAAATACCAGAGCAGAAGTCTCTCCTTCAGCATGGCCTTGGGCAAGTCACCTAACTTCTGTGCGCCCTCAGACAGCCAAAATTGTCAATTATGGAGCCTGGGCTGACCTGCCCTCACTGGGAGTTGCCTGATCCATTGAAATCACAGGCCATTATCTGTCTGTCTACGTACCTAAGCCTGCCTCTCTCTCTCTCTCTCTCTCTTTCTCTCTCTCTCTCTCTCTCTCTTTGTCTCTCTCTCTCCATTACCTATGTCTATCTACTTACCTATCTCTCTATTATCTCTATTTTCCTATCTCTACCTCTCTATTACCCATTATCTACCTTTTTATTATCTATCTCTACTTATCTCCTATCTTTATCTTCCTATCTCTATCCCTTGATATCATCCTTTTTTTCTTTATTATCTACCTATCTCTTTCTCTATTTTCTGTCTATATCTACCTATTTGCCTATTTTTCTCTTTTCCATCTATTATCAATTTATCTATCTACCTACCTATGTCTATTCTCTCTCCTCCCTCCTTTCTTCCCTCCCCCTCATTAATAAAGGGAACTTTGTGGGTCTTCTGTCAACAATTCCAAGGCCAGATCATTACTTACCAGGCCATGTTTCACCTTTCTACATTTTACCCACTGAAGGTTATATCTCTTCCCAAGCATAAATCATTTACAGGTGGTAAAGTTATTATTTTATTATTTAGAATCATCAAAGTAAAAAGAAAAAGAGATATTTTAGTACAAACCTATATGCTCCATTCTAACCTTACTATCCTAATATTAATTAAATCACTCACCTTGTTATTGTGTCCGTCCTTCATTGCTGAAGAAGACCATACCATCAGAGAAATGATGACATGACTTTCATTTGATGTTGTTTTGAGCGGGGGAGGGCTGTGCAAGGTCACCAGCCTCGCTTTTCCAGAGCCATCTGAAATGACACACCTAGTTCCTATCCCTATCCTCGACCCTATTTATTTGTTTATCTGTTTATTTATTTAATTTTGGGGAGCAACTGGGGTTAAATGACTTGCCTGGGGTCACATAGTTAGTAAGTGTCAGAGGTCAGATTTAAACTCAGGTCCTCCTGACTCCAGGGTCAATGCTCTGAGTTATCTAGTTTTTTCTTTTTAAAGATTATATCTCTCAAGCTCACCTAGGCTGGAAGTACAGGGGTTATTCATAGGCTGATACCACTGTGACTGAGATGCATGCTTTCACCTGCACCATTCTCATTATCCACCTCATTCTCT
Source organism: Notamacropus eugenii (assembly GCF_028372415.1). NCBI lineage: Eukaryota > Metazoa > Chordata > Mammalia > Diprotodontia > Macropodidae > Notamacropus > Notamacropus eugenii. The sequence continues at coordinate 201,839,341 of NC_092875.1, read as the reverse complement.
CTTAGTGGTACAAGGTGGGATTACAAGTTCTATACTTAGGGCCACAACTAAAGAGGTTGTGTAGGGGATATAGGGGATATAGTGCTGAAGACCTAACTATGATCTAACACTGTGATACCTAGCTTTTCAAAACACAGAAAGTCAAAATGCCTAAACCCCTGGGTCTGAATCCTGGTTTACATGTCCTTATCCTAGTGTTTCTTGGTGACGATAGCTTCACAATTTCATAGACTTCATGAAGCCGATGGGTTCACTTTTGCCAGATGAACAATGACTCATGCCACTCTTTTGATTTGTTTTTTCTTCCAGAACACTATAATTATACAGCTTCAAATATCAATGCTGGTTTGCCTCTCAATGTGGCCCATCCCTCATTGTCAACCCCATGCCATGATCTTCAGACGTCCAATCCAGTCATTTCAGTTGTACCATCAACAAATCATCCCTCTGGATATGGAGGCAGTATTGACAGTGGGACCTCGGGATATTATCTTTCTTCAAATGTCCGACCTAATGGAGCCCCAGCTCTAGAAAGTCCTCGAATTGAGATAACTTCTTATTTGGGACTTCATCATAACAACAACCAGTTTTTTCATGATGCAGATGTTGAAGAAACGATACCAAACTCTAAGCGATCTCCTTCTACTGCCACCTTGAATCTACCAAACCTTGAAGCTTATAGAGATCCATCATGCCTGAGTCCAGCTAGTAGCTTGTCTTCCCGAAGCTGTAATTCTGAAGCATCATCATATGAATCCAATTATTCTTACCCATATACATCTCCACAGACATCACCATGGCAGTCTCCTTGTGTCTCTCCCAAGACCACTGACCCAGAGGAAGGATTTCCACGAGGTATGGTGGCTTGCAACTTGCTGAATTCTCCAAGGCATTCTCCATCTACATCCCCAAGAACAAGCATTACAGAGGAAAACTGGCTTGGTACCCGTAACTCCAGGCCATCTTCTCCTTGCAACAAGAGAAAATATAACCTAAATGGGAGGCAGACATCTTACTCACCGCATCATTCACCAACACCATCTCCCCAGAACTCCCCTCGAGTTAGTGTGACAGATGAGACGTGGCTGGGAAACACTAACCAATATACCAGTTCTGCCATTGTGGCTGCTATTAATGCCCTTACCACAGACAGCACAATAGACATGAATGATGGAATTCCTATAAAGTCCAGGAAAACTGCCCTAGAGCATACGCCTTCTATGACACTCAAGATAGAGCCAGCTGGTGAGGATCATGGGACCATATCACCCACTTCTGATTTATCACCTGAAGAGTTTTCCAGCTTCCAGCATATCAGGAAAGGAAACTTCTGTGATCAGTACCTTTCCGTGCCACAACATCCATACCAGTGGGCTAAACCAAAGCCTCTGTCTCCCACTTCATATATGAGGTAAGATTTAGTGTGATTTTTGTGCAACTACATTTAAAAAAAAACAAAAAATGCCTAAATCCTTCATATTTCTTGACTATTCGTTTTGTTTCTTCCTTTCCTAATTTTTGTATCTTCCCGCTTTCATTGTATCTGCGTGCAGATGTGATCCAAGTTGAAAAATTCCCATGGAGCAGAAAAAAGGGGATTCTTGACAACCAGCCATATTGGTGTTTTAAGAACAACACAGCATTGTCTTCCCTTGAGACAGAGCGCTTGGTCTCTGGCAGTCTGGTGACAGGAAGCACAAATGTATTCTGAACTTGGTGTTTTTAACAGTGCAGTCTACTGCTGCCACACCGGTTTACTTAATTAGTCCTGCATTTTCATTTTTAACTAAACAACTGCTTCACAACAGGTGGCCCACTAATGATCTCTTGCAAAGTACTTCCAATCCAAGTCTTTTTATTTTGTGTACAGAAGCAACTGCATGATACCTGATGTAGCATCATTAGTTACTTAACTTTCTCTTTTTCTTTTCCCTTTGTCTTTGTGGTATTCTCCACCCCAACCTTACCTCTTGCCCTAACGTTCAGGGAGGGAGAAGTGGAAAGTATAGGGGGAGGGGTGAGGAAGAAGAGAGGGCAAGAAGGATAAGAAAATAAGTAATAGCAGCATGGGAATCTTTGGATTGGGGAAATACTGGGGTTTATATTATAATAGTATAGTTTGTCAATTTTAAAATAGCTTTTATAATTTTACTCTTTATTTAAAAATACTATGCTCTCTATTCCTGGCTTTTATATAATTAAAGGGCTGTATGGTATTCTAGGATTAAGACAGTAAGTAGAGAGTTCAGTGTCATCTTACCAGTGAACCCATTTAAGAATCTATGTTTGTTTTTAAAGAAACAAATGCAAGAGGCAGAATGGTTTTTCTTTGTTTGTTGTTTTAATTTGTTTCCCGAAAGAGCACATGGAAGATACTATTAGTTAATCAAGTTTAGAGAAAAAACAAGAAATACAATAGGTCATTTTCTTGAGTCTCATGAAACAACTTTTACAATTCTGTGAAAAACTTCAACTTTAACAAACACCTGGATATAGAAGGACAACCTTTAAAATTATCCCAGAACTAGTATTGTTGTTCAGAGGCCACATGAATTATATAAATATAATAAATTGAAATAATAAATGTTTTAAATTGATTTAAGTATAGACATATAGCCATTTGTGTAATTAGCATTTTTTTTTACAAGCATTGTAGTCTGCAGAAATATAATCCACACCTTTTTCTATACCTCATTAAACTGCTAAAAACAAGCCTATGGAAATATATATAAGATTAAAATCACTGAATTAAGATATTCACATCAGGCTATTTTTAAAAAGAAATTTTAGGAATTAATTCAGTAGAAATTAATTAGTAGTAATTAACTATTAATTCAGCAGGAATCAATAAATATTGTTTTACAAAAGTAGTAGTATAAAATAGAGGTTCTCTTGAGTTTACATGCATATATGAACACACATATACACACATGCTCACAAACACAATAGCCATTATCGAACTTCTCTCTTGATTTGTTGAACATTCTGTACATTCTTTAGGAATTTCTGTCAATCTGTCATCTGCCTTCAGTTTATTTTATAGTTTTAATCCATTGCATAGTGCTACATGGCACTAATTATTGAAAAGACGTGGGAGTGGTTGTTGGTTTTTTGCCTTTAGAAATTTCAATCAGCATTCATGTCAGTCAAATTATTATGTTATCTTTATCTTTGGGTTACAGAAAGTCTCTTGGTAGATATTATGCACACAGCATTCCTATTCCCTAATATAAGCATACAAAAACATATAAAATGTACAAAACCATCCCCAGGGATTACAAAGTTAACATTTTTCCACTGTTTTGGTCCTACATCAAAATATGTTTCCTGGTCCTTTGCAATATGTTTCCATGTGATCTCGTTAACTGGTGCTCTAGGGCAGCTGGAAGCTACTGTAGAAAGGAGATGCTAAGTTATTTTACTAGTCAGAGATACTGACCAAACTTCCTTCCACAAAAAATATCCCTCTGTTAACATACATGAAAAACTGCAGGGCAACTGCAGATGGACGTCAATAGGATCGCTAACTACGCAACTGAAACTGTTGTATTTTTAATTATCCTAGCATTCTTTGGATGAGAAATATGCCATAACATGTTTGGCTTTTTTTCTTTCCTGCTATTTTTTCCCTCTCTCCTCTTTTAAATAGTGCCTCCTTAAAACCCAAAGGACCTTGTATAGTTTTTATTTTTTAAATTTAATGACAAGTAAACCATATTGATTCTAGCAATTCAACTCAGTCCAACAAGCATTTAATAATTCCTTCATGGTTCTTAGAACTGGAGATTTGAAGACAAAAAAATCCCTGCCCTCAATCTTACATTCTATGACATGTAGGGAACAACACTTACACAGTTAAATGCATGAAACACATACACACACATAAAAAGCAAATTCAAAGTAATTTGGGTGGGGGAGTAGGGTTAGGTAGTATTATTAACCCTAGTTTACAGAGGAGAAAACTGAGGCAGCCAGAAATTAAATGACTTACCTGAGGTTACTCAAGAAATGAAATGTCCAAGGTTGGAATTGAAATTGAGACTTCCTGATTTCTAGCCTAGCACTCTATCCATATTCCACTTAGCTAAAGATTACCAAGAAATTAGGAGCAAGTAATAGTCCAGGTATGGGGAATGACTATGCAAGTAGTTGGTCAGAAGAAGGCATACAAATAATGTAGTCACACTATTGAATTATAGATCGAAAGCTAGAAAGGACCTTGGAAGCCATCTAGTTCACTGTCTCTGATTTTATAGATGTAGAAGCTGAGACTTCGGGAGTTTAGGTGACTCACACCCTCACATAGATAGTAAGGAAGCATCACATGCAAGATTTGAGTTCAGATCTATTGACCCCAGAGCCAGGACTCTTTCCACTCTTCTGTGCTAGGATGTGGCCAGTTGGTCAGTTTGGTTGGATCATAGAGTTTACTAGGGTCTATGGTTTAAAATCAGTTTGTAAGATAGACTAGGGTCATATCATGAAGGACTTTAAATACCCCAAAAGAAGAGGTTATGTTTCATCATAAAAGTAATAAGGATATACCTTATACATACTTCATATGTAAAAGCAGCTTTCAATCATTAATTAATCCATATTATTATTTAATTTTTATGGATTAAGAAACTGACACAGAAAGAGTCTCCATGAAATGCCTGCCCTCCCCCCCCCCCAAATTCAGCAGAGCTCTGGCTAAATTCAAGTATTCTTAACTTTCTATTCAGCTCAGACCATTCATCTTTTAAAAAAGATTTATAAAGAGAAAGTATAAAATACTTTTTCTTCTTTTTGTGTTTCATAATTTAAGATTTATTAGGTATTCCATGCAATAAACAGCTATTAAATGCCTTTGGTGTTCAGGTGCTAAAAGAAATGTAGCCTTTATTTATTTTTAAAGACATTAATGTATATTATTGAGAAATAAATAACAAAACCTAAGCCTCCAATCAGTGCTTGCTGCTTAATTGCAGCTGTTTTGTACATGAATGAACTCTGGAAGCACCCCAGAGACGTATGACTCAGAAATATCATGCGAAACATTCATTTTGAAAAGGAAACAAACCAGTCTTCTCTCCATATACTCCTCTGCTTAGAGGGCTCCATCTACCTATAATTGTATGCATATTTGGCATTTAATCTTTTTTAGCATATGTATAGATTCATATATAACATATGTTTACACAATAGTGGTACAAAATTAAAAATCACAGGAGGAAAAGCAAAACTGTAATAACTAAGATTCTGTACTAGTGAAATTCACTTTTGTACAATGACATCAGCTCCCCTTTCTACAATGCTTTGAGGTTTACCAAGTCCTTTCCTCTGAATAACATGGAGAAGTAGGTAGTGTAGGAATTTTATGGCCAATTTATAGGTGGGGAAGCTGAGGTTGAAAAAGGCCATGTGGCATGAGTTGCTGAATTCACACAGCTAGTAGATGTCAGGGGCAGGATTCTAACCCAGTTCTCTTGACTTCAGTCGAGCTGCTCTTCAGCTATAGTATCCTGCTTCTCCAGAAACGCAAGTAACTTTAGAGCAGCAGCTCTTAACCCAGGGCCTCTGACCTTTTAATTTTTTTAATATATGTTTTGAAAATTATGTTTCAGTCTAATTAGTTTCTAATCCTATATATTTTATTTTGTGCTTTTAAAAACATTTTCCGAAAAGATTAAGAGTCCCTATTCCAGAGGTTGTCCAGACCTTTATTATATGACTGAGGAAAACAGGCCTAGAGGAATCCAGTGACATGTCCAAAGTCTTTTAACAGTAGCAGAATTGAAACTAGCTGTCAGATCTGTGTACCTAGTGTTCAGGCGATATCTTACTAGTACTGAAGATATGCTGTGTGCTTAGCAAACTCCAATTTACATTTTTTTCTGTAACCAAGTTAGTCACTTTAAATATAATTTTAAAAATAATCTATGAGTTACAAAAATGCAAAAAACTAATATGTTTTCCAGTTTTTTCTCTCTTTTTAATTTTTTTTAACCTGTTAATAGAAAGAGTGTTTCTTTGATTCACAACATGATGTGTTTCAAGACTTCTAATTTCAGTACTAGCATGTTATATTTTACTTGTGGCTCTTTTGGTTAATGGTGATAAAAATGTGGCTTCAGAATCAAGCAATTTCAAATATCATTGGGTTACATGTCTTTGAATACCTCTGTAAGATAAGCCCCCAATATAAATGAGTCAGGTTTTTGCAAGTGTATCCTTTTTGTAGGGGCCTCTCTCTCAGCTTTGCCTGTGAGTATATATTTGTTCCTGTTTCTTGGATGATAATTATTATGCAAGAAAGGCACAGTTAATTTTTGATTATCTGTATGTATATTGTTTCTGGAACATGTTAAGTACCAGACTGCCCATCCTTTTATCATCCTGCCTATTTCTCCTTTTGCTGTAGGTTGTTCCAGGACAGGTCATGGGCTTGGGGCAATTGGAGATGGGTTTTTCTGCTGTTGGATGTTGGTATTCATTCATTCAGCACATTTTTAATATACTTTATATTATATACAAGGCCTTATGCTGTGGATTACTAGCTGCTGTGGTACTGTGGGTTACATAAAAAAGAATTATGATTGGTCCCTGTTTTTAAGGAAATTCAAAATCCAATATAAGTATGAATATATAAACATAAAAATATAGGAAAGTCTTCTTACCTAACAACTTACAGCATTCTCTACTTTAAATATACTCTCATTTCCTTAATTCAGGATCTAATGACCTCCTGCTTCCACAATTGTAATTACCTTTCAACTTGTCTCCCTTTAGTTCAGTTTGTGGAAAATAGGTGGTTCTGTACATAGTGTGCTAGTCTGGGAATCAGGAAGCCCCAAGTTTGAATCTACCTCTGACATTTATTATGTGTGGAGATGCTGTGGTTCAGTTTTGTCCGACTCTTTGTGACCCCATTTTGGAGTGGTTTGCCATTTTCTTCTCCAGCTCATTTTACTGATGAGGAGCAAGTGACTTATCCAGAGTCACCCAGCTAATAAGTGTCTGAGGCTGGATTTGAATTCATGATAGGCGAGTCTTCCTGATTCCAAGCGCAGTGCTCTGTCCCCTGAGCTCTCTAGCTGTCTTTATTATCTCTGGAGCCTTTAGCAAATCACTTAACCCCTCTCAGCTTCAGTTTCCTCTTCCATAGAACCAGAATAATAAAAATAATAACATAATAAAGTTGTTTAATTGATACAAAGTCTTATATGATCATTATTATCCTGCACGGCTAAAATAATCTACCTACTATGGGACTCTGATCTCAGCTCCTTGACTGCTCGTGTTGATTGATGCCTTCTTCTCCTTTAAAGGGAAGATTGGGCTTACCATTAGAGTTGGTGTATAAAGGGAGTGCTGACTCTAGAACCAGACGGTCTGGCGCTGAATCTCACTTCGGATGCTTATGAGATGTGTGACCTTACAGATATCAATGACCTTTCTGAGCTTCCTCCTCTTTGCAATGGGCACAATATTTTGTGTTTGACCTAGTTCACAAGGCTGTTTTAAAAATTAAATGTAAGACATTTAATGTCTAATTACATAAATGTAAGACATAATTAAAATTAAATGTATGACTTTCCCTGTAATCATGAATGGACAACTATAGTTTTGTGATTATATTAGAGAGTAAAACTGTCTTGACATTCAAAGTTGCATTTATTTTTTCTGTGTTTTTTTGCATGGTACAAATGTACCCCACTCAAATCAATAACCTTAGCAAGCCTGGCTTAATGCATACGTTGCAGTAAGTATTTCATTACCTTATTGTGTGTGTGTGTGTGTGTGTGTGTGTGTGTGTGTGTTTAAAGCACCACCAGTGACTTTCCTTTTATGATTTTCAAATGACTTACTGCTTCTTCTGTGACAAAAAACAGAAATCATAAACTGGATACCCTTGGCTACGTGCCTTACTATGAATGCATATAGGCTGTGTGCTGCTCATTTTAGCATTAATGGAAACTGCCTGTGAAGACAGGCACATGGGTGGGGGAGTCTTATTTTCCTGAGCATTCTTGGCTTTACAAGTTAATACAAAATAAATCAATGTCCACTTCATTGCTTGTGGTGGGATAAATTTTCTCTTATTGGAATTCATCAGGGTTGCAATGGAGCCTGGAGCTCCTCTTTGCCCTCTACTTTATCCATAGAATCCCTGTTGACATCAGTGTGAGTTACAGGGCGACCATGGGAGAGAAAAAAGAAATGTGTATTTGGAGTGGATGCCTATGGACATCAGTCATGCTTATGGGACCCCTTCAAGCAATCAAGTCCCTTTGAGAGTATTGACAATTCGGTTGGCACTTAGTGAAGGAAGGGGATATGGGAGGGGAGAATAAGGACCAGATGTGGTCAAGACTTGACATGACAGTAGTGATTATTTCTGGTCTTTCTTCAAGGTGTCTGAATTCACCTCTATGGTGTATGCTGTAGGAAAAAAAAATTCTTCATTGTTTAGAGCCTAAGTGAATTAGATGTTTAGGTGAGTTATTAAAAATAATTGTTGTTCAGTTGTGTCTGACTCTTTGCTATCTCATTTGGGGTTTTCATGGCAAAGATACTGAAGTAGTTTGCCATGTCCTTCTCCAGCTCATTTTACAGATGATGAAACTGAGGCAAACAGGTGACTTGCTCAGGGTCATACAACTAGGAAGAATCTGAGACCAGATTTGAACTCATGTCTTCCTAATCCCAGGCCCAGCACTTTAACCACTGTGTGCCACCTTAGAGCCAATCTATTGAGCAGAGATTACAAAGGGCCATATATAGGATCATAGCAATTCATATTCTTGGACTTCCAGGTAGCTGTCTAAGTGTACATAGTTTCAACTAACTTTCCAGAGGTCTCTCAATTTTTTAAAATTTCAGTAGCTATTTGGTGGAAAATGCTTTGTAAATAAAGATACCTGACTTCAGAAAACCCAATTACTTAAAATGAGATTTCAACAGTTTTAAGGGTACAAAAAGATCATAAAAGTAGAGGCTCCTGTATTTTACCTTGAGTATGTTGCCAACAATGAAGTGCGGTAGGAAATTTAGACTTCTTTCTCTTAGAAGTTGTGTTTTGTGTGAAGGTCTCTTCTTAGTTGTGAAAAGATGAAATGGGAGAGCAAATACCTCTGTTTTCCCGGGGAAAGTGTATGTATTTCAGGGCAATTCAGAGTCAGTGTTTGTAACTGCATGCATTAGAATTTTGGCTAAAAGTCATTTCTATCAAATTTTGACTAATTACCTATTACATACACTGACCCACATAAATATCACAAAAAAATAATCATGATTATATGATATAAAAAGACATTATTAACAAGTACATTTGATCCTTACATTCCAACAAGATGTGGCCTTGGTCATTCGCAAATTCTATCATGGCTCCATATTGTGGGTATGAAAACAATTCCCTGTTAAGTTTCTTCTAAGGGAAGCTGGGTAGCACAATGGATAGAACTCTGGGCTTGGAATCAGGAAGACTCATCTTCATGAGTTCAAATCTGACCTTAGACACTTACTAGCTATATGATCCTGGGCAAGTCACTTCATCCTATTTGTGTCAGTTTCCTAATCTGTAAAATGAGCTAGAGGAGTTAATGGTAAACCACTCCAGTATCTTTGCCACGAAAATCCCAAGTGGGGTCATGAAAAGTCAGGCGCGACTGAAATGATTCAGCAACAACACGTTTCTCATATTAGAAGAATTTCAGACTCTGATCTTGAAAATACCTTAGAAATTCCTTACCATTTGGATGCATTGACACCCACAGAGCATAGATACTCTAGACCACAGGATGTGGAGTCATTAGAACCTGGGTTTGAGATATGGCTACTACTTGTTCTTGAACAACTTATTGAATCTCTATAAGACTTGGCTTCATAAGGTTTAAAGTGAGAATCAATCAATCAGTAACCATTTATTAAGCACCTACTATGTGCTAAGAATTGTATGAAATGCTGGATATGCAAAAAGAGGCCCAATAGTCTCTGCCTTCAAGAAACTTATACTTTAATAGATGATAATACTGTAATAGGCTCTCTGCTGTGTTGTTGTGAGGACCAAATGCATAAATGGTACTTTATGAACATAGAGTATTATATTGTGAGCTATTATTTTCTTCAAAATCTTCAAAAAGATGCTGACTTCTTTTTAAAAAATGCAAATTACCACTATCAGCCAGCTTACAAAAATGAACAAAATATGAAATATAAAACTCTTCTTCAAAGAGCTAAAGGCTGAGTAAGGTACTCCATGGCACTTTGCCACAGGTCATTGTCTCCTCTCATCACCCTTTGGCTCAGAAGTATTTCCATCAAATCTTGGAAGATTAAAATGGAATCCTTTCTCTTTATTTCCTTCTGGTGTCCTTTTCCCTGAGAAATCTTTCATCCACCACAACTTGGTCAGTCATTGAGAGTCCTGAACACTTATCTTTTTTAAAAGTCTTCTTTGAGCCTCAGTTTCTTCTTCTGTAAAGAGGAGTAATAATGTCTTCACTGCTTAGCTCACAGGTTCATTGTGAGGAAGGCACTTCATAAATGTTGGAATTCTATAGAAATAAGAGGTATTCCTTCATTCATTTATATTGATATTTTTTCTTCCTTCCTTCCTTCCTTCCTTCCTTCCTTCCTTCCTTCCTTCCTTCCTTCCTTCCTTTCTTTTCCTCCTTCCTTCCTTCCTTCCTTTCTTTTCCTCCTTCCTTCCTTCCTTCCTTCCTTCCTTCCTTCCTTCCTTCCTTCCTTCCTTCCTTCCTTCCTTCCTTCCTTCCTTTCTTTCTTTCTTTCTTTCTTTCTTTCTTTCTTTCTTTCTGACAGGCTTTACTTTGGTATTAAAAAGCATTATTTGCCATTTGCAATTTAATTATCCCTTGAAACTACTTTATAAAGCAGGCACAGAGACTCTGTGATGCATCTATATCCTTTTGGAGTAATAATGTTTAGATATTTATCACTCCTGATTATGTTTTTTTGAAAAACTTTTGGACTGGTCAATCTACTTGCATGGGTGACTCATTGCTGTAAATTGCCCATTTGGGGGGAAGTGGATGAACCATTTCAGGTCAGTAGGATCATACTGAACCCAATAGAGCAGTACTTGAGTCAGTGGGGACCCCAGAAATGTGGAAGTGCCTAACTCACTCCTCTAGAATAATTTTTACATGGTGTGAGCCTAGTTGAATGTGTATCAAAGAAAGATGCCATCTGCATCCAAAAATGCATTACAGTATCGCCTTATATTTACAAAGAGCTCCAGGATCCTGGAAAGAGCTTTTGTAGACAAGGGACCTCTCAGCAAATAAGTGGTACCCTAGTGGCCTAAACAATTGAATGTACTTCCCTGAATACCCAGTGGAAGAGTTACTTAAACACTGGGGATAATGCACTCATTCCCTCATGGTATGTGGTGTTACTATTTTATCTTCATTTTACAGATAAGGAAACTGAGGTAGAGGGAGGCAGAAGGGCCATAAAAATAAGCACTAGAAAAAACTACTGAGCTCTACATTCCTAGTCTAATGTTGTAGCTGTTAGTTTATGTGTATTTTTGTTTCAGTTCTTTACATTGTTTGAAATGAAAATGAAAGCGTATCAAATAGCAGGATGATTTTTTTGTTTGTTTTAAGCAAAGTTTAAAAGAGAGGTTACATTTTGGTCGATCCAATAATATACTTTCTATGAGTTGGACAGCAAGTTTAAAATGGCTTACTTTTATGGAGGGGGAATAAAATAGTGGAAAATGCATAGGATTTGGAGTCAGAGAGAAACTCAGTTCAAATCCTGGCTGGGTCATTAACTACTGGTGTGACCTTGTCTTCTGTAGGCCTCTGTTTTCTAAACTATAAAATGAAAGGCCTCCATTAGATGACTTCCAAGTCCTTTCAGACTCGGAATTTATGATCCTAAGGTTTTCAAAGCACTTTCATCAGTCTCTGAGAGGTGCAGTGGTTTACTTGAGGTCATAGGAGTAATAAGTAGCAGAGCCATCACTCAGTCCCTAGGCTTATGCTTTTACAACCTGACACCATATCTGTTCTCTGTTTTGATGGACATAAGCAGTCATGAGGGATTCTAGAGGAGCTGTAGATGATCATTAAGTTTCTTTCTGGCTCAAATATTTCATAGTTTTGTTATTCAGTTGTGTCCGACTCTTCATGATCCCATATGGGGTTTTCTTGGCAAAGATAATGCCGCAGTTTGCCATTTCCTTCTTCGGTGAATTAAGGCAAACAGAAGTTAAGTGACTTACCCAGAATGACACAACTAGTGTGAACCACCAGCTGTGGCTTTAGCATTTGTGAAATATATGACCATCTTAGCATGTTTCTGTAGAAAATCTTGGGATGTGTAGGTGGGGTAGTGGATAGAATGCTGGACCTGGAGTCAG